>NC_057798.1:165343641-165677758 GCF_018294505.1 Triticum aestivum
AACCTCTCACTCGGGGGCTTAGCTGCAGCCCAGCGCTCGCCTAAGTTATCAAAATCCTACCGAGTGAAGAGCAAACCTCTCACTCGGGGGCTTAGCTGCAGCCCAGCGCTCACCTAAGTTATCAAAATCCTACCGAGTGAAGAGCAAACCTCTCACTCGGGGGCTTAGCTGCAGCCCAGCGCTCGCCTAAGTTATGAAAATCCTACCGAGTGACGAGCAAACCTCTCACTCGGGGGCTTAGCTGCAGTCCAAGTACTCGCCTAAGTTATCAAAATCCTACCGAGTGACGAGCAAATCTCTCACTCAGGAGGCTTAGCTGCAGCCCAGCGCTCGCCTAAGTGGATTAAGGAATAAGTCGACTGCAGTGAGCGTCTTGCTTTGAACCTGCAAAAGACATTTCGAGCCAAAAGCAATCATATTCAAACACCAAATTCAAGTTCAGATCGATACCTAAAGGAACCGAAAGTGCTCAGGCGCTAAGCCTGTTAAGGTTTATCGGTTACAACTCCACTCGGCATACCGAGGCAAATTTAAAGCGTCGAGCTTAGAAGAAGTTTTTGACCCCTCCTGTGGAGGGCTGGAAGGTGCAACAAACTCATCAAGATCAATTCCATCTGCGATCTGAGTGGCAGCAGCAAGGAAAGTTTCCATAAAGGACCTGAAGTCGTGTTTCTTGGTGTTGGCCACCCGGAGGGCAGCCAGCTTGTCTTCTCGCGCATCTTTGCAGTGGACTCGGGCCAGACACAGAGCAACATCTGCACCACACCGAGCCGATGACTTTTTCCACTCCTGCACTCGACCAGGGACAGCGTTCAAACGAGCCATCAGCGACTCGAGGTCGTTCTGGAGTGTCTCCCCGGGCCAGAGCGTTGAGTCGATGCGAGATGTGGCGACCTTCAGCCTTGCAAGATAGTCCACGGCAGCTGCAACACGGGACTCCAGTCAGAAAACATTCATGGAAACTTCGTCGTTCACCGAAGAATTGACAGGGTCAAGGTTTGGTTCCAGCCGGCTAGTCTCTTCTTCAAAGTTTTGACAAAATTCTGCAAGGACGATCACCGAGTCAAGGCAATGGTCGAATGAAAAAAAACCACAGTTGAAAATGATTGTTGAAGGTTTACCTTCAAGCATAAGAAACAGCTTCTTGGCAAGACCACTCAGGAAAACCTCCAGATCATTTTTCTTCCCAAGAACAGCTTTCAGAGTAGCATTTTCTTGCTCAAGCTTTGTGACTGAAGCTAACTTCTCGTCAACAAGCTTGATCTTCTCAGCTAGTTCAAGGTCTTTTTTCCTTTGGGCCTCCCTCACCTTACCTGCAAGTTACAGCAAGATCAGATTTTGAAACAAATGAAGGGAAAAAGCAGTCGTCGAGGCCTCACCAAACATACCTTCGGTCTCCTCCTTTGCCTTCGTCAAATTCTCCTGAACCAGCTTCAAATTCAGCTCGAGCTGAATGTGCTTGTTTTCCAGTTCAGTGTAGTGAGCCGCAAGGTCACAGGAGTTCTGCGAAGAACCAATCGACTAAATGTCAAAGATAATTCACTTCCGAGTGGAAAAGGAAAAATCACGCGTTTCTAAGACTACAGCCGAATCCAAGCATTCGACCGTAGTCTCGGGGACTACACCCAGTGGGTGCACTTAGCGTGCCCCCACCGGTTTGCGAAATCCATTCGCCATAGTCGAATGACGGAAAGACTGAACTTATAAAGCCTAAGGCCGACTGCCAGCAGTCGACCTTAGCCTTGGGGACTACACCCAGTGGGTACACTCAGCGTGCCCCCACTAATCCTATTGGAGACAGAGTCGACCAGTCGACCTCAAAAAAAAGAGAGAGATGTATTCTTTAAGACTGTAATCGACTGCAAGCAGTCGACCACAGTCTCGGGGACTACACCCAGTGGGTGCACTCAGCGTGCCCCCACCGGTTTGCGAAATCCATTCGCCATAGTCGAATGACGGAAAGACTGAAATTATAAAGCCTAAGGCCGACCGCCAGCAGTCGACCCTAGCCTTGGGGACTACACCCAGCGGGTGCACTCAGCGTGCCCCCGCTAACACGGAGTTTAAATCGACACACCCACTGGGTGATTACTATAAATTCTGGAAAGAAAACAAGCGGTGGTCGACTGACCTGAACATTGCTTTGAAGGGCGGAACTGGCGTCGTAAGCTGCCTGGCTCGCATCCCGGATGGTCTTCAACTGCTCCATCATGATCCCTGCCTGGCGTATCGCCTCCTTCGCGGCGCCAGCTTGGTCCTCTGGGACGTGGTGCGTCTTGAAGAGGGAGGGCTGCAGAGCACTCGTCAGTGGATCTGCGAAGGACACAGTGTGTCGAGTGGTGTTCTCCTCCTCCTCTGCTGGCAGATGCTTTCCTTCTCATTCTGTGTTTCAGCGGTTCCTCATCTTCATCATCATCAGGGAGAGTGATAACAACATTGGATGGAGCTACAGAAAAGAATCAGAATTAGAGATCATGAGTCAGTCGACTAGAAACGGGGTTAAGAGTATAGTACCAGGTTTTGAGGTTGCTGCGTCCTCCATCTCATGATCGTCAACCCGGGCTGAGGTCTCAGAAGTAGCAGCATTACAACTCCAAAGAGTCAGTCGACTAACTCCAGCGCCAACCAGAGATAAAGTTCACACAAAACAAGAAGACTTAAGCAACATGATTACCCTGATATGGTGGGGATGGACACCTTCATCTTCGGCAGGTGCTTGGTCGGCTTTGACGGGGCCGCCCTGGGCTGCTTCGACGCCTTTTCAGTCAGCGCCGGAGAGGTGGTCCGAGGACGCTTAGTCGACTGTGTAACAGTCGCAACCCCCTTGCCACATTCAGTCGCAGGGTCATGGACAAGTTTCGACCGCCTTTCCGAGCGCGGTGGTGCGGCCTCCTCCTCCTCCTCCTCTTCCTCGTCCTCACCATCATCATCATCATCGTCGTCATCGTCATCATCATCATCATCATCCTCAGCGGCGTCCGAGTCCCACTCCTCCTCCTGGCTCTCGCCCCCGCTCGCTTCTCCCTCCTCAGTCGGAGCCTGTGCTCCGTTGGGCATCGAGTACAGCTCAGTGAGGGCCTGATAGACATCAATACAAAGATCAGTCGACCGATCGGCAGAGAAAACAGAAATAAATGTGACGAGAATACAATGGGAAGTGGAGCAGACATACCTTGTTTGGATCACTGTGGCAGTCCAGTGGAGGAATCCTTCTGGCTCCGCGAGGGTTATCCTTGTTCCCAGTAACGGCGGCCATCCACCTTTCCAGAGTGGCATCGTCGACTGTTTCTGGATTGACCCGAGTCACATCCTCAGTCCCGCAGTACAACCACATGCAATGGCTCCGGAACTGAAGAGGCTGGATACGACGCCTAAGGAAAACCTCCAGGAGATCCATACCCGTCACTCCTTCCCGAACCAACTGAACTACACGCTCCATCAGCATCTTCACGTCAGCTTTCTCCTCCGGAATCACCTTCAGAGAGGAGGGCTTGTTCACTCGGCCCATGGTGAACTGAGGGAGTCCACTCGACTGCCCCGGCGTCGACTGATCCTGGCAGTAGAACCAGGTCGACTGCCAGCCTCTGACTGACTCGGGAAATGTCATGGCTGGGAAGGTGCTCTTGTTCCTCACCTGGATCCCCAGACCCCCACACATTTGGACAACTCGGGTTTTTTCGTCGCCTGGGCTCGCCTTCTTCATGGTCTGAGAGCGACACGTGAATATGTGCTTGAACAAACCCCAATGCGGTCGACAACCCAGGAAACTCTCACACATGGACACAAACGCGGCAAGATAGGCGATAGAATTCGGGGTGAAGTGGTGGAGTTGCGCTCCAAAGAAGTTCAAGAAACCACGGAAGAAAATGCTCGGCGGCAAAGAAAATCCGCGGTCGACATGGGTAGCCAGAAGCACGCACTCACCCTCTTCTGGCTGGGGCTGCCACTCTTTCCCCGGAAGCCTCGCAGCTCCATGAGGGATCAGGCCCTCGTTGGCCATGTCGAGGAGATCCTTCTCCGTGATGGTCGACTGGATCCAATCTCCCTGGACCCAGCCTTTCGGCAGGCGAGATCTAGACGAAGACCCGCCACGACTGGTGGATCTCCCCTTCGCCTTCTCCGCCGCCGACGCCTTCTTCGCGCGTTCCAACACCGCCGTCTTCTCCTTGACCATGGCTGCCGGCGGGACGCGCGAGGGGAAGTTGTGCGGAGGCGAGAGCGAGCGCGTTGGGCGGAGACGAAGGGAGCAGAGAGAGAATGCTGAGGCACTGTTCAAAAAACCCTCGCCGGGCGCATTTATAAGATCCCTTCCGAGTGGATGACAGGTGGGCCCGGTCGATCTAATCAGATCCTGAACAGTTATGCGGACGCGATACGTGGCGAAAAAAGCGGCGCGGGGATCGAGGCGTCTATGCCCTGTCCCGTCCGGACACCACGGTCCGCCCCGCTTCGCGCGCTTCCCCAAATTTCGCATCCCGCGGAATCCGCGAACGGCAGATCGGTCTGCCAAACGCGGGATTTCCTGCGATCCGTCGCTCGGAAATCGGCGAAGCCCAAAGGATCACTCGACGAAGGAAAAGAATGGATCGAGTCGACTGAAGAAAAGTTCCTCACTTTCAACAAAGAGATTTTTTGGTTCAAAACAACGCACGACCAGTATGCGAAGGCTAATCGGAAACAGCATCAACTCCTTCATCACTCAAGCCTCAATCCATTCGGGGGCTAATGATGGAGTCATGTACCTAGGGTAGGGTCACAGACCTGATCTAAGTACCCTGCCCGAGGACATCCTTAGAAGAGATCACCTTCCAGTCGACCTACGAGGGACTCACTCGACTGACTTGAAGGACTCGACCACGAAGACTCACTCGACCACCATAAGGTCAAGAGGCACTCTGCACTGCAACGGTCTGTAATTAAGTAGATTTTATGATAGTAAAGACGCTTTATGTGGGGCGTTACTAGTAATGCCCCGGACTTAACGCACCTTAAACCCTCTGCTACGTGGGCTGGCTGGGGTCCTGGCGCACTCTATATAAGCCACCCCCTCCACAGGTAGAAGGGTTCGGCACCCTGTAACTCATATACACGTAATCCACTCGACCGCCTCCGGGCTCCGAGACGTAGGGCTTTTACTTTCTCCGAGAAGGGCCTGAACTCGTACATCTCTTGTGTTTACAACCTCTCCATAGCTAGGACCTTGCCTCTCCATACCTACCCCCCACTCTACTGTCAGGCTTAGAACCACGACAGGTAGGCCTATATAAACCCCCCAGGGCACCCATGCAAAGGGTTCGACCCCATTAGCGCTAGCCACCCCTTAGAGCAGGAGAGAGCTGAGCCTTGCCTCCTCCTGCCTCTAACACACAGCTCGAGGAGCACCATTGTATCACTTGTGCCTTAGTGATCATGCGGAGACCCCATAGAGTAGGACTAGGGGTGTTATCTCCCAGGAGAGCCCCGAACCTGGGTAAAGTCCGCCGGCGTTTGTGTCTACGCCTTATCCCGCTTCCAGGCACCGGCGACGTTCTACTCGCTCCTACCATGATAAGCCATCCATTGGCATATGTCGCACCCAACCCCCGACATTTGGCGCCCACCGTGGGGCGAGGTGCACCGTCTCCCGGAGATCTACTCTGGACGGGAACCCTGTTCCTTCCTGGCGAGCGAAGCCAGCCCAGCACGCCCGACGACGTCAGCCTCGACGCGCTGCATGGCGCGGAGATCGCCTGAGTGGCGAGTTGCCTTGCTGACCCCGTCGGCGAGATCGACCTCTCCGACGAGCCGGCCTCCGACGCGGGCACAAGCTGCCCCGAGAGCCGCCTCGTCAGCCTCCTCGACCAGCTCCATGTCGCCAGCGAGCCCGCTGTGGACATGGAGTCCGTCGGCTAGACCGATCCGATGATCGTCGACTCCGACACGGCGTCGCTCGACGCGTTTCCCACCAACGTGGTGGTCTACGATGAGCCGCCTCCTCGCAAGTACAGCGGCGGGAGCACCGTCAGTGAGGTGCTCATCATTAACAGCGAGGAGCACTCGAACAGACGTGCTCAAGATCCCCTTGAAGCCACCCTGCGCGACCTCACGGCGCCCATTCCCGAGGGCGCGGATGCTGAGGTACTGGAGGCACGCCGCCTTCAGCTCATCGAGAGTGCTGGCCGCCTGGCCAGCATGCGCCGGCTGTCGGACGCCTATCGGTGCGAGATGGACCAGGCCGTAGGTCGCACCCCAGCTCCTGGGGGGCCTAGCCGCCTCGGCACGGTTCGGCAGCATGGCGCGGCCGTTGCCACCATGTTCGGGGTAGAGCGCCCCGTCTACGCCACGCCTGCAGAGAACATCCGGGCCGCCCAGGCGGTGACGTATGAGTTGAACAAGTACGACGGCGACGAGCTCCGCCACATGACAAAGCAAGTCCAACAGCTCCTGGACGCGGCAGCCGCGCAGCACGAGGCCGCCTGCCGCGCTGAAGACCCAGTCGGACGAGACAATGAGCTGCCCCCATGCCGAGATCATGGGGCGACCTCCCGGACGCCGACTGGTGGCGCTCGCGGAGGAAAGGGCAATGAGCCGGCTGCTAGCCGCAGTCGGACACGCATCTCCATCGAGCGGGACGAGGAAGGCCGCCCTCGTGCAGTAGAGCGGCGAGGCGACCTGCCGCCTCCCCCGCCTCGTGGAGCAAGATACCCCACTCCGCCTCCTGTCACGCACCTGAAACTCGGCGACCGCCTTGGCCGCTGAGAGGGAGTCGGAGAGAATGACGCTCGTCACCGGATCGATCGCCTCAACCGATCCCTGGCGCTTGAAGAGGAAGATGCGCTGGGCCCGCCCTGTTTCGGCCCCCAAATCAGCGATGAGCCCTTCCCCAAAGGGTTCACTCTCCCACGAGACACGCCCAAATACACCGGCTCCGTGAAGCCGGAGGACTGGCTGGTTGACTACTCCACAGCCGTCAGCATAGCAAACGGCAACAAGCGCGTTGCCGTGAAGTACGTCCCGCTCATGCTTCAAGGCGCTGCTCGGACGTGGCTCAACAGCCTGAAGTCCCACAACATCAACAGCTGGGTCGACTTCACCGAGGCCTTCATCCGCAACTTCACCAGCACTTACAAGCGGGCCCCCAAGCCGCGACAGCTCTCTTTATGCGTCCAAGGGCCCACCGAGTCCACTCGCGACTACCTCACGCGCTGGACCGAGCTGCGCAATTCCTGCGAGGGCGTGCAAGGTGCAGGCAATCGATTACTTTACTGCCGGGTGTCGAGAGGGCACCCTCCTCAAGCATCGCCTCCTCTGCGATGAGCCCGAGACCCTTGATGAGCTGCTGGTCATCACCGACAAGCACACCACGGCCGACTCCTCCATGAAGGCGGAAATCTTGGTTGACGCATCTAGAAAGGTGGCACCCAAGGCACCTCGGACTCCGGCTGGCGACACCAGTCGGCGACAGCAGCCAGGAAATAACAAGCGAAAGGCCACTCAGCTGGCTTCCACTAGCCGGCAGGTGGCAATGGTCGAGGATCAGCAGCCAGAAGGGCAGCCAGCCCCCAACCGGCAGAAGGGCGGCAAGTCCAACTGGTTGCCCACTTTCTCTTACGAGCAAACTTTAGATGCACCCTGCAAATTCCATAGCGGAGCGAAACCCTCCAACCACACCACTCGGAAGTGTCACTGGCTCACCAGGATTGCCAAGGGAGATGGACTCCTGCCTCCTCCGCCTGCTGGACCGCCGCCTCCTCAGCCTCAGCAGCCGGCGGCCCGACCAGTCGTTGCCATCCAAGATGAATACCCGAAGGAACACGGAGCTTATCTTGTGTTCACCAGCGTGGCTGATAACAGACGCAGCAGACGGGAACAAGAGCAAGAAGTGCAAGCAGTGGCCTCCAGCACCCCAGAGTTCATGCATTGGTCCGAGAAGCCTATCAATTGGAGCAGGGCCGACCACCCAGAAGTGATGCCTTCCCCTGGTTCGTACGCCCTGGTCCTAGAAGCGACCCTTGCAACGGAGAGAGGAGCAGCCTGTTTCTCCAAAGTCTTGATAGATGGCGGCAACAACATCAACATCCTGTATCATGATACGATGGAGAAGTTAGGAATCAAGCAGAAGCAGCTCGTCCCCAGTCGGACTATATTTCACGGCATAGTCCCTGGCCTTTCCTGCTCACCAATCGGCAAGACACAAATTGATGTCCTCTTCGGAGACAAGAATCACTTTCGCCGAGAGCCAGTTTGGTTTGAAGTGGTGGACCTTCAGAGCCCCTACCATGCATTGCTAGGCCGGCCTGCTCTAACCAAATTCATGGCAGTCCCCCACTACGCCTACCTCAAGATGAAGATGCCGAGTACCAAGGGGATCCTGACAGTAGTCGGAGACTACAATAAGTCGGTCGCTTGCGCCGCAGATAGCAGCCGGCTGGCCGAGTCCCTCATGATTGCAGCCGAGAAGCAGCTCCTTGACCGGGTGGTGGCGTTGGCAGGCAAGAAGCCAGAAATGCCACCCACGCCCCAGGAGTCGAAAGCTGAGGGCTTGTTCAAGCCGGCCAGGGAAACGAAGAAAATACCCTTGGACCCAGAGCACCCGGGGAGGCACGCTGTCATAGGCACAGGCCTTGACAGCAAATAGAAAGGCGAGCTCATCGATTACCTCCGTGAGAATCGGGACATCTTCGCATGGTCCCCCAAGGGCATGCCGGGTGTTCCGACGGATTTCGCCGAGCACAAGCTACATGTCCGACCTGACGCCAAGCCGGTAAGGCAGCCCTTGCGCCGCCTGTCAAAAGAGAAGAGAAGAGTTGTCAAAGAAGAGATAGCCCGGCTCCTAGCAGTCGGATTCATCATGGAAGTGTTTTTTCCAGAATGGCTGGCCAACCCAGTCCTAGTGTTGAAAAAGAACAAGCAGTGGCGCATGTGCATTGACTACACCAGCCTCAACAAAGCCTGCCCCAAAGATCTCTTTGCTCTGCCAAGGATCGATCAGGTGATCGACTCCACAGCCGGATGCGAGCTGTTGAGTTTCTTGGATGCATACTCTGGATATCACCAGATAAAGCTGAACCCGACCGACAGGCTGAAGACCGCCTTCATCACGCCATTTGGAGCCTTCTGCTACCTGACCATGATGTTCGGCTTGAGAAATGCCGGCGCCACGTTTCAGCGTTGCATGCAGAAGTGCCTCCTCAAGCAACTCGGCATAAATTCCCATGTATATATGGATGATGTGGTGGTGAAGACGGAGAAGCGTGGCACTCTGCTGGAGGACCTCAAGGAGACCTTTGAGAACCTGCGCCGATTCCAGATTAAGCTCAACCCGGAGAAATGTGTCTTTGGAGTACCAGCCGGCCAGCTTCTTGGTTTCCTGGTCTCAGGGCGCGGCATAAAGTGCAATCCTATGAAGATCAAGGCAATTGAGATGATGAAGGTACCCACCTGACTGCTGGATGTGCAGAAATTCACCGGCTGCCTGGCGTCAATCAGCCGTTTCATCAGTCGGCTGGGCGAGAAGGCTCTTTCCCTGTACCAACTCATGAAGAAGACCACTTTTTTCGAGTGGAACGACAAGGCGGACGAAGCATTTCTCCAACTCAAGAAGATGTTGGTGACCCCGCCTGTCCTGGCAGCACCGACTGAGAAGGAGCCCATGCTCCTCTACATTGCAGCCACCAGTCGGGTTGTTAGCATAGTCATGATAGTGGAGCGCAAGGAGAAGGACAAAGCATTGCCGGTCCAGAGACCGGTGTATTACTTGAGCGAAGTATTGTCCGCCTCCAAGCAAAACTACCCCCGCTACCAGAAGATGTGTTACGGCGTGCACTTTGCCGCTAAGAAGCTGAAGCCTTACTTCCAAGAGCACCCCATAACTGTCGTCTGCACAGCCCCGCTTGCTGAGATCATTGGAAGCCGGGATGCCTTAGGCCGAGTGGCCAAATGGGCTATTGATCTGGCCCCTTACACCATCTATTACCAGCCTCACACCGCCATCAAGTCACAAGTGTTGGCCGACTTCCTCGTCGATTGGGCCGAAACCCAATATTTGCCGCCTGCGCCAGAATTCACTCACTGGCGGATGCATTTCGATGGTTCAAAAATGCGCACCAGTCTGGGAGCCGGCGTCGTCCTCACCTCTCCCAAAGGCGACAAGCTTAAGTATGTGCTGCAAGTCCACTTCGCCGCCTCCAACAACGTAGCAGAGTATGAGGCACTCATACACGAGCTCCGGCTTGTCAAGGAACTCGGCATTCTCTGGATCCTGTGTTATGGTGACTCCGACTTGGTGGTCCAGCAATCTTCAGGCGACTGGGACGCCAAGGATGCAAACATGGCGAGCTATCGCTTTCTGGTGCAGCAACTCAGCGGATACTTTGATGGGTGTGAGTTCCTTCACGTGCCAAGGAATGACAACGAGCAGGCAGATGCCTTGGCACGGATTGGCTCCACCCGACAAGCAATACCGGTCGGCGTCGCCCTACACCTCCTTTTGAAGCCATCTGTCAAGCCGTCTCCTGATTCAGACTCCATCTTTGTGTCGTCTCCCCCCGATGCAGTCGGATCCGACTTGGTGATTCCGGCGGCCGACACGAGGGTTCTGACAGGCGGCCCGGGGACTGCTACGGCCGTGACCAACCTGGGGACTTCAGAACCCGGCCCGGGGACTTCACCAGTCGTCCTGGGGACTTCTTCAGCACAACAGACGGAAGCAGCCGCCAGCCCACTGCCTTCCGACCCCATCGCCCTCGTGCAAGTCACGGAGGTTGCAGTCGAAGAAATTGCGGCACCCTCCTGGGTGCAGGCGATCCTCAAGTTCCTGGTGAATAAAGAGCTGCCAACAGATGAAATCTTGGCCCGACAAGTACAGAGGCGAGCTGCAGCTTACACCATAGTCAACAAAGAGCTGGTGCGAAGAAGCGTCACAGGAGTCTACCAGCGATGCGTAGAGTCGGACCAAGGCCAAGCAACACTCAGAGATATCCATCAGGGCGAGTGCGGCCACCACGTGGCTTCAAGAGCGCTGGTGGCCAAAGCCTTCCTCCACGGTTTCTTCTGGCCGACCGCCCTGGAAGAGGCCAAAGAGCTGGTCAAGAAATGTCAAGGGTGCCAGAGATTCCGTTCCAAGCCACACCAGCCGGCTTCTGCACTCAAGACCATTCCCATAGCCTAGCCCTTTGCCGTATGGGGATTGGATATGGTGGGACCGTTCAAGGCGGCCCGTGGTGGCATGACTCACTTGCTGGTTGCAGTGGACAAGTTTACCAATTGGATAGAGGCAAAACCAATCAAGAAGCTGAATGGGCCGACTGCCGTGACCTTCATCGCCGACATCACCACACGGTATGGTATCCCACACAGCATCATCACCGACAACGGCACCAATTTCACCAAGGGAGCCTTGGCTCGTTTCTGTGCGACACAGGGCATCCGCCTGGACCTAGCGTCCGTTTCCCACCCAGAGTCAAACGGCCAGGTGGAACGCGCAAACGGCCTCATTTTGTCCGGCCTCAAGCCCCGACTGGTCGAGCCTCTGGAGCGCTTGGCTAGCTGCTGGCTCGACGAGCTGCCGGCCGTCCTCTGGAGCCTGCGCACAACTCCAAACAAATCAACGGGCTTCACGCCTTTCTTCCTCATCTACGGTGCCGAAGCCGTCATCCCGATGGATATCGAGTTTGACTCCCCAAGAGTCACTATGTACACCGAGGCGGACGCCAAGGAAGCACGAGAAGACGGTGTTGACTTGCTGGAAGAAGGCCGACTGTTGGCACTCAGTTGGTCGGCCATCTACCAGCAGAGTCTATGCCGATACTATAACCGCAAGGTGAAGCCAAGGTCCTTCCTGGAGGGAGACCTTGTGCTCCGGCTGATCCAGCGAACAGCCGGACAGCACAAGCTCTCGGCACCTTGGGAAGGCCCTTTCATCATCAGTAAGGTGTTAGGCAACGATGCCTACTATCTGATCGATGCGCAGAAGCCCAGGGCGCGCAAGAGAGATGATTCAGGCAAAGAAACGGAGAGGCCGTGGAATGCAAATCTCCTCCGAAGGTTTTACAGTTGAAAGCAGTATGTATCACGCTACCTTTTGTACTATGTATAAAGACTCCGGGTCCCCCGAGTAAAGCTCGGGGACTGCCCTCTTTTTTATCTATATGATAAGCGTCATGCCCATGAGAATGTATGGTCTATTTTCTTCCGCCTGGCCCAGGTTCGACTAGTCGGCCTGGAACTTCGCCGCTTTCCACCATATGCCGCCTCCTGCAGCCGGACAAGTAGTGTGCCGGCACCAAAGCTTCCTTTGTCAGAAGCCACAGCTCGCAGAGCGACTGCTTGGCAGGCAAAGGTTGCAAAGAGGTGCCCCGCACGAAAAACGACTAAGGAGGAAAACACATATGGTGGCAGGCGGCCTCGCACCTTGCCGTCTGGCTGCTTGGCGGCCAGACGGCCGGCCTCCACCTTACTACCCAAAGCTCCGAATGGCTAAGTCCTAGCCCCCTTCACAATGGCTAAGAATGCTCAAGCCAACCGCGGTCCGCAGAGCGGTCGTCGGGCTGGCAAAAGCAAAGCCAAAAGGGACGGCGGCAAAGGAAAAAACACCAAGGAGAAAAAGGAAAAAAGGTTGGAGGTCGGCGCAGCAAGCATAAACAGTGATAAAACACTTTACATAGATAAAGGCCTTTGGCCAGTATTCAAACGGAGTTTGATATACACCCCACGGGTGGAATTGCGCGAATATTAACAAAATGCTCAGAGCATAAACAGAAAGCAGATAAAAGCCTAAGGAGCAGCAGAAGGCTCTAGCTGGGCAGTGCTGGTTGGCGCAGCAGAGGACTCCGGCTGGGCGGTGCCGGATGGCGTGGCCAAAGGCTCCGGCTGAACGCCAGAGTCGGCTGCGCCACCTGGCGCGGCAGGCGGCTCCATCTGGACAGAGGGGTCGCCGGCAGCAGGCGGGGCGTTGGAATGCTGGAGGACGGAGTCGGTGGCATCCGTCAGAGGAACGGGCGGCGGGTCCGCCCCCACTTGAGCGCCTCCAGTAGCAGGCGGCGCCTCAGTGCGTGGCTCGTTGCTTGAGGCTCGGTCAGGTTGGGGCTGACCGTCCGCCCCGACCTCCGGCATGTCGACGTCGCTCTCGTCTTCCTCCTCCTCCTCCTGCTCCTCTTCCTCCTCCCCGTCCTCCCCTTTGTTGCTGGAGTCGATTACTTCAGCAGAATCCTCGCTGTCCGTCGGGTTCAGCCCGAGCCACTCGTGCGGAGCTTCGCCGCCTTCCTCGACCACCTCCGGCACGAAGACATTGGTGTCGGTGAAGTCGGCGATCGCCGCCGCCCTGTTGATGAGCTTGGTTTCCACCGCCGCCAGCTCCTCCTGCGCCTCCAGCCGGGACGTGGCTAACTGGGTAGATCTAGCCCAGGGTACCACGCCTTGACGAATTCTAAGGTCCGGCGCGCTCCTGCCCGGGCTGCTGAGCCTTTCCAGGCCTCCAAGCGGCCGGCCGCCACCCCCAGCCAGTCGGCAGTCTGACTTGGGGTACGCGGAGCCGGCAGGCCCGGCCAGAGGGCGGAGACCGCCTGGGCTCCGGCGCGCTGGAGGCGGCGCAGCAGGCGGTGGGCAGGCCGAAGCCGGGCTTGAATGCTGAGGACCTATTCGCCAAGAGTCCGCGGGGCATCTGCGGCGATCTGCGCGCCTCCCGCTCTTTGCTCCTCACGCTGGGCCTCGATCATCTGGATCGCGGCTACGGTATGGCCCGGGAAGAAGTCTGTACGGGCAAAAGAAGAAAAAAAGGACAAGACCATAAGCAGGGGCCGGCTGCTCAAAAGCAAGAAATCAGGGGAACAGAGCTTACCGTCGACCTAGTCCTCAATGCTGCCGAAGCAGGCCGTCACCTGGGCCTCCCTGTCGGCCCAGGTAGGGCGTTCGAGCTTGAACTCGGCAAGGAGGCTGGTCTCCGCCGTCTCCGCCTTCTGCTGGGCCGCCTTGAGGGCTTCCGCCTGTTCGGCAAGTTGGGCGACCAGGCGATCCCGCTCCCCCGCCAGCTTGCCACACTTCGCCTCCTTGCCATGAAGGGTGGTCTGGGCCTCGCCCAGCTGCTGCTGTAAGGCGGCATTAGCCTCTGAAGAAAGAAAGAAGAGAAAAAGACATCAGTCAAGCATAAAAGACGAAGGAAAGAAACGATCAAGGAGATTCGGCCCGACTGCTCAGCAGTCGGCCCGAACCTCAGGGACTACAGCCCGCGGGCGTGCCAGCGCGCCCCGCAGAAAGGAAATAGCCGACAAGGGAAAAAGAGCAACTGAGGAGATTTGGCCCGACTGCTCAGCAGTCGGCCCGAACCTCGGGGACTACAGCCCGCGGGTGCGCCAGCGCGCCCCCGCGAAGAAAGAAGAAAGAGACTCACGCTGGCTTTCGGCGAGATGGACCGTCTGCGCCTCCATCTCCCGAACCTTGGAGTTATAGGCGGTCGCACAAAGGTTGTGGTAGTCTTGCAGAATAAACATCGAAATAAAGTCAGCAATCGACAATCACAAGTTGAAGTTCCGACTCGCCTGCTCAGCAGCCGGCCCGGAACTTGGGGACTACACCCAGTGGGTGCGCTTGCGCGCCCCCACGAGAGAAGCAAAGAAGAGCACTCGGAGAAGAAACTAAAGGACGGCTTACCCGGATGGCGGTGCGCGACTCTAAGTAGGCCTCGTTGCAGCGCTTGAGTGCCACTGCCTCCTCCCAGAGCTTGGCCTGGACGTCAAGTGACGCCTCATTCAGGGCGCCAGTTCCGCCTCTGTGTACCCAGCCCACGGGCGCGGAACTGGTCGCCTCGGTGTCAAGGGCGGACGAGCTCGAGGCGTCGATCTCCTGCAGCCGCGGTGACGAGGTCGCCTTCTCCAGGTAGCGGCGCGTGGGAATGCGGACCACAGGATCCAGGACCGTCGCCACCGGAGTCTCGACCGGTGGCACCGGCGGCGCCATCGGCTGTTCGTCCCGCGGCGCACTGGCTGGCGGGGGCGGCGGAAGCGGCGGCGGGGGCGGCGGCACAAAGACGTCTGGCATGGCCACGTCACCGCCCCCTGCTCTCGGATCAGGTAGTCGCCGCCGGCTCCCCGGGCCGTTGCCTCGAAGTTAGGCGGAGGCGGCGCAGTATCCAGAGGGGTCACAAGTATAGGCTCTTGGTGGCGGCGGCCTCCGCAAGCCGTTCCTTCTCCGCGGCCAGGGCCTCCGCCTGCGCCAGCGCCCTCTCAGCAGACGCAGCAGACAAGTCTGCCTGCTTCTTGGCCAGGTGGTCGGCCTCTGCCTCCTCACGCGCCTCCCGCGCGTTCCGCTCTATCGCCTCCCGGAGGTCGGCGGCCGGGTCGATGCGCCGGCTGGTCGAAGAGGTCGCTTCCAACCTGAGGACCGAGCCGGCGCCCGACTTCTCAAGGGTCAGCGGGGCCGTGAAATAAGAAGACAAGTCAGAGTATTTTGACGACAGATTGATGAAGAACAAGGAGCAAGGAGATGATGCTTATGCCGACACCATGACAGGCACTTTTGGCTGCCTCTGGTACTGGGCCGCCTTGGCCGCGGTCTCTCTCTGCCTGGTCGCCGCGGCCGGATTCTTGGGCTTCTTGGGAGCGCTGCCGAACAGGGTCGAGCCCTGTTTCCGTTTGCGCTTGCCGCCTGGGGCGGGCAACCCAGAAGAAGGGCCGGTGACGGTGGTGGCAGAGCTCTGGGCGGGGCGCAGTTCGTCGTCCTCCTCGTCGTCGTCAGGCCAAGCCTCCACGCCGCTGCCTCCCTCGGAGCCGCCTGCTCTGCTACCGCCGTCCGCTCTGCCTCCCCCGCCTGTCGCGTCGTCAACCAGGGCGGCCGCCCCCAAGTCGGGGTCGTCCACATCACTCTCCGCCCTGTCCGCCTGGAGGTTGTCACCCGGCCCCAGGAGGACGGCCGTTACCTCGGACATATAAATCTGCAACCAAGAAGTAATCAAATCTTGAAAGGCGTCGCCATAAAGAGAGACGAAGCAGAAGAAAGTGGCTCAAAAGACAAGGACAAGAAACTTACCGCAGGGGGCGGGTTGTGGCGAGAGTACGGCCGCTTCCCGTACCGCCACTCTTTCTCCGACATCTTGAGGTCAGAGATCTCGTTCACCATCTGCGAGACTTCGGCAGGCGGCATTCCTTCATGCACAGCCGGCACGAATCGTGATGTCCGCCCATCCGAAAGATCGGATGAGGGCGGCTCTAGAGCGGGAGGACCCGGCGCTCCACGAAGGCGACGAGGAGGTCGAAGGCCACGAGGCCCTCCGATTCCTGCAGCTCCCGGAGTCGACCAATGGCGGCCGCCGCGTTCGCCGACACTGGTTTCGGCTTGTACCCCCAGGTGGGCCGAGCCCCGGTGGGGGGCCGGCCTCGTAGGCTGACAGGTTGAGGAAGTCGGCAGCCGGGTCCACGTTCTCGACATAGAAGTAGGACTGCTGCCACATCTTTACCGACTGCGCCAACTTGATGATGGGGAAGGCGTTCCGCTTCGTCGGTCGGTGCACGGCGACGTAGCCCCCGCACTCGGCCGCCGTCTCCCTGGCGGAGGTGCCGAGCTTCCCATAAAAAAAACGCTCCCCACAACTCGATGGTGGGGAGGATGCCGAGGTAGCCCTCGCACGCCGTGACAAAGGCAGAGAGCAGGGTCACGGCATTGGGCGTGAGATGGTGGGGTTGAAGGTTGTAGAAGTCGAGGAAGGCGCGGAAGAAGTTGCTCGCCGGGAGGCCGAAGCTCCGCAGGAAATGCGAGCGGAAGACGACCCGCTCGCCTTCCTGCGGCGCTGGCCTGATCTCCGTCTCCGGCGGTACCCGCGCCTTGACGAAGGCCGCGCTGGGCATCCGGCGCGTGTCGCGGAGGAAGGTGATGTGGTCCTCGATCACCGTCGACCCATCCCAGTCGCCCATGGCCTCGGCTGGCGGCACGAAGGGGAGAAACGCGTCGGCGACGAGCAACGATGAGCAGCTATGGCAGCACTACGGCAGCAGCGGCGGAAGCTGAGAGAGAAGAAGAGGAGTGGGAGGGGGCGCAGGAACTTTGCCGCACCTCCCTCCCCTCCCTACTTATAGCGTTGGGGCTATGAAACCGAGGGGGCGGGACGTGGGGTCGTGGGATTTACTGCGCCCACGTCCCCACGATCCCCCGTCTCCCGCGCGCATTTACCCCGTCGTTAACCATCGTGGGGATGGCAACCGCCCCCTCTAGCACAGTAAATCCGCCCGGTTGCCGAGGCGTGGTAGTGGCGGGCCCAGCCCGGTGTCACGTCCCATCCAGAGCGTGGGATGGCAGGCTTACTAGGCTGGCGCGCGCCGCGTGGCGCATCCATGGCGGGCGGCAGCCTGGGAAGCTTAACACGCACGCCACCTGTTTCCCGCCTGGAAGTTCAAAATCAACCGTACAGCTCCGCCTGGTGGAGGCCGGCTGGAAGGTCGGCTGGCCACCAAGCGGACCGACATTTTTTCCAAAGCTCAGGGAGGGGAGAAGCCGCTGAGACCTCGCGGCCCCTCGACCACGACGCATCACCGGCTTCGGGGACTACTGTCGGAGTAATGGGCCACGGGTAGGCTCACCCGAGTCCCAAGATTTACCAAGACTTTGGGCCAGCTCCGCCTAGCTGGGCCCCAAGCCGAAGCTCCGCCCTCTGGGGCCGGCTGGCTCAGTGGCCAGCTGCCAGAGGGCGGATGACCCCAGACTACGGCGCTCCGGGCGGCCGGTTCCTGGCAGCCGCCCTCCAGAGAGGGCGGCAACGGGCTGGCCGCCGTCCTACCACTGCAGCATGGCCGAGCCCCCCTTCGAGAGTACAAGACGGAGCATGGCTACAGTAAGGCGCGTCGCCTCCGATGCTCAGGACGAGCATGGCTACAGTGCTCCGTACAGACGGAGATCTCCACACGGAGGGGCACTGTGCCATGTCTCCTCTGACGTCGCTCCGGGAAGGCGGAGTCCTGTTCCCCACGACGGCCTGTCGGTACGGCCTGTCAGAGGCGGGCCCTACCAGGCAGTGACTTCAAGGAAAGCGGCAGAAGCTCGACCAAGCGGGTTCAAGAGGAGCCGGCCTCTAGCAGGCGGCCGTCCCTTATCCCGAGGCATGCATGCCATTAAGCTGATGAGACCAGGTGTGGCTACAGTAGCCCCCCGCCAGGCGGCGGGACTGTAGCCACGCAAAGGTGACCAAGCCCTCGTCACCAACGACATGGCTACAGTGAGCGGCCACTAACCAGTCGGCGGGGCCCCACCAGGCGGCGGGCCCCAGCGGTTTGCGGAGAAGCCGGAGGCTGGAGACACTGACAGCCGGGCCCAGCAGCCGGCTAGATTACCATTGTACCCATGGGGGGTAGGCCTATATAAACCCCCCAAGTCACCCATGCAAAGGGTTCGACCCCATTAGCGCTACCCACCCCTTAGAGTAGGAGAGAGCTGAGCCTTGCCTCCTCCTGCCTCTAACACACGGCTCGAGGAGCACCATTGTATCACTTGTGCCTTAGTGATCATGCGGAGACCCTGCAGAGCAGGACTAGGGGTGTTATCTCGCAGGAGAGCCCTGAACCTAGGTAAAGTCCGCCGACGTTCATGTCTACGCCTTATCCCGCTTCCAGGCACCGACGACGTTCTACTCGCTCCCACCATGATAAGCCATTCATTGGCATATGTCGCACCCAACCCCCGACAACCTAGAACTCATCTGTATGAGATATAGTCTGGTCTCGTTCATCTTGCATCAGCTTTTTCTTTTAGAATTATCTTTTTTTTTTTAGAATCTCACAAAGCTTTATTACTGAATCATAATGTTCATAGGTACAAAAAGAAGATCGCCGGGTTGTCCTAGCCAAGTGTGTCGGCCAAACCCTAAAGATAACGCATGCTTTGCGAGATTATGGGCCTCCGTATTGGAGGTCCTATACTCATGAGTAAACGAACATGAAATAAAGGTAGTTGCTCTAGTCTTGATTTCCTCGACAATGGCTCCAAATTCTGCTGAGCTTCCCTGTCTGATTGCATCTACCACCACCTTGCAATCGGAGGCAACAAGTAAATGGTTGATATAGAGATCTTCTGAAAGTGCTAATGCCTCCCGAACAGCTAGTGCTTCTAGCACTTGGGGGTTGTGCAGTCCTCTGAAAACGAGAGCTGACGCTCCCATGAACAAACCTCTCTCATCCCTGCAAACCACACCAACTGCGCCAAACGTACCTGGGCGTGACACGGCCGCGTCCACATTGAGTTTGTAGTAATCTGTTGGTGGTGGAATCCACGTACGGGGTCGTGGTACTGCTATCCCATGTGCTTCCTCCTTCTTCTTCTTCAAAAACTCTATGTCTGATAAGTAAGCTTTGATGAAGTTGTCAGTGGCAAACGGAGTCTGGTATATATCCTCATGTATAGCTTTCCGTCTTGCACTCCAAATCGCCCATAAAGTAACAATCATCAACTGAAATTGCTCCGGTGGAAGAGAGTCATTCATGGCAAAGAGCCACAGCCGTGCGTCGGGTTCTGAGGTTGCCCACATGTGCTCGACCATCTCGGCTTCTGAAAGTGCCCACACACACCTAGACACATCACACTCCAGCAAAGAATGCCGCCAGCTATCCTGCCCTGCGCATAGGGAGCAAGCACTCGTAGTGGCCATATGACGATGGTTTAGGACATCTCCCGTAGGGAGTGAGTGTTGCGCCAATCGCCAAGTGAAAAAGCGCAGTTTCGGTGGCACTGACATGTTCCATAGCGAGTTCCACCCCCTCATCTCATGTTCAGAGTTGGAAGGATCCTCCCTTTCCTCCAGCCATGCCTCGCGCCCAATCTTGATCTTGACATTCATCTTATAAGCTGACCGTACAAAAAAACGCCCCCTTGGATCATCATTCCATGCCCAGAAATCGTCCACACGCCGTGTACAGAGCGGTATTTGCAAGATCGCCTCCACATCAATGGGTATGAACACCTGTCTAAGCAAGTCCTCTCGCCACGCAGCTCTAGTGTGGTCGATCAGATCAGAAACCAGTTGCGGTGGGTCAGCAACTAAGGAGGCCACCGGCTTCATCATTCCGTCCCTTGGGATCCAACTATGTTGCCATATGTTCGTGGTAGTTCCATCACCAATACGCCGGATAGCTCCTTGGGTGATAATATCTCTCCCATCAAGTATAGATCGCCACACCTGAGAAGGATGTGGACCTAGTTGAGCTTCAAGGACTGTACATTGTGGAAAATATGATGCTTTAAGGATTTGTGCACTAAGAGAGGAGGGATCATTCAATAATCTCCAAATTTGCCGAGACAAAAGTGCCAAGTTGAAGATTTCTATATCCCGAAAGCCAAGTCCTCCCAAACTTTTCGGTCGGGTCATCAAATCCCAAGCTACCCAACATGGTTTCCTCTTGCCTCTCTTGCTCCCCCACCAAAATTGACGAATGAGTGACGTAATGCTTCCACAAAGGCCTCGAGGTAATCCGAAGCAAGACATCGAAAAAACTGGTAAAGCTTGAGCCACAGATTTTATGAGAACCTCCTTTCCTGCCACTGATAAAAGTTTCTCCATCCATCCCTTTATCGTTTCCCAAACTCTGTCTCGTAAATATTTGAAGGTGCCATTTTTGGACTGTCCAACATCGGTCGGCAGACCCAAATACTTTTCACTCAAAGACTCATTCTGCACATTAAGTATATTCTTTATCTCCACCCTAAGGGTCTCCGGGCATCCCTTACTGAAAAATATGGACGATTTATCATAGTTTACCCTTTGGCCCGAAGCCAAGCAATATGCATCAAGTAGGTTTGAAACCTCATTTGCCCCCTGGACACTAGACTTGAAAAGCAGCAGGCTGTCATCTGCAAACAAAAGGTGGTTCACTACCGGAGCCGTGGGCGCCACCTTTATGCCACCGAGCACTAATGACTGAGAACTGTGTTTTAAAAGGCACGAAAGGCCCTCCGCTGCAATCAAGAATAAGTAAGGGGAAATAGGATCTCCCTGCCTGATACCCCTGGAAGGTGAGAAGCTCTCTAATCTTTCTCCATTAAACAAGACCGAGAATGAAACAGAAGTGATCATGCTCATAACTGTATGGATCCAATCTGGTGTAAAGCCAAGCTTAACCATAATTGCCTTTAGATAAGGCCACTCTAGTCTGTCATATGCCTTCATCATATCAAGCTTAAGTGCACAAAAGCTGTTTGTCTTGGATCTGTTTCTCTTCATGAAGTGCAAACATTCATACGCACAAATAATATTATCCGTGATCAACCTCCCGGGAACAAAGGCTGATTGCTCCTTTGAGATAATATCTGGCAATATCAACTTCAATCTATTCGACACCACTTTAGAAGCTATTTTATAAATCACATTGCAAAGGCTGATAGGCCTAAACTGGGTAAGTAGAGTGGGATTTTGTACCTTGGGTATCAACACGAGTACCGTATCATTAATGCTTGCAGCAGTCTCCTCTCCACGGACGATCTGAAGCACCACTTTAGTTACTTCATCCCCACAAATGTCCCAGTGGCACTGATAGAAGTGTGCAGGAAAACCATCTGGCCCCGGTGCCTTCGTAGGAAACATCTGAAACAGGGCCTGCTTTACTTCCTCATTTGTGTAAGGAGCGCAAAGCGAAGCATTCATCTCTGGTGTCACTTTCCGAGGCACATGTTGTAATACATCATCTACCCCCTGTACACCTTCCGTCGTGTACAAGGTTTTATAGAAATCTGTCACAAGTTGTTTCATCTCAGCCTTGTCCTCTACTCTTATACTCAGCGCATTGTGTAGAGCTCGAATCATATTCTTCCTACGCCGCATATTTGCTCTCATGTGAAAAAATTTTGTGTTGCGATCACCCGCAGTCAGCCACTGTATGCGCGATCTTTGTCTCCACATTAACTCCTCCCTATGATAGAGCTCAACCAGTCGTTCATTCAACTTTTGCTCAAAGTGATTTGGAGCAGTCCTAGACGGAACACTCCGAAGCCTCTCTAGCTCCGCTTTTGCCTTCTTGATCTCCTTCCTAACACTTCCAAAAGTTGCATCCTCCCATGCCAAGAGGTTCTTTGACAGAAGCTCCAATTTTCTGCGAATCCCCTCAACTCCTTGATCTGCTTGCAGTTCGCTCCATCCTGAGCTGATAGTGTCACGCCATGATTCATGTGACTCCCACATCACTTCGTACCGGAAGCTCGGTTTAGGGCGTGGTAAAACCTCTTCAAACTGTACGAGTATTGGTCCATGATCTGAGGACGCCGAAGTTAAGTTTGTAACCTTGGCCATAGGGAAAAGCGCCGCCCAATCAGCTGTGGCCATCGCTATGTCAAGCCTCACGCGGGTGTAGGATCCCCCGGTCACTTTTTTCTCAAAGGTCCAAAATCTGCCATGATAGCCCAAGTCCATCAACATGAAAACGTCAACCGCATCCCGGAAACCTTGTATTTGTGCATTACTCTGATTAGCAGCTCCCTCATGTTCATCCGGACGTAAAACTTCATTAAAATCTCCCAAACACAGCCAAGGGAGGTTGCTAAAAGACGCCAACCCCTTTAGGAGATCCCATGTTTGGTGTCTCAGTTGTGTCTGGGCCTCGCCATACACGCATGTCAACCTCCATGGGTCTTTCCCTTCCTCTACCACCTTTGCATCAATATGATAAACAGAATCACCCAAGATCTCAACATTTATTGTATTATTCCAAAAAATCCCTATTCCTCCACTTCTTCCTTGACTATCTATCGCATAGGCATTATCATAGCCCAAAGTGTTAGCTAAAGCTTCTACACGTGCACCCTTTACTTGAGTTTCAACAATACACAACACGGTAGGGGTAAATTTCTTCGCAAAGTCGCGAAGCTCACGAACTGTCGCGGCTTTACCCGCGCCGCGACAGTTCCAACAAAATGAACTCATTGCGTCCGGCGGCACTCCTCGGAGGAGCCCGCCGATCCATCATACTGGTCCTTGCCACGTTCCACTCCATCTGTCACCATACTCGGTGTCCCTGCATCAGACAGCTCCTTAAACAGGGCTCCTTTATTGCCAACATCTTTCTTCTGTCGCTTCACCTCTTTCCTTGGAGACACATATACAGGCGGCATCGGTGGAACCCCGTCCGGCTTTCCAGAGATTACAAGAGCTGTAGAGCTCACTGGGACCACGTCCCCTTCTCCATCATCGCTTGACTGAACTGTCTCTGGATGGTTCTTGTCCGAAGATTGCCTCTTGTTACTTGCCACCACTACCCCCAGCGTTGCAGCAGTCGGTTCCTCGATCATACCCTTGGGCTCGCTTGGCCCCGATACTTCTGTGGTCATTGCATTGTCCTCTCCTTCATCCTGCCTCCCCGCCTCCCTGTGAGGTTCATTCTGATATGCATTGAAGTGCCAACTTTGATTGGGGTTATACTGCTCTCGCCCCCTACCTCTTCCTCCTGCATTCCTTGGGCCGCCTCGTCCCCTCTGGTTACCAAAACCACCTCTGCCAGGTTGCCTGAAGCGAATATTGTCAGCCAGAACAAATTCACCCCACTCAAACTTTGTCTCATCATGAACACCATCACCACACTCCTCGTGCCAATGCCCGCATTCACCACAGTTAAAGCAAAAGACAGGTAATTTCTCGTATTTTACTTGATATCTAACTCGTTCATCCCCCTTCTTTCCAGTGACAAACCTCTTAATTTTTGCGTTGATATCGATTTTCACCCTCACCCGGACAAATTCACCAAAGAAACCTGCCGGTAGCTTGAGCTGCACTTCTTCCACCTCGCCAATTCGCGATGCCATCCCCCTGACTGCAGGCTCGATCAAAAAGTTGTCAGGTAAACGATGGATTTGCGCCCAAACTGCCAACTTATCCAACTTGATGCTATCAGGGTTTTTGAACCCATCATACTCCACCAAAATCACTGCTTGGTCTCTGAAAAGCCATGGCCCCTCTAGCATGGCCTTATTCCAATCCCCTAGACAACCAAACTGCGCTGTGAACAAGTTGTCCTTCACCTTCCTCTAGACCACCATTTTCGCTGGATTCCAGGCTGCACGCATGTCCCCATAAAGAGCATTAGGGCTGAAAGTCCTTGTAGTGTGTACCCTGGCTATGGCTAGCCACTTCGCCGGCGCCCCCAGATCCGGCAACTCCTCCTCCCACACGAAATCATCATCTTCCTCCTCCTGCAAATTCAACCTGGCTAGCAGCTCCTCCGTCGTCTCCTTGCCATGCCGCCCCTTCGAGCTTGATCCCGACGCCATGAACCGAGCAGTCTAGTCGCCGCCAACGAAAACCCTAGATCGATCTGCCGGAGAAACCACTATAACCAAGGCCGGGTAAGGTCACGAGGGGCCTCTCTTGACCAGCCCGAGTCCAGGGGATCACCAGCAGGTTCGATCGGGGAAAAGAAGGTAAGATCCGGCCGCGGCGCCGGAGTATGTCGAAACCCTAGGCTATCGCCGTCGGGGAGAGAAAACTCGCCGAGAGAAAACGACTCACGGACTCGCCCCTATTATCTGGATGGATGGATGGATAATCTGGACTGGTGAAGGCGAGGGGAACCTCACGCATCGACTCGCGGGATCCATCCAGGAACGCACGCATGCATCGCCATCATGTACGCAGCAGCCGCCGCCTTTGTCTCAGTCTCGACCCCTCTTTTAGAATTATCTGACATCACGTATTGTTATTCTAGCCCATTTTTGTTCACAGGCCGCAATGACAACTATTCTTTTACCCACGGGCCATCCATATCACTTGTAATTGGGCAGGCCCAACATATCATCAAAGGCAAATCCTAGTTGGCGCTTATGCGCCGGCTCGCCAACGGGCGCCTGCAGGCGGATCTAATTGGGCTAGGCCCATCTTGCCATTTCTTCTTCTTTCTGTACAAAGAAAAAAAGCAACACGTCAGGCGCAAGTCGAATCTAGGATCTCCCCGTTGTTCGCAACCTGCGCTAGCCACCCCACCTGCCTCACCTTTTCCGCTCTTCTACACATTTTAACTTCTTATGTCTTTTTTTCGTTTTTCTTTTTTATTTAGAATGGTTTTGCTTGGTTTTTTATTTCCTTTTCTTTTTCTGATTTGAATGAACTTTTTTTGAATCGATGAACTTTTTTCAATACTGACGAACTTTTTTCGAATTCAATGAACTTTTTTCGAATTTGATGATTTTCTTTGAATTCAACAAACCTTTTTCAAATTCGACGAACTTTTTTTTCGAATTCGATTTTTTTTCAAGTTCGATGAAATTTTTCCAAAATTGATGATTTTTTTTCAAATTGGATGAACTATTTTTCAAAATCGATGAACTTTTTTCAAATTCATGAACACTCTTCAATTTCGTGTTTTTCTGAAATTCATACACTGTTTTGAATTTTCTATTTTCTCAAAATACATTGAACTTTTTATAATAAAAAATTCAACTTCTTTGAATTTGTGAACTTTTTCCAGTTGGTGAACTTTTTTGTGGATACATGAACCATTTTTGCATGTTCGTGATCTTCATTTGAAATATGTGAACATGTTTTTAAATATTCTAAAAATCTAAACGGTACTGTTAATGCACAATAAAACCGCGTCTGCTATTTTTGTTCTTAAGACATACCGCCCTGTACACAGTCATGAACTGTTGGTTGGTTGGTTAGACAACCTGTACATAAGCGTGACAGCGTGTGTTCGATTGCAGTCGACAGCCATTTTTTGCAGGTATTTTCTTGCGCTGCTCTTATTTTTGGGCTGGCCCACCCAGACGCGGTTGTGAGCGCCGGTTGCGTTCCCCAGCGCCTTCAGCGTCTAATAGGACCTCCGATCGGCAAGAGCTGAGGAAAAAAAATCTAAATCGCAAGCCGCATAATAACGAGAATAGCCATCGAAATGCATGGCCATTGCTCCCAACCAAAGCATTCTTCGAAAAAGACAAGAAACACTACGGTCTTGTACTAGTGTGTGGTAAAAGTGTCAAAAAAAATTAGTGTATGATAAAACAAGTTCATAATTTCCAAATGAAATGTTCAAATTGTGCTCTTTTTTATCATAATGTTTAGAAATGCTCATGAATTTATTCGTAAAGAAATAGTCATTTATTTTAAAATATTTTGGAGTTATTTAAAAGGAAAATTTAAAAAATGTTCATGAGATTATAAATGTTGACGGATTGGACTTTTTTTTGGAAGTTTGAACAAATATTCATGAATTTTAAAAAAATATTCATCACAATCGCAGTCGGCTGAAAAAGAACTTACAGTTGTGACCTCATTCCCTTGAAACATACAGTTGCGACCTCCTTAGAAATACATGTAGTCGCGATCCCGTTTAAATTTGTTCAAAAGGAAACAACCCCATTTAAAAAATCGCAGTTACGCCCTCTTGAAAGCATGGAGTTGCGACCCCCCTAGAAAAACATGCAGTCGCGACCCTCCCTTGAAAGCATGCAGTTGCGATCACATTTCAAAACTTACAGTTGCAACCCCTCTTGAAAAACATGCAGTTGCAATCCCCCTAGAAAAACATGCAGCCGCGACCCTCCCTTGAAAGCATGTACTTGTGACCCCCTTGAAACACATGAAGTTAAACATTTGAAAACTTACAGTTTGCAGCCACTCTTGAAAAATATGCCATCGTGACCCCTTGCTTGAGAGCATGCAGTTGCGACCCCCTTGAAACACATATAGTTGCGACCCATTTGAAACTTACAATTGCAACCCTTCTTAGAAGACATGCAGTTGCGACCCGCATTGAAAACATGCAGTTGTGACCTCACCTCAAAAACATGCATTTGCGACCCATTTTAAAAACATGCAGTTACAACCCTGTCTTATAGACATAGTTGCGACCCGCCTTAAAGACATGCAGTTGTGACCCCATTAAAAAAATTACAGTCAAAATTTAGAATTATGATGTGTAGTTGCGGGGTTTTCCATTAATAGTTTGTGTTCGAGCGGTGAAGAAACACAAAAAGGAATCTCGCCGGCACAACAACGCCATGTAGCACGGTTGAAGGCCCAGCGTCTCATTACTTGGCTACGGGAACACTTAGTTGTGATAATCCTGTAAGAGCATCTTTAGCCAATCCTCTAAAAATAGAGATGTAAACTGCTGAGTAAAGTTAGGGGAGTAAAGTTTTACTCCTTTGTTGGTGGCCCGACTAGCCGATCCCCTAAACTTAGTGGACTATTTTTTTTACATAAGTTTCTTTATCCTAGCCACATGAATTTCAAACACTTACACAATATATCATCAAACATTCAAATTGTTGAAAATAAACATGCATGACATATTAACCGTTCACAAGCTTATAGTTTCACGGACCAAAATATTCAAATTAAAACATGCATAGTTCATTCAAAAGGCATCACTTCATTGATCAAGTTTGATCCAAACTCACCACAATATAGCATGTTTTATGTTGTAGATCGAGGCCAACCAATGACATGCATGAGCACGAAACTCAAACACCGTCCTCGCCGAAGAAATCACCACCACCATCCTCTCGGCTCACTTCACCACCACCACCACCGTTCCGAAGAGAGACATCCGTTTGGTCAAATCCTCCCACGAGTGAGCTCTTTCTAGGACTTGGCGGTCGCGGCTCTTTTTGCCAGCTGCGACGGCCGGGCGCGCCGGAGCAATGGTCGTAGGGTGATCGGAGACACTGCACGAGGCGCAGGACTTGGATGAAGGCCAGTTCCAGCCTCCTCGGCCGAGGAGTAAAAAGTTTTCTCCCTTATAGAATTTAGGAGTTCGGTTAGGTGTGGTGTAGAGAAATACACTCGAAATTTTACTCCACTATAGCTTTTCAGGGGATCGACCAGAGATACTCTAAATCCTCAAAAAAAAGTTAAAAATAGAGATGCTCTAATCTACTCCCTCCGTCCCAAAATTCTTGTCTTAGATTTGTCTAGATACGGATGTATCTAAACATGGATATCCGTATCTAGACAAATCTAAGACAAGAATTTTGAAACTGAGGGAATATAATGTACTCCCTGGCTCTCTGACAAGCATTTTTGAATAAAGAGCAACAGGGTGAAGAGCTTAAAAGAAGAAAAAAAATCTTTCTGGTCGAGCAGGGTTGATGAAAAACAGTTTCGGCACGGTTGAAGGCCGAGCGTGACCAGGTCCGTCGGAGCGGTCAAATTTTGTTTTGCCCACCAACCAGCGCAGTCTCAATTCTGACCACGCAGGCGTGGCGAGAGGGTGCATCTCATGGCAAGCCCACGTCGCCGGCTCCCGCTCCCGCCTACCCTGTTTCCCAGGCCGGCACACGGGTTCCGCCCAAAACCATCAACTTTTGCCGCATCCCCTCGTGCCTTGGCCTTCCCCGCTCACACATACGACGACCCACCTACCATTGTCAAACCGATACCCATGGCCGGCGCTATATAAGCACACCACGGAACATGGCACGTCCACAGCAACCAACCAACAACATAGCATCAGCACCAGCTCAAACACACATACTAGTACATAGCACGCCAAGCTAGCACTCGCGCAGAGCACAGCATGGCTGCCTCCGCGCCGAGGGTGGCCTTCGCGACGGCGGCCTCTTTGGCCGTGTACTGGCTCCTCAAGTCGTTCCTCCACACACCTCACCCCGCTCTGCTGCCGGCGGCGGCCGCCCTCGTCGCCGTCGCCATCGCCGTAGGAGCGGGAGGTAAACTTGGCGGCGGCGGCGCTCCTCCCGGGCCCGCGGCCGTGCCGGTGTTCGGCAACTGGCTGCAGGTGGGCAACGACCTCAACCACCGCTTCCTGGCGCGGTTGTCCGCGCGGTACGGCCCCGTGTTCCGGCTGCGGCTGGGCGTGCGCAACCTGGTGGTGGTGTCGGACCCGCGGCTGGCCACGGAGGTGCTCCACACGCAGGGCGTGGAGTTCGGCTCCCGCCCGCGGAACGTCGTCTTCGACATCTTCACGGCCAACGGCGCCGACATGGTCTTCACCGAGTACGGCGACCACTGGCGCCGCATGCGCCGCGTCATGACGCTGCCCTTCTTCACGGCCCGCGTCGTGCAGCAGTACCGCTCCATGTGGGAGGCCGAGATGGACGACGTGGTGTCCGACCTGCGCGGCGATTCCGCGGCCCGCGGCGCCGGCGTCGTGGTGCGCCGCAGGCTGCAGCTCATGCTCTACAACATCATGTACCGCATGATGTTCGACGCCCGCTTCGACTCCGTCCACGACCCCATGTTCGTGGAGGCCACCAAGTTCAACTCCGAGCGCAGCCGCCTCGCGCAGAGCTTCGACTACAACTACGGCGACTTCATCCCCATCCTCAGGCCCTTCCTGCGTGGCTACCTCAACAAGTGCAGGGACCTGCAGACCAGGAGGCTTGCCTTCTTCAACAGCAACTACGTCGAGAAGAGAAGGAAGGTGATGGACACGCCAGGAGACAAAGACAAGCTGCGATGCGCGATCGACCACATCCTCGCAGCAGAGAAGAGCGGCGAGATCACGCCGGAGAACGTCATGTACATCGTCGAGAACATCAACGTCGCGGCCATCGAGACGACGCTATGGTCCATCGAGTGGGCGCTCGCCGAGGTGGTGAACCACCCGGACGTGCAGCGCAAGGTCCGCGGCGAGATCAGGGACGTGCTCGGCGACGACGAGCCCATCACTGAGTCCAGCATCAGCAAGCTGGCGTACCTGCAGGCCGTCATCAAGGAGACGCTGCGGCTGCACTCCCCCATCCCGCTCCTCGTCCCCCACATGAACCTCGAGGAGGCCAGCCTCGGCGGCTACACCATTCCCAAGGGCTCCAAGGTCGTCGTCAACGCCTGGTGGTTGGCCAACAACCCGGAGCTATGGGAGAAGCCGGAGGAGTTCAGGCCGGAGAGGTTCTTGGGCGAGGAGAGCAACGTGGACGCCACGGTCGGCGGCAAGGTGGACTTCCGGTTCCTCCCGTTTGGCGTGGGCCGGCGCAGCTGCCCCGGCATCATCCTCGCGCTGCCCATCCTGGCGCTCATCGTCGGGAAGCTCGTGAGGAGCTTCGAGATGGTGCCCCCGCCAGGCGTGGACAAGCTCGACGTGAGCGAGAAAGGCGGGCAGTTCAGCCTGCACATTGCCAACCATTCCCTCGTCGCCTTCCACCCCATCTCACCATGACCAATTACTTCAACCCAAAAGCCTGCTCTACATGCACAATTACCCTTTTCGGATTACAAATATATTACAGGAAATAATGTCAGTTGATTTATAAGGGGTTTACAATTTATTTATTTTTTTAAAAGGAGGATCACCCCTGGCATGTGCATAAGTGGTTTACATACGAAATGAGTTTACATAATGCTTTTCAGCTTTAAGAAATGTATGTATTTTGCAAATCGAAATATTATTGTCATTCATTAGCCCCTCTAAAGTTTGAGGCAAATGAACACATTTTTGTTCGTCGTTTCCGGGCTATATATCCTCGCTGAACTCTGGTCATTGGATCAAATTAACCTTAGTGGGTAACTAATGATTTTTCTTCTTTTAGCCACCCTTTTTCTCATTAACAAAAGTGGCATATGGTGCTCTGCCCGGTTCGTTGTTAGCGTCCTTCTGAAAGTAGAAACAGGGGTACATACCTAAGTTTACTTTGGTCGGCACATCATATTATAGAACCTGGCTTGCATATTTTAATGATGAACCTTCTCAAATAAGCTTCAGGTTTTCAAGTAAGTTGAATGCACCCTCACTAGTTCATACGAGAGCTTTCACTCATTCATAGCTCGATGTGCATCCTAACTACATGGCAAACTCTACTCCTTGCTTAGTATCGATTATAAGGTCTTCCTCTTGGCCTAATGATCAGATACAAGAGTGCAACGCTTTCCGTTTTGACTTCTTATAACTCCTCATTATGTTCACCTGGCAATGATTAGAGGATGGGATCTAAAATTATGCTGAGATTCTTCATAGGTTGATTAGTTAAAATAGCGCAGACATGAAACAAGTGATCATACTCAGTCATGTATCTCGGGTTAACCTAGAAGTGATTGCCATCTCTACATACTACCTATAGAAGATTATCGTTTTGTTGCCCATAAATATTGACATTCTTTCTAAACCTTTGACAATGGTGATTTTGATTTGTTGCATTTGGCTATCAAAGAATATGTCAGAACTTCTTTTGTGTGCATTGAGGTAGTTTAATATTTTTAATATAAACCATTTTCAAACATATTTATTATTGGTTTAGACTTGCTAAATGTGTTTGCATCAGTCAATCAAGTTCATGATAGGTAGCATTTACATAAAAAAAAATATCTTTGTTATCATCTTCATGCTTGAGGACGAGCACATGATGTTGATACGTCTCCAAGATATCTATAATTTTTGTATGTTTCATGCCTGTAATCCTTGAAGTATGCAATGCCCTATAAATTCAGTTCATGTTTGTTTTGTTATTTTCAATTTTAGAAGAAAAAATAAGAAAATTCCCTGCAAATTCCAACAAAAGTTGGTAGGAAATTTCACAGCACCAGAGGACCAAAGTCCAACACCTGGGGTGGCCCATGGGGTGTAGGCACAGTGTGTAGGTGCCCAGATGTTGTCAACATCTATGGCCCCTAGGGCACTCATCAGTTGCCTATGGTGCATGGTTTTATATACCCCCAAAACTCATACCCAATGTATGGTGCACTTTTTTGCCACCGATACTTCGCATTTCGGGGCGATCTTTGTTTAAGGCCCTGATCTGGTACTCAGTCGAAGGAGGAACTCATCTTCTTTACCACCAACCTCAATGGTTTATCATCAATAAATAATGATGCATTTTAGGAAACGTCCGATCCCGCATTATTGACCTCACATCATTGGAATTTATTGATGTCAATGACAATCATGATCTTCAAGTTGTTACACGCAGGACTTGCAGATTTTTCTCTCTCACAAGGAACTCCTCCTACCCATCCTTGTTGAAGACAATGTAGTCGTCCGTGTGCGTCTTGTAAACAGTTATGTTGACGCCCCTTCTTTGAGGCGTACTCCAGTAGGGCCTTCATCACTCAGGATCACTACAGCAGGATGCTGCTAACGCGACACTACAATCAGAGACCCTTCGACAAAACTCTGGGCAATGTATTAATCGCAAACGGTGATGTAATAAAACCATCAAAAATGATACAAAACGTTTGTGATGGCGGAGACATCAAACATGATTCATATTATAGTTGTGTGTGCTACGTGTGGCATACAGTTCACTCGAATAAACTGTTTGCGATGAGCATAATGATGTCGCTTGAACTACGTTGGTATTTCCCCAAAGAGGAAGGGATGATGCAGCACAACTACGGTAGGTATTTTCCTCTGTTATGAAACCAAGGTATCAATCCAGTAGGAGAACCAAGCAACACTATGTAAACGGTACCTGCACACAAAAAACAAATACTTGCAACCCAGCGTGTTATAGGGGTTGTCAATTAGTTTGGGGTAATGGTGCCAGAAATTGTCACGTTGACGGGATAAAAATTGTGATATATTTGATAAATAGATCTCGATAAAATATGAAATAAAATAAGTAAATAAAAAGTGCAGCGAGCTATTTTTGGGTTTTTGATAATATAGATCTGAGAATAAAAGTGGCAAATAATATATCGGAAAGCAAATATGAAGAAGAATAGACCCGGGGGCTGTAGATTTCACTAGTGGATTCTCTCAAGAAAAATAGCATACGGTGGGTAAACAAATTACTGTTAGGCAATTGATAGAACTTCGAATAATTATGATGATATCGAGTCAATGATCATTATATAGGCATCACTCCAAGATTAGTAGACCGACTCCTACCTGCATCTACTACTATTACTCCACACATCGACCGCTATCCAGCATGCATCTAGTATATTAAGTTCATGGAGAAACGAAGTAATACAATAAGAACAATGACATGATGTAGGCAAGATCTATTCATGTAGGAATAGACCCCATCTTGTTATCCTTAATGGCAACGATCAATACGTGTCTTGCTGCCCCTTCTGTCACTGGGAAAGAACACCGCACGATGGAACCCATCACAAAGCACCTCTTCCCATGGCAAGAAAAATCGATCTAGTCGGCCTAACAAAACCAAAGATTCAAAGAAGAAATACAAGGCTATAAGTAATCATGCATATAAGAGATCAGAAGAGGACTCAAATAATTTTCATGGATGAAATAGATCTGATCATAAACTCAAAGTTCATCGGATCCCAACAAACACATTGTAAAAAGAGTTACATCAAGTAGATCTCCAAGAGACCATTGTATTGAGAATCAAGAGAGAGAGAGAGAGAGAGAGAGAGAGAGAGAGAGGAAGCCATCTAGCTACTAACTACGGACCTGTAGGTCTACAATGAACTACTCACGCATCATTGGAGAGGCACCAATGACGATGATGAATCCCTCTGTGATGGTGTCTAGATTGGATCTGGTGTTTTTGGAACTTGCGGCGGCTGGATTTATGTTTCGTCGACTCCCCTAGGATTTTTGGATTTCTGGGGTATTTATAGAGCAAAGAGGCGGTGCAGGAGGTGGCCGAGGTGGGCACAACCCACAAGGGTGCGCCCAGGTGGGTTGTGCTCCCTTCGGAGCCCCTCTGGTACTTCTATGTCCCAACATATGTCTTTTGGTCCAGAAAAAATCTCCAAAACGTTTTGCTGCGTTTGGACTCCGTTTGGTATTGATTTTCTGTGAAGTAAAAAACAAGCAAAAAATAGCAACCGGCACTGGGCACCATGTCAATAGGTTAGTCCCAAAAAATGATATAAAGTTGCTATAAAATGATTGTAAAACATCCAAGAATGATAATATAACAACATGTAACAAGCAAAAATTATAGATACATTGGAGACGTATCAGCATCCCCAAGCTTAATTCCTACTCGTCCTCGAGTAGGTAAATGACAAAAACAGAATTTTCAATGTGGAATGCTGCCTAACATGTTCATCACATATTCTTTTCTTTTGTAGCATGGACATTTGGACTTTTATATGGTTCAAAGCAATAGTGTAATTTTGACATGAAGATTTCAATACTCAAGCATATCAACAAGCAACCATGTCTTTCAAAATATCAACACTAAAGAAAGTTATCCCTAACCCATTATGCTCAATCATTAATCCATTCATGAAACACACTCGCATATTATCTACACCCAATGCTCAAGTACGATCATAGTGCCCCTTAGTTGGTGCTTTATAAGAGAAGATGGAGACTCAAATAAAAATAAAAATTGCATAAATTAAATAGAATGGCCCTTCGCAGAGGGAAGTAGGGATTTGTAGAGGTGCCAGAGCTCAAAGCAAAAGAAAATAGAGAAAAAACATTTTGGGTGGCATGCTTTTCCTATTAACAAAAATGATCAAGTAATTCCCAATAATTTTCATGTTAGATATATCATAGGCGGTTCCCAAACCGAAAATAAATTTTATTCCTTTTTCCACCACACTTTCACATTCCACGTCTAGTCGTATCCATGGTGTCGTACATACCAACACTTTCCAAGGAATTTGTTATTTGACAACATAAAGTAAATTCATTTTCATTTCGGGACTGGGCATCACTAATACCTTTGTCGTACTCTCGTGCAATGACAAGTGAATAAACACTCATCTTGAGAATAACACATCTAGCATGGAAAAATACTAGCCAACCCCTACCGTTTCATGAGCGGTACGAGCACACAAAAAGGAAATTTATTTTGAAGATTAGAGATGGCACATACAAATTTGCTTAGAACGGCACGAAAATACCGCATATAGGTAGGTATATTGGACTCATATGACAAAACTGGGTTTAATGATTTTGGATGCACAAGTAGTATTCCTGCTTAGTACACGTGAAGGCCAGCAAAAAGATTGAGAAACATAGAACCAAGAAACAAAAAATATCATAAGCAAGCATTAAGCATAAGTGACACTGAATAGTGCACCACAAGTAGGATGTAATTTCATTGCATAACTATTGACTTTTCGTGCTTGCATAGGAAATCACAAACCTTAACATCAATATTCTTACTAAAGCACAATTACTCATCAACATGGCTCACATATCACTATCATCATATCGCAGAACTATTACAAAGAATCAAGTTTAATTTGTCCAATGATCTTCATGAAAGTTTTTATTATATCCCTCTTGAATATCTATCACTTTGGGACTAGTTTCATATATTGCTTTCTAGCTCAAACGAATCTAAGTGAAGAACATGAGCATAAAAAAATTTCGCCTCTCAAAATAATATAAGTGAAGCATGAGAGAATTTTTTCAAAAATTACTAACTCCAAAATAAATCTAAGTGAAGCATGAGAGCATTTCTTTAAAAATATTAAAGCACACCATGCTAAAAAAGATATAAGTGAAGCACTAGCAATTTCATAGCTCAAAAGATTTAAGTGAAGCACAAAGAGCAACTCTAACAAATCATAGCATAATTTTGGCTCTCTCAAAAAGGTGTGTTCAGCAAGGATACTTGACACACAAAAAAGAAAATCAAGCAAAGACTCATATAATACAAGACGCTCCAAGCAAAACTCATGATATGTGACGAATACAAATATAGCTCCAAGTAAAATACCGATGGTCGTTAGAAGAAAGAGGGGATGCCACCCGGGGCATCCCCAAGCTTAGTTGCTTGTTTCTCCTTGAATATTACCTTGGGGTGCCGTGGGCACCCCCAAGCTTAGGCTCTTATTACTCCTTGTTCCTTCATCCATCGTGATCTCACACAAAACTTGAAAACTTTAATCACACAAAACTTAACAAAACCTTCGTGAGATCCGTTGGTATAACAAAGCAAATCAGCACTCTAAGTACTGTTGCAAACTGATTCACATTTTATTATTGCATTATATCTACTTTATTACAACTTTGCTATGGCTCATACCCCCCGATACAACCCATAGATTCATCAAAATAAGCACACAATGCAACGAAAACAGAATCTGTCAAAAAAAGAACAGTCTATAGCAATCTAAAAACTTCATATACTTTTGTAACTCCAAAACTTCTAAAAAAATTAGGATAACGTGGGCAATTTGTATATCAATCTTGTGTAAAAAATTCAGAGAAAAACAAGTTTATGTGAATTTCTAAAATTGTTTTACTAGGACCAAAAGTTTCTATTTTCCAACAAGATCAAATCAACTATCACCCAACATGATCCCAAAGGCTTTGCTTGGCCAAACATTAATTATAACAAAAAACACAATCACAATGGAGGCATAATTGTGCAAATACTCAAGAACAGAAAGAAAAAGGCAAAATTAAATTTTATTCATTGGGTCGCCTCCCAATAAGCGCTAGCTAGGCATAAAGCATAGATTCAAGTATTGTCATCTTTAGTTCTAGATCCATAAGATACCCTCATGATTGATTCATATGGTGGCTTAATTCTTGTTCTAGGGAAGTGTTCCATTTTCTTTCTTAGTGGAAACTAAAACTTAATATTGCCTTCTTCCGTATCAATCACGACACCAATAGTACGTAAAAACGGTCTACCAAGTATAATTGGACAAGATGGATTGCAATCAATATCAAGGACAATGAAATATATGGGCACATAATTCCTATTTGCAAGAATAAGAACATCATTAATTCTTCCCATAGGCTTTTTAATAGTAGAATCCGCCAAGTGCAAATTTAAAGAACACCCTTCAGTATTGGTAAAACCAAGAACATCACATAAAGATTTCGGAATTGTGGAAACACTAGCACCCAAATCACATAAAGCAAAACACTCATAATTTTTTATCTTGACTTTGATGGTGGGTTCCCATTCATCATGTAATTTTCTAGGAATTGAGATCTCTAATTCCAACTTTTCTTCCAAAGCTTTCATCATGGCATCTATGATACGTTTAGTAAAAGCTTTATTTTGTTCATAAGCATGGGGTGAATTAATCATGGATTGCAACAAATATATACAATAAATCAAAGAGCAATTATCATAATTAAAGTCTTTGTAATCCAAAAGAGTGGGCACATCACTAGTTAAAGTTTTGCTGTCAGGACCCCGACTCAATGCCACATAGATCTAGCATGTAACACCTCATATCACTTTGCGGCCTCACGCACGGTATTCCCACGGGTGTCGCCTTACCTTTACCCGGGACCGTTTGCGCCTTTTGGCACACGTATATGACAGTGTCGCTAGCATCCATATGATAAGGAGCCCGGGCTGACATGGCTAGTCGTAAACCCAAAGTGGCACAAACTTACAGGGACAGGCATCCATGACCCAGCATCGAACGTGTCGGTCATCAGCGAGTGAATCCAGGCTGTAGCACTGGGCTAGCAGGACTCCGGTGAACCGGGCTGTAGCGGGCTAACAGGACTCCGGTATTCATCGCGTGACATTTCCCCGAAGGGACAGACACAGGAACGAAGAAGGACACATGCCGGCCAGCCTAAGTGTTCCGGAGCAGTAGCAAGCTATCATGGCTCAGTGGAAACACTAGGAGACATTTCCCGGTAAGAGAGGCTACTAAAGATAAACAACTAGATGGTAAGATCTCACACATACCAAGCATTTCAATAACATACACACAATATGCTCGATATGTGCAAATACAACATGGCATCACAACATGACTCTACAAATCAAGTATTTATTCATTAGGCTCCGAGGAGCGAGATATTACAAACATAGGTCTCATGACCCAACATTCAGAGTATACAAGTCAAAGCACAAGCGGAAACTATCATGTCTGAGTACAGACCACTATAAATGAAAAAGGCTGAGAAGCCTGACTATCTGCCAAATACTGCCGAGGGCACAAGATCGTAGCTGAGGTAACAAGCTAAACGTCGAAGTCCACGCGAAACTACTAGCGAGACCGAAGTCTCTCTGCAAAAACATAAATAGGCAAACGTGAGTACAAATGTACCCAGCAAGACTTACATCAGAACTATCTACATATGCATCATTATCAACAAAGGGGATGGTGGGGTTTAACTGCAGCAAGCCAGCTTTGACTCGGTGGCTATCCTGAACTACGACTGCGAGTAACTCTTTTGAGGTGGCGCACACGAGTCCACATATTCACCATATCAATACACCACTATGGATCCGCTCCCGTCTCCCTACGAGAACGCCATTCATAGCACTCACGCTTATCTTGCGTATTTTAGAGTATTCACTTTCACTTGTCTATGAACTGATATAAGCAACCCAGAGGTCCTTTTCCGTGGACACGGCTATTCGAATAGATTAGGTTAACCCTGCAGGGGTGTACTTCTTCACACACGCTCTCACCACTTACCGCCGTTTACACGACATGTACTCGGCAACCTTCAAGCGGAAGCCCAACGTGGGTGTCGGCCACGGCCTGCCTAAACACTCAAGTCTCTAGTCCAGGTTTATCGCCTATTCGGGTTCCATCCATGAGGAGATCCGGCCGAAGTTTCGCTCACAGCCCCAAACGATGTGTACAGGGTTCCGTGACACCAAACGGGTGCCCGGTTTACCCGGCCACGTGCCTACCGCATCACAGCCCACCCCTACGGTCAGCGCTGTCCACGGCCTCCAGCATACTACAAACACCAGAAACTACTTGCAACTCCTGGACAGAGGACAAGGGTGATTAAGAAGCCGAGAGGGTCCATTGGTTTCGGGCCCAATGCGTGGTAGTAGCTGAATCATGGATCACAAACACAGAACTCAGTTCCTGAGGACGGCTGCAATGAGACAACCCACCATGTACTCCTACATGGCCTCTCACCGCTACCTTTACCAAATCGTGTTCACACACTTAGCTCACACACAGTAGGACATGTTCACACACCTCTGATTCATCCCCGATGAATCAGACCTGACTCAACTCTAAGCAGTAGCAGGCATGACAAACAAACATGAATGAGTAGGCACAACAGGGCTCAAACAACTCCTACTCATGCTAGTGGGTTTCATCTATTTACTGTGGAATGACAGGTCATGCAAAGGATAAAAGGGTTCAGCTACCGCAGCAAGTAACAGATGAATCGATGTTGTCCTAATGCAGTAAAAGAGAGCAGGAGCGAGAGAGTGGGATTTTATCGGAATGAACAAGGGGGTTTTGCTTGCCTGGCACTTCTGAAGATAACATTGAGTCTTCATCAGTGTCAACGATCACATCATCGGTACACGTCTATCGAGAGGGGACAATTACCGGCAAATACAGAAAAACACGATCAGTGCAATGCACAATATGATGCATGATCATGACATGGCAAAATGAATGTGTTTTGGGCTAATGCAACTAAAACCAGATTAAATGAAGTTGGTTTGAATCCAAGATTCAAATTCAAACTCCATATGTGATTATTCAAATGCCATGTAATTGATTTGTGCTAAACAGCAGCTATAAGTTGTTCTAACATGCATGAAAATGGTACAGATGGATTCCTTGAATTTTTCTGATAATTTTTCATATATAATTTATTTAATTTGGAGTTACGGTTAATTTTCTATGATTTTTAGAAGTTTTAGGCATTTTTTGGAATTAAAAAATCATTTAAGAATTATTTAAATTCCAGAAACATTTACTACGTCAGCAGTGCGTCACCGTGACGTCAGCAGGTCAACAGACGCTGCTGCTGGTCAAACCTGATGTGTGGGGGCCATACGTCAGTGACACAGGGCTGTTTCACTCACTGACAGGTGGGACCGGTCAACGTTGACTTGACTAAGTCAAAATCTGACACATGGGGTCCACAGATTAGCACTAATCTAAACAGAAAAATTAAACTAACCTAATTAGGCTCGGGGCCCACATGGCAGTGGCTCATAGGGTGATTAGCCCCTAACTAAGTGGCCACATCGGCACGCCGGAGTTTGGCCGGCGGTGACCACAGAGCACGGCGGGGCACGCCGGACTTGCGCTAGGGGCATCGGATTCGCGCGCTGAGGGCACCGGGGCGTAGCCCGGGCTCTCCCGCATCTGATGGGGTAGGTGGGAGGCTGCGGGGACGCCGGGGCTCGTCGGAACGGAGCTCGCGGCGGCGCCGGAGTTTGGTGAGTGCGGGGTTGGCGCTGTGGTGCACGGGAGGGCGAGTTAGGATATGCGTTAGGCTCCTGGTGGCTTCCTGAGTGCGGTGACACGCTCCGAGACAAGCTCAAGCGGCTGTAGTGACGGCGGTGACGAGGTCAGCGGCGGCCGGAGTTCGGCCGCGGCGGAGCTATGGCCTAGAGCTTGCAAACGCGAGGGGAGAGAGAGGGGTTCTGCACGGAGGCTCACCGCGGAGCTGTAGGGAGGGTTAGTGGGCTCGGGGGCAGCCGGAGTGCAGCGAATCGACGGCGACGATCTCCGGTGGCCGAGGAGGGGAACAGCGACGTGGGCGGCGATGCAGGGTTTCCGGAGGGCCGTGGATCGGTGGGGAGGAAGAGAGGGTCGAGGCGGAGCTCGCAAGCACAGCGAGGGGTCGAGGGGGAGACGGTGGCCGCGGCGTTACGGTGGCGCGGCTGCGGCTGCGCTCGGCGAGTGAGAGAGAGAGGAAGCAGAGGAGAGATACAAGGGAGAGGGAGAGAGCGAGGGGGTCCAGGGGGGTCGGGGCGGCGCCGAGGAGATGACGCGCGGCGTCGCGGTGGCCAGGCGATGCAGACGAGCAGGGTGGTGGCGTGGCGAGCTCGAGCGCGCGCGCCGTGTCCCTCCTCTGCCTACTGGCGCGAGGAGGAAGGCGACAGGGAAGGGAGGCGGCGGTGGGCTGGGCCAGCGGGAGGAGCTGGCCAGCTGGGCCGGCTACAGGTAAGTGGCCCAGGTAGGCTTCTATTCTTTTTATTTTTTTCTCTCTGTTTTGTTTTAATTCTGTTTTCTATTTTGCAGGTTTGTTTTGAATTTGGTTTTGAAACCAATTCAATTTATTTTGCTTCTGACAATATTTTTAGGAGCTAAAAAGAATTAAAACAATGCTCCACAAAAATATTTCAGAATTATTGGACCTATATTTATTTAACAGTAGATATAAGTCCAATTCAAATAGCTATTGATTTAATTCAAATACCCAAAATAAATGTTTCTGAGATACCGAAAATATTGGTTTGGATTTTACCTCTTGCCAATATTTCCAGAGGATAACAAGAACATTTTCTTGGACTTATTTGAAGCAATTTTTATCTTGATCATTTTTTTTAAAGGATTCTGAGGCTTTGAAAATTCCTCAATTCAAATTTCATTTGAATTAAAACATGAAGCTCACATGAGGTCTAGCCTAATGCATAACAGGACCAGGGATGTGACAACTCACCCCCACTAAACAAGAATCTCGTCTCGAGATTCAAGCGTAGGGTAAGGTGAAGGGGAAACGCAACTAGTATAATGTTCACGATCCAGGGTGCACTTCAAATGAACGTTGATTTGAACACCATCTTTGTCTTGTCGTCTTGCTCTGAGAAATCCTGTCAACATGACAGGGGGGGGGGAAGAAGGAGACTCTAGAAGGGTCGATCTCCTCGAAGATCGAACAACTCAAGATTAACTTACGGAATGAGACATAGAACCATCTTTCGGGTTGAGACACGAGATACACATCAATAGGGGTGGAAGAAACGGATGACGAAGGTTCACTAGGTAGACAACAATTTCATACCTAAGAAGGTGGTAAACGATTGTCAACGTAGCGAGGAGTTGAGTTGCCATGATACCATAACGATACACCTTAGGGAAGGTGACTCGTAGAGATATCCCCTTAAGTGGCAAAAAGAATTACTTTTGATTCAGAGATCATTGAAACTCTTTAAACCAGCCTAAGGCAATTCTCGAGCGATCGTTTGGAGGGGGTCGGTAGAATGGCATACTCGGACTTGGATGATGTGGATTACCTTGTTGAAGACAACGTAATGGATGAATTTGCTTATCACCGGAAATGGAAGAGACCCATGGTAGAATGGCACATTGGCGGTGCAAGCTAGGAACAAAATGCAAATGCTAGGAATGATTCTGGTAACTGGGGAAGAACCCAACAATAGGGAGTGAATTCACTGTTTGAAGAGGTCATAGCATTGCCGAGGAAACTGAGAGTAATCCCAGTTAGAGCCGATGATAACACGTAACGCTTGTGCGTGCTCTCAAGAACTTGAGCATTTCCATATTCATCAAGGTTTTACCAACATCCGTGTCAAGGGTCCGGCAACACAACTTGCTACCATGATGAATGATGATGGAGGATGTAGATGCAAAGAAAGATAACACCTTCTCAGATTTCATCTTAGCGAGGCCAAGGAAACAAAATCTGGATGATCGACCGAGAAACATTTAGCACTCCGCTTCTAATGTTCTCCTTGATGTGCTAGTGTAACCCATTCATAGAAATGGTCTGGTATCTAGGACATCAAGTAAAAGGTCGGACTTCGGGATCTCAAAATCCATAGGGGCAACTAGGGAGTAAATCCTACGAAATCCCTATGGGGAGGTGGCCAACTTCCTCAATCAAGATATTATAATAACAGGTCTTCCGGCTGGGTGTGTTGGCCACGACATCCACTTTACCGGTTATCGAGGGACCAATATTATAGTTCTTGGAGAATGTTCCAACCATCATATCTGCCTGAGATTCAGATCTGGTTGGTGTCAGGATATCCCAGACTCATCAAGTCTAGAAAGAAAAATGAAAGTTTGCAACACAAATCGACGAGATGACGTTGCGAGATTCTCGGGAAATGAACTACGATAGTAAGCTCCAAAACATGAGCTGGTTCTGCTACAAACATGTGAACACGTTGTCCCGGACAAGCATGACCACGTGGTAGTCTTACAATAAAACACTACCGAGTTCTGGTTGGGAACCATCACCGTGGATAACGAAGTCCTTGCATAAGTCATATGATTAGCTCTTATGAAGGAACTTCTTCCCCTTGAACAAATCAATCAGTGGCTTGGTGTGCTCGGGACACATATGGAATGAAGGTTGCAAGTCTCCAGACCACAGAATACTTCGCACGTGTGCATGACTAATTTGGAATGATTCCAGGGAAACAAAACAATCTTCCTCAAATTCATGGCGGCAACTTGCATCATATGCACATGAATTAGGGAAAATCACTACTTTCATTCAAACATATGCTTCATGAACGAAACACGAAGAAATGCTTACACAAGTTTCCAACACTAGGTTGATGTTCAACATGATTCATGGGGGGAGACAAAATGCTACTGATGGGCTCAACAGCAACTCATCGGAATTTCCATATCACTGGACTTCCACCATCATGTGAACACGGTGATAGCATTGGTCAGACCAAAGATGTAATGGTGTATGCTCGAGGGATCAACCACGAGTAGGACAACATTACGAGCATCGTTGGTACTGATTTGATTTGACGATAGCCCACACTCAAATCAAGGGATTGATAAGACAATAGGTCCAGCAACTGATCACAGGGACCAATCGATGAAGATATCATCTTTCTTCAACACACACTACACAAGAATATCCCTTTGGAACGAACTAAGTCAGACAAGTTTTTATCTTCCAACTCTCCAAGTTGTTGTCCAGCTTAACCAACTAGCTCAGGGATATCTAACACCGATTCTTGGAAAGAAGGTGGTTCATAAGAAACCAACTTGATCACGGGCTCAACATAACGGTCAGGTGACGACCTGGTAGTACTTCCGAGAAGATCTTCGGAAAATCACGAACCACCGATATGTTACTAAGCTCGAGAACAATCTTGCTTTTCAGGGCAAGATGATATGATCAAATGAGCGAGGACTTGACAAATCCTAACTCATCAATCAAAGAGTGCACCAGGAAATAAGGACTAGGTAGCACGATCAATCTTAGAATGGTGATTCAATAACCAACATACTAAGAATAAAATTATTATCCTTTAACTACCAAGCAACGAGGTTGCTAGGAGTATTGATTTCACACATCACAATTCATTTGTCGGTATTCCGGTTGCATCAACACGGAACCGAGGAATGAAAAAGGATGGCGAGAAGTATCACTATGTCAAGAATTCACAAAAGGTGGTGCAATTCTCATGAAATTCCTGTCATAAAGAAGGTAATACTTCAGGGTAGAGCAGACCAGAAGCTGGATTGTAACTTGATCTGCGGAACACAACTACTTTGACCCAATCCTAAATATGGATGAGGTACTGGAGTTTGTTTCTCCTAGTCATTCAGGACGGAATGGCTTGACGGGCCACAAGAGTAATAGGCATCGACAAACGAACGCGCGCATACTCTTGACTATCAATTGATAGACGAAGGTCAGTAGACAACTAAAGAGGGACAACTCAAAGGAACATATAACTTTCTGAGTTGTGGATGCATAAATTAGTATGTCGAACCGAGTTCAACATAATTCTTCCGGATAACCCATGCAGAAAGGTAGAACTGGCAGAGTCACGATTTATGAATGGAGAACTCCTCAAGAATAATCCTGTTGTGATATTTCAGTTCAACGAGGAACTTCTGCCATAAGTAGTTCATGGTATTTGGAAGAAGAAGATACCACGGACTTCAAGGACTATCGCAAAGGTTACTAATATCCTGAAGGCACTAACAATTACTATCAACACGAAGTAGGTGGAGTGAATCTCGGGTTCAAGAACCCAGGAACAGAATACCTATTACTAAGTAGCATCACGGAATGCTTTCGAGGATAAAGGCCAGAATCATCACACTGGGACACCAATCATGGCTAAATTACTAGGTGATCCCCTAAGACACCTAGGGTCATAATAATAGCTCCAACATATATGTCAGGGCAATAAATTACCTCAACTCAACAATTAGTGTGATTGAGCTGGCATAAAGGAACATCGAAACCAGAGGGAAAGGATTTTGCAAATTGCTTCAAACTATTTAGAAACCTGGGATGACTCGGACAGCATAACGGCTGTAAATGCTCAGAAAAGATTTGAGACATTCACAAAATGGTGGCATAACCACTCAGAAGCACGATATCAAGGTTTCGAGATCAACAATTAACATACGGAAGTAGTAGAAACTGAACTCAAGCTTAAATCCAACAATCTTATAAGTCTACGGATTAGTAACACGTGATCCTGATAGAAAGAAGAGAAAGCCTAGTTCTTAATCCCCGTAGAAGAGAAGATGATGACTCAGATCAGAAGGCCATGAGGTATAAGGAGTAAAAAGAGCCTTACGTTCCATCCCACAATCAATTCCCTTATATAACTAAAGAATTTCTAGACTCAACTTCGACCAGTTTGGCTTAGTAATCCTACAGGCAGTCAAGCTCTGATACCAACGCTGTCAGGACCCCGACTCAATGCCACATCGATCTAGCATGTAACACCTCATATCACTTTGCGGCCTCACGCACGGTATTCCCACGGGTGTCGCCTTACCTTTGCCCGGGACCGTTTGCGCCTTTTGGCACACGTATATGACAGTGTCGCTAGCATCCATATGATAAGGAGCCCGGGCTGACATGGCTAGTCGTAAACCCAAAGTGGCACAGACTTACAGGGACAGGCATCCATGACCCAGCATCGAACGTGTCGGTCATCAGCGAGTGAATCCAGGCTGTAGCACTGGGCTAGCAGGACTCCGGTGAACCGGGCTGTAGCGGGCTAACAGGACTCCGGTATTCATCGCGTGACATTTCCCCGAAGGGACAGACACAGGAACGAAGAAGGACACATGCCGGCCAGCCTAAGTGTTCCGGAGCAGTAGCAAGCTACCATGGCTCAGTGGAAACACTAGGAGACATTTCCCGGTAAGAGAGGCTACTAAAGATAAACAACTAGATGGTCAGATCCCACACATACCAAGCATTTCAATAACATACACACAATATGCTCGATATGTGCAAATACAACATGGCATCACAACATGACTCTACAAATCAAGTATTTATTCATTAGGCTCCGAGGAGCGAGATATTACAAACATAGGTCTCATGACCCAACATTCAGAGTATACAAGTCAAAGCACAAGCGGAAACTATCATGTCTGAGTACAGACACTATAAATGAAAAAGGCTGAGAAGCCTGACTATCTGCCAGATCCTGCCGAGGGCACAAGATCGTAGCTGAGGTAACAAGCTAAACGTCGAAGTCCACGCGAAACTACTAGCGAGACCGAAGTCTCTCTGCAAAAACATAAATAGGCAAACGTGAGTACAAATGTACCCAGCAAGACTTACATCAGAACTATCTACATATGCATCATTATCAACAAAGGGGATGGTGGGGTTTAACTGCAGCAAGCCAGCTTTGACTCGGTGGCTATCCTGAACTACGACTGCGAGTAACTCTTTTGAGGTGGCGCACACGAGTCCACATATTCACCATATCAATACACCACTATGGATCCGCTCCCGTCTCCCTACGAGAACGCCATTCATAGCACTCACGCTTATCTTGCGTATTTTAGAGTATCCACTTTCACTTGTCTATGAACTGATATAAGCAACCCAGAGGTCCTTTTCCGTGGACACGGCTATTCGAATAGATTAGGTTAACCCTGCAGGGGTGTACTTCTTCACACACGCTCTCACCACTTACCGCCGTTTACACGACATGTACTCGGCAACCTTCAAGCGGAAGCCCAACGTGGGTGTCGGCCACGGCCTGCCTAAACACTCAAGTCTCTAGTCCAGGTTTATCGCCTATTCGGGTTCCATCCATGAGGAGATCCGGCCGGAGTTTCGCTCACAGCCCCAAACGATGTGTACAGGGTTCCGTGACACCAAACGGGTGCCCGGTTTACCCGGCCACGTGCCTACCGCATCACAGCCCACCCCTACGGTCAGCGCTGTCCACGGCCTCCAGCATACTACAAACACCAGAAACTACTTGCAACTCCTGGACAGAGGACAAGGGTGATTAAGAAGCCGAGAGGGTCCATTGGTTTCGGGCCCAATGCGTGGTAGTAGCTGAATCATGGATCACAAACACAGAACTCAGTTCCTGAGGACGGCTGCAATGAGACAACCCACCATGTACTCCTACATGGCCTCTCACCGCTACCTTTACCAAATCGTGTTCACACACTTAGCTCACACACAGTAGGACATGTTCACACACCTCTGATTCATCCCCGATGAATCAGACCTGACTCAACTCTAAGCAGTAGCAGGCATGACAAACAAACATGAATGAGTAGGCACAACAGGGCTCAAACAACTCCTACTCATGCTAGTGGGTTTCATCTATTTACTGTGGAATGACAGGTCATGCAAAGGATAAAAGGGTTCAGCTACCGCAGCAAGTAACAGATGAATCGATGTTGTCCTAATGCAGTAAAAGAGAGCAGGAGCGAGAGAGTGGGATTTTATCGGAATGAACAAGGGGGTTTTGCTTGCCTGGCACTTCTGAAGATAACATTGAGTCTTCATCAGTGTCAACGATCACATCATCGGTACACGTCTATCGAGAGGGGACAATTACCGGCAAATACAGAAAAACACGATCAGTGCAATGCACAATATGATGCATGATCATGACATGGCAAAATGAATGTGTTTTGGGCTAATGCAACTAAAACCAGATTAAATGAAGTTGGTTTGAATCCAAGATTCAAATTCAAACTCCATATGTGATTATTCAAATGCCATGTAATTGATTTGTGCTAAACAGCAGCTATAAGTTGTTCTAACATGCATGAAAATGGTACAGATGGATTCCTTGAATTTTTCTGATAATTTTTCATATATAATTTATTTAATTTGGAGTTACGGTTAATTTTCTATGATTTTTAGAAGTTTTAGGCATTTTTTGGAATTAATAAATCATTTAAGAATTATTTAAATTCCAGAAACATTTACTACGTCAGCAGTGCATCACCGTGACGTCAGCAGGTCAACAGACGCTGCTGCTGGTCAAACCTGACGTGTGGGGGCCACACGTCAGTGACACAGGGCTGTTTCACTCACTGACAGGTGGGACCGGTCAACGTTGACTTGACTAAGTCAAAATCTGACACATGGGGTCCACAGATTAGCACTAATCTAAACAGAAAAATTAAACTAACCTAATTAGGCTCGGGGCCCACATGGCAGTGGCTCATAGGGTGATTAGCCCCTAACTAAGTGGCCACATCGGCACGCCGGAGTTTGGCCGGCGGTGACCACAGAGCACGGCGGGGCACGCCGGACTTGCGCTAGGGGCATCGGATTCGCGCGCTGAGGGCACCGGGGCGTAGCCCGGGCTCTCCCGCATCTGATGGGGTAGGTGGGAGGCTGCGGGGACGCCGGGGCTCGTCGGAACGGAGCTCGCGGCGGCGCCGGAGTTCGGTGAGTGCGGGGTTGGCGCTGTGGTGCACGGGAGGGCGAGTTAGGATATGCGTTAGGCTCCTGGTGGCTTCCTGAGTGCGGTGACACGCTCCGAGATGAGCTCAAGCGGCTGTAGTGACGGCGGTGACGAGGTCAGCGGCGGCCGGAGTTCGGCCGCGGCGGAGCTATGGCCTAGAGCTTGCAAACGCGAGGGGAGAGAGAGGGGTTCTGCACGGAGGCTCACCGCGGAGCTGTAGGGAGGGTTAGTGGGCTCGGGGGCGGCCGGAGTGCAGCGAATCGACGGCGACGATCTCCGGTGGCCGAGGAGGGGAACGGCGACGTGGGCGGCGATGCAGGGTTTCCGGAGGGCCGTGGATCGGTGGGGAGGAAGAGAGGGTCGAGGCGGAGCTCGCAAGCACAGCGAGGGGTCGAGGGGGAGACGGTGGCCGCGGTGTTACGGTGGCGCGGCGGCGGCTGCGCTCGGCGAGTGAGAGAGAGAGGAAGCAGAGGAGAGATACAAGGGAGAGGGAGAGAGCGAGGGGGTCCAGGGGGGTCGGGGCGGCGCCGAGGAGATGACGCGCGGCGTCGCGGTGGCCAGGCGATGCAGACGAGCAGGGTGGTGGCGTGGCGAGCTCGGGCGCGCGCGCCGTGTCCCTCCTCTGCCTACTGGCGCGAGGAGGAAGGCGACAGGGAAGGGAGGCGGCGGTGGGCTGGGCCAGCGGGAGGAGCTGGCCAGCTGGGCCGGCTACAGGTAAGTGGCCCAGGTAGGCTTCTATTCTTTTTATTTTTTTCTCTCTGTTTTGTTTTAATTCTGTTTTCTATTTTGCAGGTTTGTTTTGAATTTGGTTTTGAAACCAATTCAATTTATTTTGCTTCTGACAATATTTTTAGGAGCTAAAAAGAATTAAAACAATGCTCCACAAAAATATTTCAGAATTATTGGACCTATATTTATTTAACAGTAGATATAAGTCCAATTCAAATAGCTATTGATTTAATTCAAATACCCAAAATAAATGTTTCTGAGATACCGAAAATATTGGTTTGGATTTTACCTCTTGCCAATATTTCCAGAGGATAACAAGAACATTTTCTTGGACTTATTTGAAGCAATTTTTATCTTGATCATTTTTTAAAGGATTCTGAGGCTTTGAAAATTCCTCAATTCAAATTTCATTTGAATTAAAACATGAAGCTCACATGAGGTCTAGCCTAATGCATAACAGGACCAGGGATGTGACAACTCACCCCCACTAAACAAGAATCTCGTCTCGAGATTCAAGCGTAGGGTAAGGTGAAGGGGAAACGCAACTAGTATAATGTTCACGATCCAGGGTGCACTTCAAATGAACGTTGATTTGAACACCATCTTTGTCTTGTCGTCTTGCTCTGAGAAATCCTGTCAACATGACAGGGGGGGGGAAGAAGGAGACTCTAGAAGGGTCGATCTCCTCGAAGATCGAACAACTCAAGATTAACTTACGGAATGAGACATAGAACCATCTTTCGGGTTGAGACACGAGATACACATCAATAGGGGTGGAAGAAACGGATGACGAAGGTTCACTAGGTAGACAACAATTTCATACCTAAGAAGGTGGTAAACGATTGTCAACGTAGCGAGGAGTTGAGTTGCCATGATACCATAACGATACACCTTAGGGAAGGTGACTCGTAGAGATATCCCCTTAAGTGGCAAAAAGAATTACTTTTGATTCAGAGATCATTGAAACTCTTTAAACCAGCCTAAGGCAATTCTCGAGCGATCGTTTGGAGGGGGTCGGTAGAATGGCATACTCGGACTTGGATGATGTGGATTACCTTGTTGAAGACAACGTAATGGATGAATTTGCTTATCACCGGAAATGGAAGAGACCCATGGTAGAATGGCACATTGGCGGTGCAAGCTAGGAACAAAATGCAAATGCTAGGAATGATTCTGGTAACTGGGGAAGAACCCAACAATAGGGAGTGAATTCACTGTTTGAAGAGGTCATAGCATTGCCGAGGAAACTGAGAGTAATCCCAGTTAGAGCCGATGATAACACGTAACGCTTGTGCGTGCTCTCAAGAACTTGAGCATTTCCATATTCATCAAGGTTTTACCAACATCCGTGTCAAGGGTCCGGCAACACAACTTGCTACCATGATGAATGATGATGGAGGATGTAGATGCAACGAAAGATAACACCTTCTCATATTTCATCTTAGCGAGGCCAAGGAAACAAAATCTGGATGATCGACCGAGAAACATTTAGCACTCCGCTTCTAATGTTCTCCTTGATGTGCTAGTGTAACCCATTCATAGAAATGGTCTGGTATCTAGGACATCAAGTAAAAGGTCGGACTTCGGGATCTCAAAATCCATAGGGGCAACTAGGGAGTAAATCCTACGAAATCCCTATGGGGAGGTGGCCAACTTCCTCAATCAAGATATTATAATAACAGGTCTTCGGCTGGGTGTGTTGGCCACGACATCCACTTTACCGGTTATCGAGGGACCAATATTATAGTTCTTGGAGAATGTTCCAACCATCATATCTGCCTGAGATTCAGATCTGGTTGGTGTCAGGATATCCCAGACTCATCAAGTCTAGAAAGAAAAATGAAAGTTTGCAACACAAATCGACGAGATGACGTTGCGAGATTCTCGGGAAATGAACTACGATAGTAAGCTCCAAAACATGAGCTGGTTCTGCTACAAACATGTGAACACGTTGTCCCGGACAAGCATGACCACGTGGTAGTCTTACAATAAAACACTACCGAGTTCTGGTTGGGAACCATCACCGTGGATAACGAAGTCCTTGCATAAGTCATATGATTAGCTCTTATGAAGGAACTTCTTCCCCTTGAACAAATCAATCAGTGGCTTGGTGTGCTCGGGACACATATGGAATGAAGGTTGCAAGTCTCCAGACCACAGAATACTTCGCACGTGTGCATGACTAATTTGGAATGATTCCAGGGAAACAAAACAATCTTCCTCAAATTCATGGCGGCAACTTGCATCATATGCACATGAATTAGGGAAAAGCACTACTTTCATTCAAACATATGCTTCATGAACGAAACATGAAGAAATGCTTACACAAGTTTCCAACACTAGGTTGATGTTCAACATGATTCATGGGGGGAGACAAAATGCTACTGATGGGCTCAACAGCAACTCATCGGAATTTCCATATCACTGGACTTCCACCATCATGTGAACACGGTGATAGGGGTCCTGCACACAAAGAACAAATACTTGCAACCACATGTTAAAGGGGTTGTCAATCTCTTTCGGGTAAGCGTGCCTAAAGTTATCACGTTGACAGGATAAAAATTGTGATAGATTGGATAAATAGATCTCGATAAAATGCAAAATAAAATAAGTAAATAAAAAGTGCAGAGAGGTATTTTTGGGTTTTTGATAATATAGATCTGAAAATTAAAGTGGCAAATAATAGATCAGAAAACAAATATGAAGAAGAATAGACCCGGGGGCATAAATTTCACTAGTGGCTTCTCTCAAGAAAGATAGCATACGGTGGGTAAACAAATTACTATTGGGCAATTGATAGATCTTCAAATAATTATGATGATATCGAGGCAATGGTCATTATATAGGCATCACGTCCAAGATTAGTAGACCGACTCCTACCTGCATCTACTATTATTACTCCACACATCGACCGCTATCCAGCATGCATCTAGTGTATTAAGTTCATGGAGAAACGGAGTAATGCAATAAGAACGATGAAATGATGTAGACAAGATCTATTCATGTAGGAATAGACCCCATCTTGTTATCCTTAATGGCAACGATCAATACGTGTCTTGCTACCCCTTCTGTCACTGGGAAAGAACACTGCACGACCGAACCCATCACAAAGCACCTCTTCCCATGGCAAGAAAAACAATCTAGTCAACCTAACTAAACCAAAGATTTGAAGAAGAAATACGAGGCTATAAGTAATCATGCATATAAGAGATCAAAAGAAGAAGAAGAAGAAGAAGAAGAAGAAGAGAAGAAGAAGAAGAAGAAGTAGTAGTTTATGACATTTATGAGGTTACCAAGGTTATGATGCCGTTTTTGACCTAAGTAAGGTAATTATGCCATTTTTTACATAAGTAAGCTAAGTACAGGTCATTATTGAGCTAACCTAGGTAACTAAGCATATTAGAGCTAACTTAGGTCATTTTGGAGGAAACAGAGCTAAGTATAGGTCATTTTAGAGCTAACTTAGGTAAAATGAATCATCTTGGAGCCAAGTAAGCTTATTCTGTCATTTTGGAGGAAAATAAGCTAAGTATATAACATTTATGAGGTTACCAAGGTTATTATGCCACTTTCGACCTAAGTAAGCTAATTATGCCATTTTTGACATAAGTAATCTAAGTATATGTCATTATTGAGCTAACCTAGGTAAGTAAGCATATTAGAGCTAACTTAGGTCATTTTGGAGGAAACAAAGCTAAGTATAGGTCATTTAAGAGCTAACTTAGGTAAAATGGATCATTTTAGAGCTAAGTAAGCTTATTATTTCATTTTGGAGGAAAATAAGCTAAGTATATGACACTTATGAGGTTACCAAGGTTATTATGCAATTTTTGACCTAAGTAAGCAAATTATGCTATTTTTTACATAAGTAAGCTAAGTATAAGTCATTATTGAGCTAACCTAGGTAACTAAGCATATTAGAGATAACTTAGGTCATTTTGGAGGAAATAAATCCAAGTATATGTCATTACAGAGCTAACTTAGGTAAAATAAGCTTATTATGTCATTTTGGAGAAAAATAAGCTAAGTATACGACATTTATGAGCTAAGCAAGGTTATTATGCAATTTTTGACATAAGTAATCAAATTATGTCATAAATGAACTAAATAAAGCTAAATATAGATCATTATGCATTTGTTAAGCAAAACATTAGAGAAAACTTACCGTCATCACGGAGGTGAAGCACCAGGGTTTCTCGTGTCCGTACCACCTGGAGAAGGATCATGGGATGCTTGTCTGGAATTACGCTGCACCAAATATCATTTCCAATGTCTCGTTAGCATGCATGATGACACTCAAATGTTAAGACTAGTAACTAATGACCATTCAAATGAAAATCATCATGGTCCCAGGAGCAATGACTGGCATCGGCGGAGGGGTCTGACCAGTCTTCTCGCACACAGACTGCACATTTGGTTTTGATGAGTCAGTCATATTAGTTAGTAATGAAACGAGCATTACGTTCATGATTTGGCTAATATGCAAAAGAAACTTACAACGAGGAGCTCGTACATGGCCCGGTTCGCCATGTTATTCTGTGCCCTCTCCTCTTCCAACAACCTAGATGTCCTCTCCTTCAACTCCCGCTCCGTATCTGCCGCCTGTCAGTCCTTCTCCTGCAAAAGCGCCTGGGTTCTCTCTCTCTCTCTCTCTCTCTCTCTCTCTCTCTCTCAGAGTAGCCTGCAACACCACTCCTCATTAGCATTGTAATCATCGATGGCCGTACACGCAGTGTAATGGAGGAAAGATATATGAGTCTGTATAACTAACCTCGAAGGCGAGCTCGACTGGCCATGGACGAGGCCTTATCTCAGGACAGGAGCTCGTTTGGAGCGTCTTGATCTCCGGGAGAGTGTGAGGACAACGTATAAGTCCATCTCCAATGGCTATCAAGCCATGGGACTTCTCGCCGCCAGATATCATCACCAGCTTTGAATCAAACTTATGGCTCGGGTTAAAGTCCTCCCCTTTCCTCGGCCTCCCCTCATCTCTGTACCTCACGAGCTTGTTGTGGAAGGAGATGTTGGTGAAGTTATCCGGATGATCGAGGTCAGATACAGAGAATGTCTTGGCCTTCTTGTACGAGGCAGTATGGGCCATGGTATAGAGGTCGTACACCTCTGGCACCTCCACCTTATTGTGTCATGCCTAAAAGAGAGGAACAGAGTAAATTAGTAATTAAAGGGTTCAAGCTAGCATGAAGAATGAATTGCATTAATCTTGAAGCAAACCACATACCGAGTTCCGCCCGAACTGATATAAGTTTGTGTTGCCTTGATATGGTGTGGTACACCTTCCATTTGGGCACGCCGGTCCTTGGCATTGTTGTGGAGGGATAGACATTGGTATGAGCACCACTCATCCACCAACGCCTCCCAATAATACATCTTATCTGCACACCATCTCAGGGGTACCTAAGTTAGTAAAGAGAAATTTGAGCGCTACGCCTACAAATCAAATCAAGGAAACTAAGTACAAGGCCTTAAGAATAGGTAATTACCTTCATGTACTGCTCCTTCTTCAGAAACTTTCCGCGGGGCGACGGCTTGATCTTCTTAATACCACGTTAGGCGTAGTAGTCTCAAACATCCTACACCCGTGCCTCGTGTCATAAGTTTTGTAGTAAGCGCTTGCACTCGGCATCGATAACCTGTGCCGTGGCCTCCTTGTATCCCTTCTCACACCTGTAGAAGGTCTGCAGTGAAACAAGACAACATTGATCAGTGCAATAACTTGCTACTGTTGATTTTTAATTGTGTAAAGAAGAAATTACCAAAAACTTTCTAATCACCATGTCGGCCCTCGTGTGGCAGAAGACACCATCGATCATCTCCTTTGGTGGGGCCGGTGTAGCCAAGTAGTGCTCCCAGCTCAATCCTAGCCGTGGAAGCTGACTCTCACCAGGCAACGTGATAAACCCTGGGAAGTTTTGCCGGCAAATCACACCAAGGACGGTGTTGGGCCTATGGACATCCTGGGCATGTAGCCAATCCCTGCAGTATGACAAGGCCAACACATTAGATATTTAAAGAAACATGAAGGCAAAAGGTACAAAAAGAGTAAATGCACTTATCCCTCGGCGATCCTTGACCCTCGACCCTTTGGCGATCCTTGACCATTGTTCCTAACCCTCGACCCCTCGGCGATCGACGATCCTCGACCCTCGACCCCTCAGCGACCCTCGACCCTCGACCCCTTGGAGATCCTCGATCCTTGACCCCTCGACGATCCTCGACCCTCGTTGCCGACCCTCGACCACTGGGTGACTGGCGATCCTTGACACCCTCGTTCCTGACCCTCGACCCCTCGGTGACCGGTGATCCTCGGCCCTCGACCCCTCGGCGACCCTAGACCCCTCGGTGATCCTCGACCCTCGACCCCTCGGTGATCGGCGATCCTCGGCCCTCGACCCCTCGGCGACCCTAGACCCCTCAGTGATCCTCGACCCTTGACCCCTCGGCAACCCTCGACCCGTCGGCGACCCTCGACCCTCGACCCGTCGGCGATCCTCGACCCTCTACCCCTCCACCCCTCGGCGATCCTCGACTATCAACCGTCGACCCCTCGGCGATCCTCAACCATTGTCGGTGTCAAAACCGGCAGATCTCGGGTAGGGGGGCCCAAGCTGTGTGTATGAGGATCAATGGTAACAATGGACAAAGGGACACAATGTTTACCCAGGTTCGGGCCCTCTTATAGGAGGTAAAACCCTACATCCTGCTTGATTGTATTCGATGAGTATAGGGGTTACAAGAGTTGGTCTACCTCGAGATCGTAATGGCTAAATGATAACCCACAAGTATAGGGGATCGCAACAGCTTTCGAGGGTAGAGTATTCAACCCAAATTTATTGATTCGACACAAGGGGAGCCAAAGAATATTCTCAAGTATTAGCAGTTGAGTTGTCAATTCAACCACACCTGGATAACTTAATATCTGCAGCAAAGTATTTAGTAGCAAAGTAGTATGATAGTAATGGTAACAGTGGAAAAAATAACGATAGCAGTTTTGTAGTAGTTGTAACAGTAGCAACGGAAAAGTAAATAAGCAAAGCACAATATGTGAAAAGCTCGTTGGCATTAGATCAGTGATGGATAATTATGTTGGATGCAATTCCTCATGTAATAGCTATAACATAGGGTGACACATAACTAGCTCCAGTTCATTAATGTAATGTAGGCATGTATTCCGAATATAGTCATACGTGCTTATGGAAAAGAACTTGCATGGCATCTTTTGTCCTACCCTCCCGTGGCAGCGGGGTCCTAATGGAAACTAAGGGATATTAAGGCCTCCTTTTAATAGAGAACCAGACCAAAGCATTAGCACTTAGTGAATACATGAACTCCTCAAACTATGGTCATCGCCGAGAAGTATCCCGATTATTGTCACTTCGGGGTTGTTGGATCATAACATATAATAGGTGACTATAGACTTGCAATAGGATCAAGAACTCACATATATTCATGAAAACATAATAGGTTCAGATCTGAAATCATGGCACTCGGGCCCTAGTGACAAGCATTAAGCATAGCAAAGTCATAGCAACATCAATCTCAGAACATAGTGGACACTAGGGATCAACCCTAACAAAACTAACTTGATTACATGGTAAATCTCATCCAACCCATCACCGTCCAGCAAGCCTACGATGGAATTACTCACGCAAGGCGGTGAGTATCATGAAATTGGTGATGGAGGACGGTTGATGATGGCGACGGTGATGAAACCCCCTCTCTGGAGCCCCGAACGGACTCCAGATCAGCCCTCCCCAGAGAGATTAGGGCTTGGCGGCGGCTCCGTATCGTAAAACGCGATGAAACTTTCTCTCTGATTTTTTTCTTCGCGAGACGGAATATATGGAGCCTCAGGGGGCCCACGAGACAGGAGGGCACACCCAGGGGGGAGGGCACGCCCCCCACCCTCTTGGACAGGGTGTGGGCCCCCTGGTCTTGATTCTTTCGCCAATATTTTTAATATTTTCGAAAAAGTGCGTCCGTGGATTTTCAGGACATTCTAAGAACTTTTGTTTTCTACACATAAAACAACATCATGGCAGTTCTGCTGAAAACAGCGTCAGTCCGGGTTAGTTTCATTCAAATCATGCAAGTTAGAGTCGAAAACAAGGGCAAAAGTGTTTGGAAAAGTAGATACATTGGAGACGTATCAACTCCCCCAAGCTTAAACCTTTGCTTGTCCTCAAGCAATTCAGTTGATAAACTGAAAGTGATAAAGAAAAACTTTTACAAACTCTGTTTGCTCTTGTTGTTGTAAATATGTAAAGCCATCATTCAGGTTTTCAACAAAGATTATGAACTAACCATATTCACAATAACACTTAGGTCTCATATTTATTCATATCAATAGCATAATCAGCTAGCGAGCCATAATAATAAAACTCGGATGACAACACTTTCTCAAAACAATCATAATATGATATAACAAGATGGTATCTCGCTAGCCCTTTCTGAGACCGCAAAACATAAATGTAGATCACCTTTAAAGATCAAGGACTGACTAAACATTGTAATTCATGGTAAAAGAGATCCAGTCAAGTCATACCCAATATAAACTAATAGTAATGAATGCAAATGACAGTGTGCTCTCTAGCGGGTGCTTTTTAATAAGAAGGGTGATGACTCAACATAAAAGTAAATAGATAGGCCCTTCGCAGAGGGAAGCAAGGATTTGTAGAGGTGCCAGAGCTCGAGTTTAAAATAGAGATAACTAACATTTTGAGCGGCATACTTTCACTGTCAACACAACAACTATGAGATGGCGATATCTTCCATACTACATGCATTATAGGCAGTTCCCAAGCAGAATGGTAAAGGTTTATACTCCCCCATCCACCAACAATCATCAATCCATGGCTTGCTCGAGACAATGAGTGCCTCCAACTAACAACAGCCCTAAGGGAGTTTTGTTTAATTATGTTGATTTGCTTTGATATTTTTGGATCATGGGACTGGGCATCCCGGTTACCGGCCCTTTCTTGTGAGTGAGGAGCGGAGTCCACTCCTCTTGAGAATAACCCACCTAGCATGGAAGATACAGGCAGCCCTAGTTGTAACATGAGCTTCTCGAGCATCAAAACAGAATTTCATTTGAAGGTTTGAAGTTTGGCACATACAAATTTACTTGGAACGGCAGGTAAATACCGCATATAGGAAGGTATGGTGGACTCATATAGAACAACTTTGGGGTTTAAGGAGTTTGGATGCACAAGCAGTATTCCTGCTTAGTACAGGTGAAGTCTAGCAAAAGACTGGGAAGCGACCAACTTAGAGAGCGACAACAGTCAAAAATATGCATTAAAATTAATTCACACCGAGTACAAGCATGAGTAGGATATAATCTACCATGAACATAAATATCATGAAGGCTATGTTGATTTGTTTCAACTACATGCGTGAACATGTGCCAAGTCGAGTCACTCAATTCATTCAAACAAGGATACCATCCCATCATACCACATCATAATCATTCTAATAGCATGTTGGCACGCAAGGTAAACCATTATAACTCATAGCTAATCAAGCATGGCACAAGCAACTATAATCTCTAAATGTCATTGCAAATATGTTTGCTTCATAATAAGCTGAATCAGAAACGATGAACTCATCATATTTACAAAAACAAGAGAGGTCGAGTTCATACCAGCTTTTCTCATCTCAATAAGTCCATCATATATCGTCATTATTGCCTTCACTTGCACGAACGAACGAGGTGTATAATAATAATAGTGCACGTGCATTGGACTAAGCTGGAATCTGCAAGCATTCAACTCAAAAGAGCAGACCAGGTAATATGGGCTCTAAGTTAAATAAACAATCATGCATATGAGAGCCACTAAGCATTTTCAATATGGTCTTCTACTCTTGACCCCCAAAGGAAAGGAAAGAAATAAAACTATTTACACGGGAAAGCTTCCAACAAGAAAAAGAAGAACGAGAAATCTTTTTGGGTTTTCATTTTAATTACTACTACAAGCATGGAAATTAAGCTAACTATTTTTTTAGTTTTCTCAAGGTTTATCAAACACACAAGAAGAAAGCTAGAAAAAGAAATTTAAACTAGCATGGATAATACAATGATAGAGTATGAGCACCGACAACTAGAATAGTGTGTGAACATGAATGTAAAGTCGGTGAGAAATACATACTCCCCCAAGCTTAGGCTTTTGGCCTAAGTTGGTCTAATGCCAAGGATCGCAGCTACTCTCCCCGGTGTACTGAGGAGTATTATCTGGATACCACTGGCTAGCGATCTCCTCCGGATCCCACTGATAAGATGATGGTCGATAAGGGTCCAGTGGAGGTTCCGGCTCAGGCTCTGGAGCGGATGTCTAGCCTCGATGAGCGTACACCGCTTCCGGCAACACAAGGTAATTATCTGCAGTCAAATCAAAAAACAAAGGCACAACCAGGGTAATAATCTCATCGTGTTTCTTATTAAATCTCAGGTTATACAGAAGGATCTTATCTTTGTTGTCAACAATAAACTCATGCGCTACCATGCTCCTGTAATCTAAAAAGGAAAGAGGCAGCAGTGTCTCCTCTTTCTCATAATGCCTAATAGGTATCTCAAAATGTTCAGCAAGACGTGCAGCATAGATACCTCCAAAGATGCGGCCCTTTGTACGGTTCAGGCTTAATCGTTTAGCAATAACGACACCCATACTAAAAGTGTTTTCACCAAACAAGGCATGAAACAGTATAATAATATCAGGAATACTGAAGTTTCCACTATTTCCATGACCAATTAAGCATCGACTAGCAAAAATGGCAAAGTAGCGTAAAACAGGAAAATGTATGCTAGTGATTCTTTCATCGGAACCCTTCTTCGAATCCCCTACGATAATAGTGTTAACAAAACCATCCACATCTTTACGATGTGGTTCATCTAAGCTGCCCTCAAAGGGTATTCTGCAAACTGCGCAAAAGTTACGTAATGACATTTCCTTAGTCTGATCTTATAAATGAAAATATATTGAAGGAGGTGAATTCTTAGGATAATAGTAAAAGTTTTTGTCGTGGGAAACGAACACCTATGGGGCCGGCGGACCGGGCCGCTTTCGGTTCGATGGGGGGCAGAGATCGCACGAAGAGCAGATCGAGGCGAAGCACACGAGCGATTTACCCAGCTTTGGAGCTCTCCGGAGAGATGATACTCCTACTGCTGCTTGTCCGATTGTATTGAGTTCTTGCTCGGGAGCGCTGAGTGCTACAGTACACTCTAGCTGCTAACGAGACCGAGCGTGAGTGCTTTTTGGTTTCGAACCCTTCCAACCCCCCTCTACGTTGTGCATGGGCCTCCTTTTATATGCTCAAGGGGTCACCGACAGGTGGCAACGTAGATAAGGGCAAAAATGGAAAAGGACTTGCGGTTGGTACAACTACTTGTATAGTGTATCATACCTAACCCTGACAGCAGGGGATAAAAGCATTAAATGCCCGTCTGTGTCGCCCAAACAGTGCAGAAAAGGACCGTCAGGGGCGCCACCGCTTGCCACGATGGCAATCTTGTCATCTCCGCTTGCCACCGTGCACCCCTGGCTGCACAGCCTCTCGCCACGTGCGCCTGGAAAAGCCCCAGGGCGACACGTTGGTGGATGTGCTGGAGCGCGGGTGCAGAGTGGTAGCTTGCCGTGGCAAGCGCCTTGCCGCGGTCGTTGTCTTGTCGCATCCGGAAGCTTGTTGCTCCCCGGGCCTTGCCGGGACGCGTGGCGCGTCGCGGCAAGTTCCTTGAGATGCCTTGGTTGGCCTTCCCGGCAGGCTCCTCTTGCCGGGGTCTTGTCTCCTCGTCTTGAACACTTTCTTCTTGAATGGCTCCAAAGGAACCACGGAGGACCTTGGCGGTCACCCGACAAGCCTTGCCGCGGGGCGCTGCGACTGCCCATGCACAAGTTCGGGATACTAGGGTACCCCTACTCTAGTACACCGACAGGAGCCACCGGGCCTGGGCCACACACGGTGCCGAGCGCTGTTGGGCCAGGCCCAAAATAGGGCACGGGCATGCGCGGCCTGGTTTACGCCGTATCTTTCTCCGTATCCACCGCGCCCTCCCCTAACGGCACGCGTTGAATGCGGCGTCGTGGGAGAGATCGTGGGTGGTTTGTTTATTCGGAAAAGTGGAACGTCCGCCCCCTCCCTCTTTATAAGCAGGGGAAACAGGGGCAGTTCCCCCATCTCCCCAGTTGCTGTCCCAATCTCAGAAATCCTCCGCTCTCCCCCCCTTCTTCCAAAGCCGAAAGAGAGCAGCGCTCCGCCCCCCATCGCCACCGGCGCCACCAACACCGTCGATCTCCCCCACCACCTCCGCCATGGCTTCGAAAGCCGGGAAGGCCGTGAAGTCGGCCGAGGCACTGCGGCTCGAGGCGCTGTGAAAGGAGCGGGCAACTTTCCCCCCCCCGAGCTCGCCGTGAAGGAGTTGAGGGAATGGTACTACCTCTTCTGGTCGACGGAGACGCGAGCGCATCCGCGCACGAAGGTACTCTCCGCCGCCGCTTCAGAACGGGCTCCGAATGGATATCCGTTCTTCGCATTGTTCTTCTACTGCGGGCTCTGCCTGCCTTTCTCTGAATTTTTCTGCGACATCATGAAGACCTACGGGTTCCACCTCCTTGACTTCACCCCCAATGCCGTTCTGACCATGGCAGTTTTCGCACATCTCTGCGAAAACTTTGTCGGAGTCCATCCAAATGTAGCCCTTTTCCGCCACTTCTTTATACCTCGGGTTGAGAGAGGGGAGCCCTTGTCCGGCGGAGTCGCCTGGATCTCGAGGGCTGGCAAGAAGGAAGCTTATTTGGAGGGGGAGCTCCGCAGCAAATGGGAGGAGTGGAGAGCGGAATGGTGCTGGATTGTCGAGGAGAACCCGCAGCCATTCACCGCCTAGCGCCAAGCCCCAGTAGTGCGCGGCAACGATTGGAGCAGTGTGGCCCCGAAAGACGATAGGCTGAAGATTGCCGTCACCCGGATCTTGCGCCTCAGGCTTGGCGGGCTCACTGTAGGCGCCGTAGGCGCAGATTTTCTTCGCCGCCGCATCGCCCCCCTGCAAGAGAGGAGGAGACCCGCCTGGGAGTTCGGGGGTCCGGCGGACATCATGAGGCTGCGCCCGGGCCTCAATTTCAACTTCACTGTGCTGGAACTGGATGCGATGCTCAAGGAATTGTTCAAGCACGACCCTCAACATCCCGAATGGTTTAGGTTGCCGAAGGGCGTCATCCCGCTGTGCAACAACTCCTCGCTCGACCGCATCCGCGCAATGATGCCGCTGTGCGACTCACATGGGCTTGTCCCAACTTGGCAAGAGCCTGCAGACGACGTCGTGCAGGAGTTCTTCGACGGCTTGGTGGAAGTGGCGGTCCGCGCCGATGAACAGAAGAGCCTCACCCGCGACACCACCGAAGCGGAGATGCAGCGCATCGCCACTAGGGCGGAAGAGGCGGTGGCAGCCGCTGCCGCGGGCGAGTTTGGATTCACCGTGGAGGAGGCAGAGGCAGCGGAGGCGGCAAGCCTTGCCGATCGAGACGAGCTTGTCGGTGAGGGAGAGCTTGCCGGCGAGGGAGAGCTTGCCGACCCTGAAGCCGAGTCGAGCGAGCCCGCTGAGGGCGCGAGTGGCCCGCCATCTTCAAGCAGCTTGCCGCAAGCTGAGCCCCCAGCGCAGCCCCCAGTTCCACCAAGAAGGCGTCTCCGCAAGGCCTGGGACGTAGCGGGGCGGCAGGCGAGTCAACAGCCGCCGCGCCACGCGACACGCTCTACCGCGACAAGCACTATTGCCGCGGGAGCGCCTCACGCCGCTGCGGCAACTGGAGCGGGGTCCTCCCGGACCATCGCTTCTGCTCCTGCCGCTGCCCCCGCCAAGCGGTCAAGGGAACCCACTCCTCCGCCTCGTCGTGCTGAAGGTGGGCCAGACTTCGACCTCTCCGCGCTCAGCTCCGACGAGGAAGAAGAAGAGTAAGATTCCTTGTTGTACTTGTAGTTCTTCAATTTTTGTTGTTTCTGTCTTGTATCTGATTTGCTTTACTCTGAACTCATTCCTTTTGAGGACCCTGGCCCAGAGAGCGGAGAAGAGAGCCAAGGCTTCGGTGATTGTCATCGAGGACGAGCCCACCGCGACAGCAGGGGGCGCGCTCGAGACCACCTTGCCGGACCCGGCAATCATTCCCCAAAGCAGCCCCCAGCGCAGCCCCCAGCGTAAGTACATAGTTTACTTCCCGCTGTTATGGCACGCATGGGGGTTCTTTCTTTTGGTGACATCTGACTGTTGGATTGTGTAGGAGCAGAGCAGCCTCACCAGGAGCACCCGGAAGCCGCCCCCGAGATGCTATCTGCTTCGACTACGACGCCAAGGGAGGATTCCCTGGCAAGGGAGCATTCTCCGGCAAGGGAGAAGTCTCCGGCAAGGGACAGTTCTCCGGCAAGGGACGATTCTCCGGCAAGGGACAACACCAGTGACCCCCCGGTGGTGGAGCCCATGACTGCAGATCCCAGTACAGGTAACCCTTCTTGCTTGAAAACTTCCCTTGTGTTCTTCTTCTTTTGATCTTCTTTTTGGATATTTGCTTGACTTTTTCTCTCTTTTCCCGGCCGTCAGATCCATCTTCCACGGAGCCGATGGAGACCGATGCCACCGGCGAGGAGAACGCGCGCGGAAACATCAACGACGCCGCTGCCACCGAAGAAGGAACTGGCGTTGATAAGCCCGCCGGCGAAGAGGCCGCCAAAGCTGCCACCGCAGGAGCCGGCGAGGGGTCTGGCGATCGCACTGACGACCCTGAGGCCGCAGGAGCGCAAGGCGCTACGCCGACCGCCGATCCCTCCGCCGCTGCCGCAGCGTCCGGCTCCGAAGAGCCCCAGCCGGCGCCTATTTGAAAGCCGGCGATGGCGTCTTCATCAAGCTCCCCTGGGCGTCAAGCTCCAGGGCACCGGTCGAAGGAGAAACTTTTGATGGAGAAGTGCTCGCCTCCGCTGGGCTGACGCTGGTTGACGCGCCGAGCAGCAGCAGCGGCGAGTCTGAGGAGGAGTAGCTGCTGCGGAAGCTGGTGTCACTCTTCCGCGCTCGACAAGCCAAGCTGGAATCCCGAGAAGCGCTCGTCGCGAGGGCGGGAGTGGACATCGAGAAGCATGCGGAGGAGCTCCGGAATCGCAACCAGGAAACTCTCCGGTCCTTGGCAGAGGAGCGGGCACAACTCGCCGAGGCGCGGAAAGCCTTCCTCCTCGAGAAGGCTGAAGCCGAAGAGCAACAGCGGCTTGTCGCCGAGGAGCTGTTTGCGCGGGAGGGCGAGTTGGCGCAGCGAAAGGTTAATCTTGACAGCCATGAGGAGGAACTTGCCGCATGCGAGCAAACATTCAGCGGGGCTCTCAAGGAAGCATAAGATGCTGCCGCAGCTGCCGAGGCCGCCAAGAAGGAGCTGGAGAGGAAGGTGGCGCAGCTGGAGGCCGATCTCAAGGCGAGCGGCGAAGAGCTTGCCGCGCTCAAACATGAGCGCGAGAAGGACTCCTACGCCCATGGCGAGCTGCAGGGTCGTCTCGTCGAGAAGGGCAAGGAGCTTAGCGCCGCCAAGGACTCCAACACAGATCTTGAGTTGAAGCTGACTACTTTGACCAAGACGTTGGACGACGCCAAGGAGTAGGAGGTGGCCTTGAAGGAGGAGATCAAGGCCAACGAAGCGCTGCTGACGAGGGACGCTGAAACCCAAAACACTTTTAGGGAGACTGTGGAACTCTGGACAGAGGGTCTCGTGAATATCGCTGCAGTCATCGACGGGGAGCTGGCGCAGCTGGGGATGGAGGATTTCGGGTATTCCTCCGATGAGAACCTCCAGCCCAGCACCAAGCTCACTTTGTTCTTCAAGGGCGCGGCGACGGCCCTCCAGCGACTCCGGGAAAGGATCCCAAAGCAGCTGGCCGACGAGTTGCGCACGATCTGTGTGAGAGTTCTGCAAAAGGTGCTGGTGAAGGTGGCCTTCCGCAACCCAGGCCTCAACCTCACCAACGTCCTCAAGAAGCTGCCTCCGGATGCTGATCTGGAAGCGCTCAAGGCCCTTGTCGCACCCATTGTGGACAAGGTGAACGAGGTCAAGAGGGTTGATGGCGACCGTGTAGATTAGGCCGCCCATTTCCTCCTTTCCTTGTCGCTGCTAGTCATGTTACGAGAACAATCTATTAGAGCTGCAACAAGCTATCTTGTAATATAACTTTATTTTGGGTATCAATTGCTATGTTATTCCCTTTACTTGATTCCTTCCTTTGTATGTTTTTGCCCTACGCTTTTAGGGAACTTGTCGGCGCAGGCACCTTAGCCGCGAGCGCTGAGTGCGGGACATCAGCAGCCTGCTGGCGGTGCTGCTACCGACAAGAAACCTTGTCGCAACTAGTCGCAGCTCACTTAAGTTGTTGAGCGGACTCGAAACAAAGTAAGGGTGCAACTAGCTACGAGTTGGTTCCTCCGCACACAGGTTTTCCATACAAATCACGGTCGTTCGAGGAAAATAACTTAAAAATTTTAAAACTGATTGCTCAAACTTTGGCAACTTAGCTTTTCTGTCGTTTGCTCCCCGGCAAGGCGAAACTTTCTTGAACGACGCCTGGTCCACACCATTATCTTCTCCTTCCCCCCTGGCAAACTTGTGGGCGAGGGAACCTTCCCTTTCTTTGAGAAAAAAGAAAGAAGAGAAAATAAAGATATGGAGCCTTACGGCTCGTTATTGCTTACCGGGGGTAGGTGCTGCACAAAGTGTCAGATAACACATGCAAAAAATAGAAAGCATGAAATTGACAGGATGTGCGGAGCACATGAGCTTTATTTATGCACGGGGTCTGCGCCCGGCTTTGTACAAAGGATTACATGCAACAGCGGCAAGACTTGTACAAAAGGTGGTTGCCGGAACAGGTTCCGGCAACCGCGCCTTACGGGTAAAACTTACGAAGATGCTCAATGTTCCAGGAGTTGCTCACCGGAATGCCATCTTCGGTCTCAAGGCGGACAGCGCCAGGCCTAGTGACTCGTTTCACCCGGTAAGGGCCTTCCCACTTCGGTGTCAACTTGTTGGAATTCTTGGCGGACTGAACGCGCCGAAGAACAAGGTCGCCTTCCTCGAGACTTCTGGCATTAACTTTGCGGCTATGGTAGCGGCGCAAAGCTTGCTGGTAGCGAGCAGCTCGTACAGCAGCCTGAAGACGGTCCTCCTCAAGGAGCAGCGCGTCATCTTGTCGCAGCTGCTCTTGCTCAAGCTCATCATAAGCGAGCACTCGAGGCGACCCGTATACGAGTTCCGTGGGGAGAACTGCCTCTGCTCCATAGACTAGAGCGAAAGGTGTCTGGCCAGTGGCTCGATTTGGCGTCGTTCTGATCGACCAAAGAACCACCGGCAGCTCCTCAATCCAGTTCTTTCCGCACTTGTGCAGCCTGTCGAAAGTCCTGGTCTTGAGCCCGCGCAACACTTCAGCATTTGCCCTCTCCGCTTGACCGTTGCTTCTCGGGTGAGCAACAGAAGCGAAGCAGACCTTGGCGCCAAGATCTTGGACGTACTGCATGAAGGTGCGGCTCGTGAATTGCGTGTCGTTGTCGGTGATGATCCTGTTAGGGATCCCGAAACGGCAAACAATCGACCTGAAGAACTTGACTGCTGACTGTGCTGTCACCTTCCTCACTGCTTCCACTTCCGGCCACTTTGTGAACTTGTCGATTGCAACGTACAAGTACTCAAAGCCCCCGACAGCTCGGGGAAAGGGGCCGAGGATGTCGAGCCCCCAGACCGAAAATGGCCAGGATAAAGGGATCGTCTGGAGAGCTTGAGCTGGCTGGTGTATCTGCTTGGAATGGAACTGGCACGCTTCACACTTGGTTACTTGTGCAGTTGCATCCTAGAGGGCTGTCGGCCAAAAGAAACCTTGCCGGAATGCTTTGCCGGCAAGTGCTCTTGCGCCAATGTGGTGACCACATATGCCTCCATGTATCTCTGCCAACAGCTGTTGTCCGTCTTCCCGGGGAATACACTTCAATTTCACAGCGTTGAGTCTTCTTCTGTACAGCGCGTTGTCGACAAACTGGTACATACTTGACTGCCGGGCTACTCTTTCCGCTTCTTCTTGCTCTTCGGGAAGTTCTCCTGTTTGAAGGAAATGGACAATCTGTTGTGCCCATGTTGGAGCTTGCGGCTCGACAACAAGGGCTAAAGGCACATATGCTGCTGCGGGAACATCCGCTTCTACGGCGAGAACCTGCGGCTCAGCCGGAGCTTGACATTCCCCGGCAAGCTTGCTGGAGCAAAACTTGTCGGGAGCATCTGCTTCAACGGAACAAACCCTAGGGCTTGTCGGAGCAGACTGCTCCTCAGCACCTTTGGTGTTGATCTTGGGGACCTTCTTGGTGGCGGCTTCGGGAAGCTCTGCCGAAAAATAGTCACCAGAAATCAACTTCCTCTTCTTGCTCTATCCAGTTGATGGCGTCACAGATGGTTGAGTTAGTTTGAGCACAAAGATCCCTGGTTCCACAGGTAACTTAAGTGCGGCGCACTTTCACAGGTCATCGGCAATGTCGTTCTGAGCTCTTGGGACATGTTCCATCTGTAGGCCGTCAAAGTGCTCCTCTAACTTTCTAACTTCATCTACGTAGGCTTCCATCAATGGACTCTGATAACTCTTGTTCACTTGGCAGACGACAAGCTGCGAGTCACCCCTGACAATGAGCTTCTTGATCCCAAGGTCTGCTGCGATCCTGAGACCAGCAAGCAAACCTTCATACTCTGTGGTACTGTTTGTTGCTTGCTCCTTGGGAAAGTGCATCTGGACTACGTACTTGAGGTGCTCTCCGGTGGGTGCGACAAGTAGCACACCCGCACCGGCGCCTTGCAGCGAGAAGGCACCATCAAAGTACATCAGCCACTCTTTTCTTGCTTCCTTGACGGGGATGCTCGTTTCTGGAATTTCTTCATTTGGTGTTGGCGTCCACTCTGCTATGAATTCTGCCAATGCTCTGCTCTGGATAGTTGAAGTGCTCTCAAATTTGAGGCCAAAGCTTGACAGTTCCAGTGCCCACTCAACAATCCTGCCCGTTGCTTCTGGATTCTGCAGTATCCTCTTCAGCGGAAAGCGAGTGACAACTGTGATCTCATGTGCTTGGAAGTAATGGCGCAGCTTTCTCGAGGCCATGAGAAGGCCGAAAAGCAATTTCTGCACACCAGAGTACCTTGACCTAGCCCCCTATAGAAGGGAACTGACAAAGTAAACTGGGCGTTGCACCATTTTCTTCTGTATCCCCTCATGTGCCTGCGCAGATCCACCCTTGTCGGGACCAGAGCTTGTCGGCGAAGCCCCCTGCTTGTCGCTGGATGTATCTGCCATGGTTGCCGGCTCATCATCCGCCTCCCTCTCCGCTACTAACGCAGCACTAACCACTCAATTGGTTGCCGCTATATACAGCAGCAACTTCTCTTGTGGCTTAGGTGCGACAAGTGTTGGAGTGGAGGACAGGTATCTCTTCAAGTCCTGCAGCGCAGCCTCCGCTTCCGGAGTCCATTTCATTGGACCTGCCTTTTTCAATATTTTGAGAAATGGCAGGGCACGCTCAGCAGACTTAGAGATAAACCTGCTGAGAGCAGCCACGCAACCGGCAAGTCTTCGTACATCCTTGACGCGCTTTGGTGCTTCAATCTGCTCATTGGCCTTGATCTTGTCGGGATTGGCTTCAATTCCCCGCTGAGACACGAAGAACCCGAGAAGCTTGCCGGAGGGGACTCCAAACACACACTTCTCGGGGTTGAGCTTGAGGTTGATCTTGCGCAGATTTGCAAAGGTTTCGTCTAAATCCTGAATCAGAGTCGCCTTGTCCTCGTCGCGGCCGCGGGGAGGTCTGTCTCCTTGCCGCTGCTTGGCTTTGCCGCGGCGTCCTCCTCGGCCGGGATGTTTCTTGCCGGATCCTCCGGCACCTTCTTGGGCCTTCTCCTTGTCGCGTCGCTCGTACTCAGCTTTCTGCTGCTCGACAAGCTGCTCGACCTTCTTGCAGCTCTGGAGATCATGGCCCTTGGTGCGGTGGATCTTGCAGTACTGCTTGTCGGAGCCGCCCTGCTTGTCGGCGACCGCCACAGCCTCACCGGAGCTACTAGCTTTGGCTTTCTCGGCGCCACCTCTGTTGCCGGGCTGCTCAACAACTAGCACGTCTTTGCCTTTCCTCTTCCTGTTGTTCCGCCGCCGGTTTCTCTTTGCCGGGGCGGCATCTTCGCTATCAGATCCTCCTGCTCCTGTATTCTCTCCGGGGAGTCTCCTCCCTTCTTCAGCACGTGCACACTTGTCGGCCAGGGCATATAGCTCACTGATGTCTCTGATCTTGCACATCGCCATCTCCCCCCGCATCCTGCGGTTATGCACGTTCTGATGGAACGCGCTGATGACCGCGGCGGGGTGGACATCTGGGATGTTGTGCTGTACACTGCTGAATCTCTGAATGTACTTGCGCAGGGACTCTCCTTCCTTCTGGACGAGTATATGAAGGTCGCTCTCTTGGCCATGAGGTTTGTGGCCACCTGTAAAGGCGCCGACAAACTGATGGCATAGATCTGCCCATGAGGATATGGAGTTGTCCGGCAAGTGCATGAGCCAGGATCTGACATTGGGCTTGAGCACCAGCGGGAAGTAGTTAGCAAGGATCTTGTCGTCTCGTCCCCCGGCAGCTTGCACCGCAATGGTGTAGATGCCGAGGAACTCCGAGGGATGCGTCTTGCCGTCGTACTTCTCTGGTACGTCTGGCTTGAAATTCTTCGTGATGGGCCACTGGACTTGCCGCAGCTCACGAGTGAACGCAGGGCAACCTACCGCGTACGACAAGTCGCCTGGTTCCCCTGGCGCATGCATGTCGACAGCGGGCCCAGTGCGCTGGTCTGGTTGATGCCGCGCTTATCTTCGATGCTCGATGCGAGTACGAGCGTCCTCTTGATGTCGTTCGTGAAGAACTTGGCGCTGATCGCGACGAGCTCGTGGATCTGATGATGCGGTGGAGTCAGTTTCGAGGTTGACCCGGAGAGTCGGCGATGTTGGCCTTCGGGGTGGAGAGTGCATGGTGGTTGCACCCTCACCGGGCTTGTCGCCATCGGCTCGTTCCTGAAAGTCTTGCCGCGGCTTCGATGTACTCGGCTGCCGCGGAGTGTCGCCGTTGGCGAAGCCGATGAGACTCTGAATGGTGGCCCTCCAATCGTCTATCTTGTCCGCCGTTGGAGGGTAATCCAGGAGCAGTTGGGCTCGGGCCAACGCTTCTGCTGGAGTCTTCGGTGGCGGCGGTGAATGGTGCGAGGAGCGGGATATGCTCGGACTTCCAACTGGGTTGGAAGGAGCAGTATCCCGTCTAGGCGACCGTGTCTTGCTCGTGCCAGCATGTTGGCGTGCATGCTGGTCTTGAGCATCCCGAGATCCACCGGCTCGATCTTGATCCAACGAACGTATGGTACCGTGAGTACCATGACGCTGTCGGTCCCGCGCCTCCTGGGACGGGCGCGGTGCATGTACGGACGCCAAGGTCTGTGCAACCTTGTCCTTGGACCTGGCAGCACCATGAGCTCCCTCGTCGACGCCCGTTCTTCCGCCGGCGTCTACCCCACCACCCGTTTGCTCCGGTGGTGGTGGGTTCGACGCGGACGGAGCAGCCACCTCCGAAGCCTTCTTCTTCGGCGGCATGTTGATGAAGAAGATGAAGATCTAGCTCGCGTGAACGCCGGATCAGGTTCACGCAATCTCGACGCCCCCTACTTGGCGCGCCAAAGATGTCGTGGGAAACGAACACCTATGGGGCCGGCGGACCGGGCCCCTTTCGGTTCGGCGGGGGGCGGAGATCGCACGAAGAGCAGATCGAGGCGAAGCACACGAGCGATTTACCCAGCTTCGGAGCTCTCCGGAGAGATGATACTCCTACTGCCGCTTGTCTGATTGTATTGAGTTCTTGCTCGGGAGCGCTGAGTGCTACAGTACACTCTAGCTGCTAACGAGACCGAGCGTGAGTGCTTTCTGGTTTCGAACCCTTCGAACCCCCCTCTACGTTGCGCATGGGCCTCCTTTTATATGCTCAAGGGGTCACCGACAGGTGGCAACGTAGATAAGGGCAAAAATGGAAAAGGACTTGCGGTTGGTACAACTACTTGTACAGTGTATCATACCTAACCCTGACGGCAGGGGACAAAAGCATTAAATGCCCGTCTGTGTCGCCCAAACAGTGCAGAAAAGGACCGTCAGGGGCGCCACTGCTTGCCACAATGACAATCTTGTCATCTCCGCTTGCCACCGCGCACCCCTGGCTGCACAGCCTCTCGCCACGTGCGCCTGGAAAAGCCCCAGGGCGACACGTTGGTGGATGTGCTGGAGCGCGGGTGCAGAGTGGTAGCTTGCCGCGGCAAGCGCCTTGCCGCGGTCGTTGTCTTGTCGCATCCGGAAGCTTGTCGCTCCCCGGGCCTTGCCGGGACGCGTGGCGTGTCGCGGCAAGTTCCTTGAGATGCCTTGGTTGGCCTTCCCGGCAGGCTCCTCTTGCCGGGGTCTTGTCTCCTCGTCTTGAACACTTTGTTCTTGAATGGCTCCAAAGGAACCACGGAGGACCTTGGCGGTCACCCGGCAAGCCTTGCCGCGGGGCGCTACGACTGCCCGTGCACAAGTTCGGGATACTAGGGTACCCCTACTCTAGTACACCGACAGTTTTGCACGAAAGTATTGGTGAGTAAGAGATACTAATCGATCCGGTTGTGGAGGAAGTTGGTGAGGCCCGCATTTTCAGCCAAAGAATAAAAGTCTTCATAAATCTCGGCTTCTCTTAAGAAATTATCACAAGGCCATTCACACGGTCATACTTCCGCTACGCGAGGAAGATTATACTTGGCCTTTTCCTTCTCCTTAGCTTGTTTATCCTTGGAGCCTTGGCTAGAAGAGCCCCTCAAAAATCTCCTTATCATTTTCTGAAAATTTCTGAAATTTTTAGTAACTTCAAAATAAAGGTGAAAATAAAGGTGAATCAAACTAAACAAGATTGATAGCAACTACTCCCACAAATGCCTAGAGCCTATATCATGCATTAGAATTACTTGGGACCTCATAAATTTGACATGCAAGCTCAAGAACAGGGTCACCTATGCAGCAAAAATTTACAATGAATAAAGCACTAGAACAAAAACTAATTGGACCAATGGAGGAGTCACATACCAAACAACAATCTCCCAAAGCAGTTTTGTGAATGGAGCTTTGAGCAAGGAGATCGAAAATCGCAGCAAAATGAGCTAGAACTCGTGCTTGAGCTAGATGGGGATTTTTTTTGGGAGGAAGATGGAGTGTGTGGGTGCAGGAATAAGTGAAGGGGGCCACCGTGGGCCCACGAGACAGGGGGGCGCACCCAAGGGGTGTGGGCGCGCCCTCCACCCTCGTGGCCAGGTGCTTCCCCCCCTGCAGTGTTCTCAGTGCCTAAAATCCTCAAATATTCCATAAAAAATCATACTAAATTTGCATGGCATTTGGAGCACTTTTATTTTCGGGGTATTTTTTGTTGCACGGATAATTCAGAAAACAGACAGATAATACTATTTTTGCTTTATTTATTCTAAATAACATAAAGTAAAAAGAGGGTACAGAAGGTTGTGCCTTCTAGTTTCATCCATCTCATGATCATCAAAATGAATCCACTAACAAGGTTGATCAAGTCTTGTTAACAAACTCATTCCGAATAACATGGAACCGGAGAAATTTCGAATGACACTAGGTTACCTCAACGGGGATATGCACATCCCCAACAATAAGAATATCATACTTTTTCTTGACAATAGGAAGAGGAAATTCAAAACCTCCAATAATGATAGTTGGATTTTTTTCCCAATATAATTGATGCTATGAACTTGAGGTTGTTTCCTCGGAAAGTGTACCGTATGCTCATTACCATTAACATGAAAAGTGACATTGCCTTTGTTGCAATCAATAACAACCCCTGCAGTATTCAAAAAGGGTTTACCAAGGATAATCGACATACTATCATCCTCGGGAATATCAAGAATAACAAAGCCCGTTAAGATAGTGACAGTTGCAACCACAACAGGCACATCCTCACAAATACCGGCAGGTATAGCAGTTGATTTATCAACTTATTCAATTCAAGTCTACGATATAAAGAGAGAGGCATAACACTAACACCAGCTCCAAGATCACATAAAGCAGTTTTAACATAGTTTCTCTTAATGGAGCATGGTATAGTCGGTACCCCTGGATCTCCAAGTCTCTTTGGTATTCCACCCTTAAAAGTGTAATTAGCAAGCATGGTGGAAATTTCAGCTTCCGGTATCTTTCTTTTATTTGTAATGATATCTTTCATATATTTAGCATAAGGATTTAATTTAAGCATATCAGTTAAGCGCATATGTAAGAAGATAGGTCTAATCATTTCAGCGAAGCGCTCAAAATCCTCATCATCCTTTGTCTTGGATGGTTTAGGAGGAAAGGGCATGGGTTTCTGAACCCATGGTTCTCTCTCTCTATCGTGCTTGCTAGCAACAAAGTCTCTTTTATCATAACGTTGATTCTTTGATTGTGGGTTACCAGGATCAACAACAGGTTCAATCTCTACATCATTGTTATTGCTAGGTTGAGCTTCAACATGAACATTATCATTAACATTACCACTAGGTTCATGTTCATCACCTGATTGTGTTTCAGCATCAGAAATAGAAATATCATTGGGATTCTCAGGTGTATCTATAACAGGTTCACTAGAAGCATGCAAAGTCCTATCATTTTTCTTTTTCTTCTTTTTAGAAGAACTAGGTGCCTTTAAATTATTTCTCTGAGAATCTTTCTCAATTCTCTTAGGGTGGCCTTCAGGATACAAAGGTTCCTGAGTCATTCTACCACTTCTAGTAGCCACTCTAATAGCAAAGTCATGTTTATTATTTAATTCATCAAGCAAATCACTTTGAGCTTTAAGTACTTGTTCAGCTTGAGTGTGGTAACCATAGAAGCATATTTGCTAATGAGTTTAAGTTCACCTTTAACTCTAGCCATATAATCACTCAAGCGTCCAATCTTGAAAGCATTACTCTTTAATTCTCTACCAACATAAGCATTAAAACTTTCTTGTCTAGCCATAAAGTCATCAAATTCATCTAAGCATTGGCTATGAAATTTAGTAGACGGGATTTCAATTTTATCATATCTATAGAGAGAATTTACCTTCACTACCTGTGTCGGGTTATCAAGGCAATGTGTTTCTTCAACAAGCTGTATATTAAGACCATGTATTTCTTCAATAGGAGATAAATTCTTAACATCTTCAGCTTTAATACCTTTTTCTTTCATTGATTTCTTTGCCTCTTGCATATCTTCAGGACTGAGAAATAGAACTCCCCGCTTCTTCAGAGTTGGTTTAGGAATAGGCTCAGGAGTTGGCTCAATTGGCTTAGGAATTGTCCAATTATTTTCATTAGTCAATATATTATTCAATAACAATTCAGCTTGGTTGACTGTTCTTTCCCTGAAAACACAACCAGCACAACTACCCAAGTAGTCCTTGGAAGCATCGGTTAGTCCATTATAAAAGATATCAAGTATTTCATTTTTCTTAAGAGGATGATCAGGCAAAGCATTAAGTAATCGGAGAAGCCTCCCCAAGCTTGTGGGAGACTCTCTTCTTTGATTTGCACAAAATTATATATTTCCCGCAAGGCAGCTTGTTTCTTATGAGCAGGGAAATATTTAGCAGAGAAGTAATAAATCATATCCTGGGGACTACGCACACAACCAGTATCAAGAGAATTAAACCAAGTTTTAGCATCACCCTTTAATGAGAACGGAAATATCTTAAGGATATAGTAATAGCAAGACTTCTCATCATTAGTAAACAGGGTGGCTATATCATTCAACTTGGTAAGATGTGCCACAACAGTTTCAGATTCATAGCCATAAAAGGGATCAGATTCAACCAAAGTAATTATCTCAGGATCAACAGAGAATTTATAATCCTTATCAGTAACACAGATAGGTGAAGTAGCAAAAGCGGGATCAGGTTTCATTCTAGCATTAAGGGATTGCTGCTTCCATTTAGCTAATAACTTCTTAAGATCATATCTATCATTGCAAGCAAAAATAGCTCTAACAGCTTCTTCATCCATAACATAACCCTCAGGAACAACAGGCAATTCATAATTAGGGGGAGAACCTTCATCATCATTGTCATCAATAATTTCATTCTCTCTAACCCTAGCAAGTTGTTCATCAAGATATTCACCTAATGGCACAGTAGTATCAAGCATAGAAGTAGTTTCATCATAAGTATCATGCATAACAGAAGTGGCATCATCAATAACATGCGACATATCAGAATTCATAGCAGTGGCAGGTTTAGGTGTCGCAAGCTTACTCAAAACAGAAGGAGAATCTAGTGCAGAGCTAGATGGCAGTTCCTTACCTCCCCTCATAGTTGAGGGAAAAATCTTAGTTCTTGCGTCTTTCAAGTTCTTCATAGTGATCAGCAGATATAAATCCCAAGTGACTCAAAGAATAGAGCTATGCGCCCTGACAACGGCGCCAGAAATTAGTCTTGATAACCCACAAGTATAGTGGATCGTAACAACTTCAGGGGTAGAGTATTCAACCCAAATTTATTGATTCGACACAAGGGGAGCCAAAGAATATTCTCAAGTATTAGCAGTTGAGTTGTCAATTCGACCACACCTAGATAACTTAGTATCTGCAACAAAGTATTTAGTAGCAAAGTAGTATGATAGTAATGGTAATAGTAGCAAAAATAATGACAACAGTTTTGTAGTAGTTGTAACAGTAGCAAGAGAAAAGTAAATAAGCAAAGCACAATATGTGAAAAGATTGTAGGCATTGGATCAGTGATGGATAATTATGTTGGATGCGATTCCTCATGTAATAGCTATAACATAGGGTGACACAGAACCAGCTCTAGTTCATCAATGTAATGTAGGCATGTATTCCGAATATAGTCATACGTGCTTATGGAAAAGAACTTGCATGACATCTTTTGTCCTACCCTCCCGTGGCAGCGGGGTCCTAATGGAAACTAAGGGATATTAAGGCCTCCTTTTAATAGAGAACCGGACCAAAGCATTAGCACTTAGTGAATACATGAACTCCTCAAACTACGGTCATCACCGAGAAGTATCCCGATTATTGTCACTTCTGGGTTGTCGGATCATAACATATAATAGGTGAATATAGACTTGCAAGATAGGTTCAAGAACTCATATATATTCATGAAAACATAATAGGTTCAGATGTGAAATCATGGCACTCGGGCCCTAGTGACAAGCATTAAGCATAGCAAAGTCATAGCAACATCAATCTCAGAACATAGTGGATACTAGGGATCAAACCCTAATAAAGCTAACTTGATTACATGGTAAATCTCATCCAACCCATCACCGTCCAGCAAGCCTACGATGGAATTACTCACGCACGGCGGTGAGCATCATGAAATTGGTGATGGAGGATGGTTGATGATGACGACGGTGATGAATCCCCCTCTTCGGAGCCCCGAACGGAGTCCAGATTAGCCCTCCCGAGAGAGATTAGGGCTTGGCGGCGACTCCGTATCATAAAACACGATGAAACTTTCTCTATAATTTTTTTCTCCGTGAAACGGAATATATAGAGTTGGAGTTGAGGTCGGTGGAGCATCAGGGGGCCCATGAGACAGGGGGCGCGCCTAGGGGGAGGGGGCACACCCCCACCCTCGTGGACAGGGTGTGGGCCCCCTGGCCTTGATTCTTTCGCTAGTATTTTTCATATTTTACAAAAGTTATCTCTGTGGATTTTCAGGTCATTCCGAGAACTTTTGTTTTCTGCACAATAAACAACACCACGGCAGTTCTGCTAAAACAACGTCAGTCCGGGTTAGTTTCATTCAAATCATACAAGTTAGAGTCCAAAACAAGGGCAAAAGTGTTTGGAAAAGTAGATATGTTGGAGACGTATCACTAAACCCTAGCTTGTCTAGCCTATGAATATTATGATCCTGCCTGTGGACTAAACCCTCTGGTTTATATAGACACCGGAAAGCGCCAGGGTTGTACAGAGTTGATTTACCAGGAATGGAAACAGCATATCTGGACACCAATATTGTCATTCATGCATATAGCAGTCCTATCCAGACACGTGAGGTGGCCTTCTTACTTTATCTTCATGGCCCATCAGTCCGGCCCATATCGAACAGACCAGACGCCCGAGGACCCCTTAGTCCAGGACTCCCTCAGTAACCCCTGAACCAGTCTTCATTGACGACGTGTTCGGCACACAGATTGTCTTCGGCATTGCGAGGCAGGTTCCTCTCCTTAAATACCATACGTCAGCTTCCCTTATAAAAGAACTGTATCCGGCTCTGTGTAGTCAATTCAACCCTTAGGCACGAAGGCAAGATATAATCTTTACTGGCAACTTTTTCCGGCGAAGTGTCACACTTGACTCTTCAATATTTTGAATCGTTTTCACACTTCCTGCTTTGTGTTTCGAGGTCGAGCCCCCTGAGGGAGTCCTGGACTAGGGGGTGTCCGGATAGCCGAACTATCATCATTGGCCGGACTCCAAGACTATGAAGATAGAAGATTGAAGACTTTGTCCCGTGTCCGGATGGGACTTTCCTTGGCATGGAAGGCAAGCTTGGCGATATGGATATGTACATCTCCTACCATTGTAACCGACTCTGTGTAACCCTAGCCCTCTTCGGTGTCTATATAAATCGGAGGGTTTTAGTCCATAGGACGAACAACAGTCATACCATAGGCTAGCTTTTAGGGTTTAGCCTCCTTGATCTCGTGGTAGATCTACTCTTGTACTACCCATATCATCAATATTAATCAAGCAGGAGTAGGGTTTTACCTCCACCGGGAGGGCCCGAACCTGGGTAAAAACATCGTGTCCCTTGTCTCCTGTTACCATCCGCCTAGACGCACAGTTCGGGACCCCCTACCCGAGATCCGCCGGTTTTGACACCGACATTGGTGCTTTCACTGAGAGTTCCTCTGTGTCGTCACCCATAGGCCCGATGGCTCCTTCGATCATCAACAACGACGCGGTCCGGGGCGAGACTTTTCTCCCCGGACAGATCTTCGTATTTAGCTGCTTCGCACTGCGGGCCAATTCACTTGGCCATCTGGAGCAGATCGAAAGCTACGCCCCTGGCCATCAGGTCAGATTCAGAAGTTTGAACTATACGGCCGACATCCGCGGAGATTTGATCTTTGATGGATTCGAGCCACAGCCGAGAGCGCCGCACTGTCACGATGGGCATGATTTAGCTCTGCCACCGGACAGTGCCCTGGAGGCCGCACAAGAGTCCGCTCCGACCTTTAGCTCGGAGCCGACTGCGCCGATCGAGGATGGGTGGCTGGACGCCGCCTTGCAGGTTGCTACCTCTATGGCGATGGAGCTAAATACCGACCCTGTCCCTTGTAAAGCTCGTGACTCCAAGGTGCCGAACTCCTCTCCGGACCCCAAACCTTCCGCGCTCCTGCCAATCGAACCCGACTGGGCGCCGTTCATGGAGTTCACCGATGCGGACATCTTTCAGCACTCGCCTTTCGGCGACATCCTGAATTCGCTAAAGTGTCTCTCTTTATCAGGAGAGCCTTGGTCGGACTATGGCCAGGATGGTTGGGATGCGGACGACGAAGAAATTCAAAGCCCACCCACCACCCACTTCGTAGCCACTGTTGATGACTTAACTGACATGCTAGATTTCGACTCCGAAGACATTGACGGTATGGACGACGATGCCGGAGACGACCAAGAACCAGCGCCTACAGGGCACTGGAAAGCCACCTCGTCATATGACATATACATGGTGGACATCCCAAAGGATGGGAACGGCGATGGAACAGCGGAGGATGACCCCTCCAAAAAACAGCTTAAGCGCCGGCGTCAGCGGCGCCGCTCCAAATCCCGCCACAACAAGACTGGAAATTCCGGCACCGGAGATAATAACACCCCGGACAGTGCCGAAGACAACCCCCTCCAGCAAGATTCAACACTAGAGGATGGAGAAGCCAGCCCTCGTGAGAGAGCGGCAGACAAAGAGGTAGAGGACGATAATTACATGCCTCCCTCCGGAGACGAGGCAAGCCTCGACGACGACGAATTTGTCGTGCCTGAGGATCCCGTCGAACAAGAGCGTTTTAAACGCAGGCTTATGGCCACGGCAAGCAGCCTCAAGAAAAAGCAGCAATAGCTTAGAGTTGACCAAGATTTGCTAGCCGACAGATGGACTGAAGTCCTTGCGGCCGAAGAGTTTGAACTCGAACGCCCCTCCAAAAGCTACCCCAAACGCAAGCTGATGCACCGATTAAAGGAGGAAGCACATAAACCTACATCACCAGCGCACAATACGGCCGACGGGCCACCTCGTGGCCGCGACAGAGAGGCCTCTAGGCCCTCCACTAAAGCCATACCCCGGCGTCGCTCGAAAAGTACAAAGTCACGGGGGAACACGCCGGACTTGCGAGACATATTGGAGGATAAGGCAAGACAAACAAGGTCGATCTACGGATCGCGTGGGTGCTCCACGATACGCGATGACAACCGTCATGCCGGATACAGCAATCCCGGCTGGGCCGAACACAGTAGACAAAGCTCGTTTGAGCTGTGTCATGATATAGCCCGATACAGAGGCGCCGCACACCCACTATGCTTCACAGATGAAGTAATGGATCATCAAATCCCCGAAGGGTTCAAACCCGTGAACATTGAATCCTACGATGGCACAACAGATCCTGCGGTTTGGATCAAAGACTATCTCCTTCATATCCACATGGCCCGCGGTGATAATCTTCACGCCATCAAATACCTCCCACTCAAGCTTAAAGGACCAGCTCGGCATTGGCTCAACAGCCTGCCAGCAGAATCAATTGGGTGTTGGGAGGACCTGGAAGCCGCATTCCTCGATAACTTCCAGGGCACATATGTGCGACCACCAGATGTCGATGACCTAAGCCACATAATTCAGCAGCCAGACGAATCGGCCAGACAATTCTGGACACGGTTCTTAACCAAGAAAAATCAAATCGTCGACTGTCCGGATGCATAGGCCCTTGCAGCCTTCAAACACAACATCCGCGACGAATGGCTTGCCCGGCACCTAGGACAGGAAAAGCCAAAATCAATGGCAGCCCTCACATCACTCATGACCCACTTCTGTGCGGGAGAAGACATCTGGCTAGCCCGCAGTAACAACCTAACCAAAAACTCTGGTAGTTCGGATACCAAAGACAGCAATGGCAGGTCGTGTTGCAATAAGCACAAGTGCCACATTAATGGCGATAATACTGAAGATACGGCAGTCAACGCCGGATTCAGAGGCTCTAAACCCGGTCAGCGGAAAAAGGCATTCAAAAGAACTACTCCGGGCCCGTCCAATTTGTACCGGATACTCGATCGCTCGTGCCAGATACACGGCACCCACGAAAAGCCAGCTAATCACACCAACAGAGATTGTTGGGTGTTCAAACAGATAGGCAAGTTAATCGCCGAAGGCAACGACAAGGGGCCGCATAGCGATGACGAGGAGGAGACACGACCGCCGAACAATAGAGGACAGAAGGGTTTCCCCCACAAGTGCGGACGGTGAACATGATATACGCAACCCACATACCCAAAAGGGAGCGGAAGCGTGCCCTCAGGGACGTATACGCGATGGAGCCAGTCGCCCCAAAGTTCAATCCGTGGTCCTACTGCCCGATCACCTTTGATCGAAGGGACCACCCCACCAGCATCCGCCATGGAGGATTCGCCGCATTGGTGTTATACCCAATCGTCAACGGATTTCACCTCACTAGAGTCCTGATGGACGGCAGCAGCAGCCTGAACCTGCTTTACCAGGATACAGTGCGCAAGATGGGCATAGACCCCTCAAGGATTAAACCCACAAAGACGACCTTCAAAGGCGTCATACCAGGTGTAGAGGCCAATTGTACAGGCTCAGTTACACTTGAAGTGGTCTTCGGATCCCCGGATAACTTCCGAAGCGAGGAGTTAATCTTCGACATAGTCCCGTTCCGCAACGGCTATCATGCACTGCTCGGACGAACCGCATTTGCAAAGTTCAATGCGGTGCCGCACTATGCATACCTCAAGCTCAAGATGCCAGGCCCTCGAGGAGTCATCACAGTCAACGGAAACACCAAACGCTCTCTCCGAACGGAGGAGCATACAGCGGCTCTCGCAGTGGAAGTACAGAGTAGCCTCTTAAGGCAATTCTCAAGTCCGGCTGTTAAGAGACCGGACACCGTCAAGCGCGCCCGAAGTAACCTACAACAAGACCACCTGGCACGTTCCGAGCACGCGTAGCAATGCGGCCCCAACCCCAGCCCTCGCGAAATCGCGAGACCAGTACCATGCGTACATCATTATGCTCTGGAGATACCATGGGCATAGGGGGAGGGGCACGACCACGGCATGCCCAGAGTGCGGATCAAGCACACCAGGGGCTCCCAAATTTGTCATTATTTTTTTTCTTTTTTTTCTTCTTATTCTCAGGACTCCGTTTTCCAGAAGCCCTATCCGGCAGTAGATCTGCCGCACTCATGATGCAACAGCCAGGGAAGCAGAAAGGCTACGACGAGTACCCAGGTGGTCTCCATTACGAGCATTATACCTGTTTTACATACCATTCCGCAGCCTACCCCTCGAGCGGGACATGTTAAATAGTCCCACCCCTTGCTTATAGCACTATTTGTATCGTTCTGCCGCCATTGCAGTATTTTTTGAATAAGCAATGCATCGCTTTTTGCCTATCATTGCATTCCTTTTTATATGTGTTCACTTATGACATGTTGCACCCGTACGCTTTGGTACGGCCAAATACACCAGGGGCTTAAGTTCCCCAAATTATGGTGTGATAAGTCCGAACACTTTCACAAGTGCGGCACCCCGAACTTATAGCATTATATGCATCGGCTCTGAATCATGTCTTGGGTCAATAGTTGGGTTTGCCCGGCTCCCATGTTCTGGTACCTTACGTTCCGTTATATCGGCTAAGGTAGCGCTGGGAGAACCACTGTGATTGTGCCCCAGTTGAGCTGGGTCGAGAACCTTAGTGGAGAAAGCTAAAACTGACCGTCATGATAAGGCAAGAGCTGGTCGCTGTTCGAGAGGTCTTTTCGAGTCCCTAAAGACTTATGCCGCTTAGAGCAAGGAGCCGGCTTTGTCCGGCCCCAGGCGTGGATAGCGCACCGAATTCGGCCTTCCGAACACTAGGGGCTTCGCCGAAATTTAAAATTATATAATTCTATGGCTAAGTGAGAGTGTTCAAGCACTATAAGTCCGGTTGCCTCGTTCATTGTCTTGAGCGCCTCCCTAGAAGGACCCAAAAATGGGAACAAGAGCGCTCAAGTTTATCCCGAACACCCCAGCACTCGTGGCATGGGGGCCGAAGCCAACGACTTGCCATCTCTCATATTTGATAAACGGCCGCACGGAAGGTAATATTTTAAATTAACAAGCGTTGCTTAGCACATATGAACAAAGTTTTCAGCGCACAGGATAACAAAATGCGAGTCTACTCAAAAATTACATCTTTGGAGCATTCACCCGCAATAAGGCGGGCACCCTTCAGGACACCCTTATAATACATCTCGGGCGTGCGATACTCCTTGCCCGGCGGTGGCGCGTCCGTCACAAGCTTCATGGCGTCCATCCTGCCCCAATGCACCTTAGCGCGGGCAAGGGCCCGACGGGCACCTTCAATGCAGGCAGAGTGCTTGATGACGTCAACCCATGGACAGGCGTCCACCAGCCGCCGCACCAGACCGAAGTAGCTCCGAGGCATGGCTTCTTTGGGCCACAGCCAAACTATGAGGCCCTTCATGGCCTGTTCGGCCACCTTGTGGAGCTCGACCAGCTGATTCAGCTGGTCGCTCACGGGCACCGGATGTCCGGCCTCAGCATACTGAGACCAGAACACCTTTTCCATCGAGCTCCCCTCCTCGGCTCTGTAGAATGCAGCAGCATCGGACACGCTACGGGGCAGACCTGCGAACGCTCCTGGAGAGCTCCGAATTCGGGTAAGTAACAATTAATTCACTTTTACATGCTTGCTTTGCATGAAGAATGCCTTACCCGCCGCTATCTTCTTTACTGCCTCGATTTCCTGGAGGGCTTTTTGGGCTTCGGCCTTAGCGGCTTTGGCACTCTCAAGAGCCGACGCGAGCTCGGACTCTCGAGTCTTCGAGTCACGCTCCAAACTCTCGTGTTTTTTCACAAGAGCCTGGAGCTCTTGCCGTACCTCCACCACCCGCGCCTCCTGCTTCTCTCGCTCGGTGCGTTCCGCGGCCGCATTGCGTTCGGCCGTGCACACCGCCTCCTTCAGGGTCGCCACCTCGTTCGTAGCCCCTGGAGTACCTACGTTATTCCTGTGATTTTTTGAACCAAAATCCTTTTCTATAAGGTACAACTTTAATCAGGTGTTACTTGCCTTCCTTGTCCTCGAGCTGCTTCTTGGCACAGCCGAGCTTGATCTCGGACCGCTCGAGGTTCTGCTTCAAGGCATTGACCTCTGCAGTTAGTGCGGCAGAGGTCAGCAGCGCAGCCTGCATTCCCATATTGACATATTTGTGATAGACTCCTGCGTATATCTTTTTAGATCCTCGGTTCGGCTTTTCTTTCCGAACACCAAACTGAGCATTAGGGGCTACTGTCTATGCGGTACTATTTTTACATATCTTAATCACATACCTCAAAGCCTGTTAGAAGGCTGGTGCAGGCTTCGGTCAGCCCGCTCTTGGCAGACTGAACCTTCTGAATCACCGCACTCATGACAGTGCGGTGCTCCTCGTCGATGGAAGCGCCGTTGAGCACCTCCAGCAAGTTAACCGGCGCCTCCGGTTGGACGGAGGCCACCGGCGTCGCTGTCTCGCCCTTCTCACGAAGGGGCCGACTGCCGGACTCCGGAACCACCAAAGGTTCCGGTGCGGAGTCCGGTCCAAAGTCCGGGAGGTTGCCCTGCGGCACCTCCGGGGCCTCCTCCTCCTGGCTGGTCCCCTTTTGGGACCCCACCTCGGCGTCGTCTGCGTCACGGGGGGAGGAGGCGGTCAGAAGTGAAGTGCTATTCACATCCAACGAACCCAAGGACCCGCTCGACGAAGCGGGGAGATCATCCTTGGGCGGACTACATGGTTGTATTCGGCGTTAGAAGACACTATGCGACGAAAGAAAAATCATGAGTTATTCTGGAATCCGGACAGTTATGATCTCGCCAGGGGCTTGGCCCTCGAGGGCCACTCCTCTTTGCCGTCGTCGGCGTTGGTGGAACAGTCCGGAGGAAGGGTCCTTCCCTTCTTGGACCCTTCGGCCTCTCCCGTTGGGGAAGCCTTCCTCTTCTTCTCTCCCCCCGCTGGGGGAGAGGCCTCTTTCTTCTCCTCCTCGTCTTCGTGGGAGGAGTCCACCTCGGAGTCATCGGACGATGATTCCAATAACACCTGGCGCCGGGAACTCCTCCGGGTTCCCGTGGCCTTCTTCTTGGCCTTCTTCTCCGGCACCACGTAGGGCGCCGGAACTAGCAGCCCCGTCAAACAGGCGTCCGCTTGGTCTTCTAGAAGGGGGACCGGACAGTTAACCTGCCCAGATGTCTTCTACCAGGCCTGTTAAAGGTAATGGGAGTTTAGATCCCGCATAGAGTCAAACTATGGAAAACAAGTGTCCCGTAAAGGGTAATATAGCTTACCTCGCCAGCCTGACGCTGCGAGCTGAATCCGCGATCTTCGGTAGCGGATGCGGGAGCCTCGGCGCCCTTGAACAGCACACTCCAGGCCTCTTCGTACGTAGTGTCAAAGAGCCTGCTCAAGGTCTGGTGATGTGCCGGATCGAACTCCCACAAGTTGAAATCCCGCTGTTGGCACGGGAGAATCCGGCGGATGAGCATGACCTGGACTACGTTGACAAGCTTGAGCTTCTTGTTCACCAGGCTTTGGAGACAGGATTGGAGTCTGGTCAGCTCCTCCGAATCGCCCCACGACAGGCGCTTCTCTTTCCAGGAGGTGAGCCGCGTGGGGATGCCTGATCTGAATTCAGGGGCCGCTGCCCATTCAGGGTCACGTGGCTCGGTGACGTAGAACCACCCCGATTGCCACCCTTTGATGGTTTCCATGAAGGCGCCCTCGAGCCAGGTGACGTTGGGCATCTTGCCCACCATGGCGCCTCCGCACTCCGCTTGGCGGCCACCCACTACCTTCGGCTTGACATTAAAAGTCTTTAGCCATAAGCCGAAGTGGGGCTAGATGCAGAGGAAGGCCTCGCACACGACGATAAACGCCGAGATGTTGAGGATAAAATTCGGGGCCAGATCATGGAAATCCAGGCCATAGTAGAACATGAGCCCCCGGAAAAATGGGTGGAGTGGGAAGCCCAGTCCGCGGAGGAAATGGGGAAGGAACACCGCCCTCTCGTGGGGCCTGGGGGTGGGGATGAGCTGCCCCTCATCGGGGAGCCGGTGCACGATGTCGCTGGACAAATATCCGGCCTTGCGCAGCTTTTTGATGTGCCCCTCCGTGACGGAGGAGGCCATCCACTTGCCTCCCGCTCCGGACATGGTTGGAGAAGGTTGAGGTGATACGTGCTGACTTGGGCGCTGGAGCTCGAGTGTGCGGAGATGGATAAGTAAAGGAGGAAGAAGGCGTAGGTAAAAAGGTGGATCCTTGTCCCCTTATATATGGGCGGACAAAACTATGCGTCCCCACCAGCCCGGTAAAACACGCTTATATCCCAAGCGCCGCAATTGATGGCGCGGTTGGGTTACCCACGTCCGTATTGATGAGAATCCCGGAATAAGGGGACACGATCTCTGCTTTGACAAGACGTGCCAAGGAAACCGCTTCGCTAAACATGCTGAGGTGGAACAATAAAAACAATTTGAGTAAAGGCTTGGCCGTGGTGTGACGTCATGCCACGAAATACGTCAGCAGATTGAACTTGTGTAAATATTATTCTCTCTATAGCGGTATGTGGAATTTATTTTGCAGAGCCGGACATTATCCTGGTGTTCAAAATCTTCTGTGAATTATTCGGAGGAGGAACCCGCCTTGCAATGTCGAAGACAATATGCGCGCCGGATTCGTCGTCATTGAAGCCTGGTTCAGGGGCTACTGAGGGAGTCCTGGACTAGGGGGTGTCCGGATAGCCAAACTATCATCATTGGCCGGACTCCAAGACTATGAAGATAGAAGATTGAAGACTTCGTCCCGTGTCCGGATGGGACTTTCCTTGGCGTGGAAGGCAAGCTTGGCGATACGGATATGTAGATCTCCTACCATTGTAACCGACTCTGTGTAACCCTAGCCCTCTCTGGTGTCTATATAAACCGGAGGGTTTTAGTCCGTAGGACGAACAACAAGCATACCATAGGCTAGCTTTTAGGGTTTAGCCTCTTTGATCTCGTGGTAGATCTACTCTTGTACTACCCATATCATCAATATTAATCAAGCAGGAGTAGGGTTTTACCTCCACCGAGAGGGCCCGAACCTGGGTAAAAACATAGTGTCCCTTGTCTCCTGTTACCATCCGCCTAGACGCACAGTTCGGGACCCCCTACCCGAGATCCGCCGGTTTTGACACCGACACCCCCCTTGGCACATCTTGTCAAAACAGAGATCGTTCCCACTTATTACGGGATTCTCATCAATGGGATTTGGGTAACCCAACTGCTCCCGGCGCACGATCTCATTGGGAATAGGCGAGGTCTAAGGCTTAAGTGGGGGACGGTTGGCATTTTCACTGCCTATAAGAGGAAAAGATTCCTCCTTTATTCCCCATGCCTTCCTATAGCCTCTGTCCTCCAATCTCCCAAGCTCCAGCGCCCAAAAAAGCTCCCATCTTCCTCAACGCCACCACCCTCTCTAGCCATGGCCGGGTCAGGCTCCAAGGGAAAGTGGGAGGCCTCCTCCATCACTGAGAAGGATGCGAAGGATCTTCGGAGCGCGGGGTACCTATCTGCGAACATTGCACACAGGCTTCCCGACAAGGACCAAGTCATCCCCACTCCAGCGCACGGTGAAAGGGTTGTGTTCCTCCCCCATTTCCTCAGGGGGCTTGGGTTTCCCCTCCTACCCTTCGTCAGCGGCCTTATGTTCTACTACGGGCTAGATTTCCGTGATCTAGTCCCGAATTCCTTCCTCCACATATCGGCGTTCATCGTCGTGTGTGAGGCTCTGCTCTACATCCCACCACACTTCAGCTTGTGGCTTAAGGTCTTCAATCTAAAGCCGAAGGTGGTCGATGGTCAACATGCGGACTGTGGCAGGGCCATGGTAAGCAAGTTGCCCAACGCCACATGGCCCAAGGGGGATTTCATCGAGACCGTCAAGGTCTAGCAGCAGGAGTGGTTCTACATCACCGAACCCCACCGCGCCAACGGGTGGCAATTCTGGAGTTCAGATTCGGACCCCCTACAAGGCTCACCTCGTGGACCGCTAAGGGCCTCGATTGGGGGTCCCAGATGGAGGTGAAAATGTTGCAGAAGTGCATCACTAACGTGTTGGGCATGAACACCGGTCTCACCAACGTGGTGCAGATCATGCTCTTTCGCCGCGTCCTCCCCTGCAAATGCCAGGCCTCCCCCATGTGGGAGTTCAATCCGGAGGAGTCGCGGACCCTGAAGCACTTCTTCGGCACTACGCACGAAGAGATATGGAAGCTGCTCTTCAAGGCCCAGAAGAGCTGGCCCATGAAGACCGAGGACATCGGGCTCGACATCTAGAATCCAGCCTCAAAGGTAATTATCAGTTTTTTTGAAGTCCTATTCGGTCATTGCTTTAATCAATAGAAATCTTATCATCTCCCTTCCTCAATGGCTGGACAGCAAAGGCGGAGCGGATCGATAGTCCAGTTCCATTGCCGGAGAACCCAGCCACCCCCAGCTGATAGAGATGCTGATCCCAACACCCTATCAGGCGCCGGAGAAGAAAGGCAAGAAGAAGGGCAAGGAGGCCAAGGGCAGCCCCTGCCGCAGAGGCCCTTCGGACACTGTGTCCGGAGAGACCGAGATCGTCTCCTCTCATGAGGGAGGTGAGGAAGAAGAGGAGGAGGAGGAGGTGGAAAGCGATCCCCCCCCCGTAAGGGGAGGAGGAAGAAGAGGACGACCTCCAAAGATTCGGAGGGGGTGGTGCCGAAGAGGAGGAAGATAACCCTTTTGGACAGTTCGGACTCAGAGTCCGAACACATCCCCAAGAGACCTCCCAGGGTGAAGCCCCTGGTCGAATCGTAAGTATTTGTAATCTTATTGTTTGTTTTCCACTTACCTACCTCTTTCACGTAATTTACATTATTATTTTCCTTTTAGCAATCCCCGTGAGATTCCGAACACCCCTCGTCGGAGGGGAACTCCCTGCCGCTCGAGCAGGAGGAGAGCGACGCGCCGTCGCAATTCCCCTCGCCTACTGCCATGGAGGATGATGTCTACTACGCAACCTTCTTCTTGTAGACGTTGTTGGGCCTCCAAGTGCAGAGGTTTGTAGGACAGTAGAAATTTCACTCAAGTGGATGACCTAAGGTTTATCAATCCGTGGGAGGCGTAGGATGAAGATGGTCTCTCTCAAACAACCCTGCAACCAAATAACAAAGAGTCTCTTGTGTCCCCAACACAACCAATACAATGGTAAATTGTATATGTGCACTAGTTCGACGAAGAGATGGTGATACAAGTGCAATATAGATGGTAGATATAGGTTTTTGTAATCTGAAAATATAAAAACATCAAGGTAGCAAGTGGTAAAAGTGAGCACAAACGGTATTGCAGTGCTTCAAAACAAGGCCTAGGGTTCATACTTTCACTTGTGCAAGTTCTCTCAACAATAATAACATAATTGGATCATATAACTATCCCTCAACATGCAACAAAGAGTCACTCCAAAGTCACTAATAGCGGAGAAAAAACAAAGAGATTATTGTAGGGTACGAAACCACCTCAAAGTTATTCTTTCCGATCAATCCATTGGGCTATTCCTATAAGTGTCACAAATAGTCCTAGAGTTCGTAGTAAAATAACACCTTAAGACACAAATCAACCAAAACCCTAATGTCACATAGATACTCCAATGTCACCTCAAGTATCTTTGGGTATGATTATACGATATGCATCACACAATCTCAGATTCATCTATTCAAACCAACACAAAGAACTTCAAAGAGTTCCCCAAAGTTTCTACCGGAGAGTCAAGATGAAAACGTGTGCCAACCCCTATGCATAGATTCCCAAGGTCACGGAACCCGCAAGTTGATCACCAAAACATACATGAAGTGAATCAATAGAATACCCCATTGTCACCACGGGTATCCCACGCAAGACATACATAGTGTTCTCAAATCCTTAAAGACTCAATCCGATAAAATAACTTCAAAGGGAAAACTCAACCCATTACAAGAGAGTAGAGGGGGAGAAACATCATAAGATCCAAGTATAATAGCAAAGCTCGCGGTACATCAAGATCGTGCCATATCAAGAACATGAGAGAGAGAGATCAAACACATAGCTGCTGGTACATACCCTCAGCCCCAAGAGTGCCCTCCTTGTCATGGAGAGCGTCAGGATGATGAAGATGGCCATCAATGATGGATCCCCTCTTTGGCAGGGTGCCGGAACAGGATCCTGATTGGTTTTTGGTGGCTAAAGAGGCTTGCGGCGGTGAAACTCCCGATCTAGGTTATTTTCTGTACGTTTGGGGATTTATAGGAGAGGTTGGCGTCGCGAACAAGTCAAGGGGACCCACAGGAAGTCCACAAGGCACAGGGGCGCGCCCTCCACCCTTGTGGGGCCCATGGGACTCCCCTCCGGTAACTCTTCCTTCCAGTATTTTTTCTATTTTCTAGAAAAAATCTCCGTTGATTTTCAGCACATTCCGAGAACTTTTATTTCTGCACAAAAACAACACCACGGTAGTTCTGCTGAAAACAGTGTCAGTCTGTGTTAGTTCTAATCAAATCATACCAAAATCATGCAGAAATATTATAAACATGGCATGAATACATCAAAAATTATAGATACGTTGGAGACGTATCAGCATCCCCAAGCTTAATTCATGCTCGTCCTCGAGTAGGTAAATGATAAAAACAGAATTTTTGATGTGGAATGCTACCTAACGTATTTATCAATGTAATCTTCTCTATTGTGGAAAGAATATTCAGATCCATAAGATTCAAAACAAAAGTTTAATATTGACATGAAAACGATAATACTTCAAGCATACTAATAAAGCAATCATGCCTTCTCAAAATAACATGGCCAAAGAAAGTTATCCCTACAAAATCATATAGTCTGGCTATGCTCTATCTTCATCACACAAAATATTTAAATCATGCACAACCCCGATGACAAGCCAAGCAATTGTTTCATACTTTTGGTGTTCTCAAAGTTTTTCAACTTTCACGCAACACATGAGCATGAGCCATGGATATAGCATTATGGTGGAATAGAATGGTGGTTGTGGAGAAGACAACAAGGAGAAGATAGTCTCACATCAACTAGGCATATCAACGGGCTATGGAGATGCCCATCAATAGATATCAATGTGAGTGAGTAGCGATTGCCATGCAACGGATGCACTAGAGCTATAAGTGTATGAAATCTCAAAAGGAAACTAAGTGGGTGGGCATCCAACTCGCTTGCTCACGAAGACCTAGGGCATTTTGAGGAAGCCCATCATTGGAATATAGAAGCCAACTTCTATAATGAAATCTCCCACTAGTATATGAAAGTGACAACATAGGAGACTCTCTATCATGAAGATCATGGTGCTATTTTGAAGCACAAGTGTGGTAAAAGAATAGTAGCATTGCCCCTTCTCTCTTTTTCTCTCATTTTTTTTGTTTTTTGGGCCTTCTCTTTTTTTTTTGGCCTCTTTTCTTTCTTCTTTTTTATTTTTCGTCCGGAGTCTCATACCGACTTGTGGGGGAATCATAGTCTCCATCATCCTTTACTCACATGGGACAATGCTCTAATAATGATGTTCATCACACTTTTATTTACTTACAAGTCAAGAGTTACAACTCGATACTGAGAACAAAATATGACTCTATATGAATGCCTCCGGCGGTGTACCGGGATGTGCAATGATTCAAGAGTGACATGTATGAAAGAATTATGAACGGTGGCTTTGCCATGAATGCGATGTCAACTACATGATCATGCAAAGCAATATGACAATGATGAAGCGTGTCATAATAAACGGAACGGCGGGAAGTTGCATGGCAATATATCTCGGAATGGCTATGGAAATGCCATAATAGGTAGGTATGGTGGCTGTTTTGAGGAAGGTATATGGTGGGTGTATGGTACCGACAAAAGTTGTGCGGTATAAGAGAGGCTAGCAATGGTGGAAGGGTGAGAGTGTGTATAATCCATGGACTCAACATTAGTCATAAAGAACTCACATACTTATTGCAAACATCTATTATTTGTCGAAACGAAGTACTATGCGCATGCTCCTAGGGGGATAGATTGGTAGGAAAAGACCATCGCTCGTCCCCGACCTCCACTCATAAGGAAGACAATCAGTAAATAAATCATGCTCCAACTTCATCACATAATGGTTCACCATACGTGCATGCTACTGATACGTCTCCAACGTATCTACAATTTTTGATTGTTCCATGCTATTATATTATCTGTTTTGGATGTTTAATGGGCTTTACTATGCACTTTAAATTATTTTTGGGACTAACCTATTAACCGGAGGCCCAGTCCAAATTGCTGTTTTTTTTGCCTATTTCAGTGTTTCGAAGAAAAGGAATATCAAACGGAGTCAAAACAGAATGAAACCTTCGAGAGAATCGTTTTTGGAACAAACGCAATCTGGGAGACTTGGAGTGGACGTCAAGGAAGCAACGAGGCAACCACGAGGCAGGAGGGCGCGCCCAGGGGGTAGGCGCGCCCCACCCTCGTGGGCCCCTCATGGCTCCCCTGACCGACTTCTTTCGCCTATATATACTCATATACCCTGAAAACATCTGAGAGCACCATGAAACCCTATTTCCACCGCCGCAACCTTCTGTACCCATGAGATCCCATCTTGGGGCCTTTTTGGCGCTCCACCGGAGGGGGAATCGATCATGGAGGGCTTCTACATCAACACCATAGCCTCTCCGATGAGTTGTGAGTAGTTTACCACAGACCTTCGGGTCCATAGTTATTAGCTAGATGGCTTCTTCTCTCTCTTTGGATCTCAATACAAAGTTCTCCTCGATCTTCTTGGAAATCTATTTGAAGTAATACTTTTTGCGGTGTGTTTGTCGAGATCCAATGAATTGTGGGTTTTTGTTATCTTTGCAAGTCTCTTCGAATTATCAGTTTGGTTTGGCCTACTAGATTGATCTTTCTTGCAATGGGAGAAGTGCTTAGCTTTGGGTTCAATCTTGCGGTGTCCTTTCCCAGTGAAAGCAGGGGCAGCAAGGCACGTATTGGTTTGTTGCCATCGAGAATAAAAAGATGGGATTTATATCATATTGCTTGAGTTTATCCCTCTACATCATGTCATCTTGCCTAACGCGTTACTCTGTTCTTATGAACTTAATACTCTAGATGCATGCTAGATAGCTGTCGATGTGTGGAGTAATAGTAGTAGATGCAGAATCGTTTCGATCTATTTGTCGCGGACGTGATGCCTATATACATGATCATGCCTAGATATTCTCATAACTATGCACTTTTCTATCAATTGCTCGACAGTAATTTGTTCACCCACTGTAATACTTATGCTATCTTGAGAGAAGCCACTAGTGAAACCTGCCCCCGGGTCTATTTTCCATCATATAAGTTTCCGATCTATTTTATTTTGCAATCTTTACTTTCCAATCTATATCATAAAAATACCAAAAATATTTATCTTATTATCTCTATCAGATCTCACTTTTGCAAGTGACCGTGAAGGGATTGACAACCCCTTTATCGCGTTGGTTGCAAGGTTCTTATTTGTTTGTGCAGGTACGAGGGATTTGAGTGTAGCCTTCTACTGGATTGATACCTTGGTTCTCAAAAACTGAGTGAAATACTGACGGTACTTTGCTGCATCACCCTTTCCTCTTCAAGGGAAAACCAACGCATGCTCAAGAGGTAGCAAGAAGGATTTCTGGCTCCGTTGCCGGGGAAGTCTATGCACAAGTCAAGACATACCAAGTACCCATCACAAACTCTTATCCCTCGCATTACATTATTTGCCATTTGCCTCTCGTTTTCCTCTCCCCACTTTAGCTTTGCCTTTTCTTCGCCTTCTTCCCGTATGTCTTTTTGTTTGTGTTTCCACATGCCTTCTATTTGCTTGCATCTTTGCTTGCTAAAAATCTATTGATATGGATCCACTTGAAGTGTTCTACTTGGATCATCTTTGATCCTTATGCGTTCATGTTGAAACCCCAACTAGCCTAGTTGATGCGAAATCTTTAGATGAGCATGCTCATTTTGTGCATCACCGTTTGTCTGAAAAAGGGAGACTCTTATGGGATCAAATAAACATATTGCTGTGTTATGTTTGGAATCTTTGTGAAATTTATGATTTTACTTGTTGCTCTAAGAACCCTAAAAAACACCTTCCCTACCTATGTGAGTTTAATGATAATGAAATCTTATGTTCTTATGGAAAGGGTGTTTATAGTTACTATGATATCGAACAAATTGAAGAATTTGTCGTTTTTAAGGGTGCTCATGAAGTTGCTTCTTTGATTGAAAAGTATGATATTACTCTCTACAAAATCTGAAAATTCCGACATACTTAAATATTGATATGAAAACTATCCTCATAATGCCTATGTTAAGGAATTTATTGAGAGAATGACCGTTGCTTTGGAAGAAAATAACGATATGCATGAATCTATAGGTAATTATGATGATTTGATTGAAATATCCCTTGATGAACATGATGCTTGCTATTCTTGTGGCCATGATGCCAATATTTATGAAGATGAATTTGCTATAGTTCCTTATGTTAAACATGAGATCGTTGCTATTGCACCCATACTTGATAGTTCCTTCGATGAAAAGCATGATTGCAATGATGTTATTATAAATTCTCTTGATGTCAATTGTGCTAATAATATGCAAAACCCTAAGCTTGGGGATGCAAGTTTTGCTATGTCTACTACTTGTTGCAATGATCATGATTGGGGTGATTCTTCTTATGATCTTGAAAATTTATTTAAACCCCATGATGAATATGAGATTGATAATAGTGTTTGCAATATTATTGAAAGTAGGTTTGGAAGAGTGTCAACTTTAGATCCCACATATTTGGATTTTGATCAATCTTATGGTATTTTTGATAAAAGTGGGTTTGGAGAGGTCATGACTTTAGTTAATGATAATCCCAGTATTTTGGAAGAGTGTCAACTTCACATGCATGTGGATCGTGTTGAGAATATGTTATGTGATAGCTATTTTGTTGAATTTTCTTATGATACCACATGTAATTATTATGAGAGAGAAAAATATGGTTGTAGAAATTTTCATGTTACTAAATTACCTCTCGTTATGTTGAGATTGCTATTGTTTCTTTCCGCTTCCTTGCATATGCTAGTTTTTGCTTGCTTTGATAATTTGTTTGCTTATAAAATATCTATGCATAGGAAGTATGTTAGACTTAAGTGTGTTTTTCACAAGTTTTATGATGCTCTGTTTGTGCTTCAATTCTTGTCTCTCATGTGAGCATCATTGAAATCTCAATGCCTAGCTAAAAAGGCTTTAAAAAAAGCGCTTGTTGGGAGACAACCCATTATTTTTTCTTGTTGTTTAGTAATAAATAATTCATATAGCCTCTGGTTAGATGTGGTTTTATGTTTTAATTAGTGTTTGTGCCAAGTAAAACCTATAGGATCATCTTGGGTGATAGTTAATTTGATCTTGCTGAAAAACAAAAACTTTTGCGCGCACGAGAATAATTTTCATAAATCACAGAAACGTGATTTTGAGTTGATTCTTTTTTGCAGAAGATTAATAAACAAATTATCAAGTACTACCTATTTTGGTAGATTTTTTGGGGTTCCATAAGTACTCGAAAGTTACAGATTGCTACAGACTGTTCTGTTTTTGACAGATTCTGTTTTTCGTGTGTTGTTTGCTTATTTTGATGAATCTATGGCTAGTATCGGGGGGTATTAACCATAGAGAAGTTGGAATACAGTAGTTTTAACACCAATAAAAATAAATAATGAGTTCATTACAGTACCTTAAAGTGGTGGTTTGTTTTATTTCGTTAACAGAGCTCATGAGATTTTCTGTTGAGTTTTGTGTTGTGAAGTTTTCAAGTTTTTGGGTAAAGATTTGATGGATTATGGAATAAGGAGTGGCAAGATCCTAAGCTTGGGGAAGCCCAAGGCACCCCAAGGTAAAATTCAAGGACAACCAAAGGCCTAAGCTTGGGGATGCCCCGGAAGGCATCCCCTCTTTTGTCTTCGTCCACCGGTAACTTTACTTGATGCTATATTTTTATTCACCACATGATATGTGTTTTGCTTGGAGCATCTTGTATGATTTGAGTCTTTGATTTTTAGTTTACCACAATCATCCTTGCTGTACACACCTTTTGGGAGAGACACACATGAATCGGAATTTATTAGAATAGTCTATGTGCTTCACTTATATCTTTTGAGCTACATAATTTTGCTCTAGTGCTTCATTTATACCTTTTTAGAACACGGTGGTGGTTTTATATTTGTAGAAATTATTGATCTCTCATGCTTCACTTTTATTATTTTGAGAGTCTTTTAGAATAGCATGGTAATTTTCTTGGGTTATAAAATTAGTCCTAATATGATGGGCATCCAAGTTGGGTATAATAAAAACTTTCATATAGAGTGCATTAAATACTATGATAAATTTGATACTTGATAATTGTTTTGAGATATAAAGATGGTAATATTAGAGTCATGCTAGTTGGGTAATTATGAAATTGAGAAATAATTGTGTTAAAGTTGGCAAGTCCCGTAGCATGCACGTATGGTGAACGTTGTGTGACAAATTTGAAGCATGGGGTGTTCTTTGATTGCCTTCCTTATGAGTGGAGGTCGGGATCGCGCGATGGTTAACTCCTACCAACCCTTCCCCTAGGAGCATGCGTAGTAGTACTTTTCTTTGAGGGCTAATAAACTATTGCAATAAGTATATGAGTTCTTTATGACTAGTGTGAGTCCATGGATTGTACGCATTCTTACCCTTCCGCAATTTGCTAGCCTCTACAGTACCGTGCATTGCCCTTTCTCACCTTGAGAGTTGGTGCAAACTTCGCCGGTGCATCCAAACCCCGTGATACGATGCGCTCAATCACACATAAACCTCCTTATATCTTCCTCAAAACAGCCACCATACCTACCTATTATGGCATTTCCATAGCCATTTCGAGATATATTGCCATGCAACTTTCCACCGTTCCGTTTATTATGACACGCTCCATCGTTGTCATATTGCTTTGCATGATCATGTAGTCGACATTGTATTTGTGGCAAATCCACCTTTATAATTCTTTCATACATGTCGCTCTTGATTCATTGCATATCCCGGTACACCGCCGGAGGCATTCACACAGAGTCATATGTTGTCCTAAGTATTGAGTTGTAATTCTTGAGTTGTAAATAAATTAAAGTGTGATGTTTTCCATTATTAGAGCATTGTCCCATGTGAGGAAAGGATGATGGAGACTATGATTCCCCCACAAGTCGGGATGTGACTCTGGACGAAATAAAAAAATATTAAAAAAAGAAAAAAAAGAGGCCAAAGAAGCCCAAATAAAAAAATTGAGAGAGAAAGAGAGAAGGGACAATGTTACTATCCTTTTCCACACTTGTGTTGCAAAATAGCACCATGATCTTCATGATAGAGAGTTTCTTATTTTATCAATTTCATATACTAGTGGGAATTTTTCATTATAGAACATGGCTTGTATATTCCAATGGTGGGCTTCCTCAAAATGCCCTAGGTCTTCGTGAGCAGGCAAGTTGGATGCACACCCACTTAGTTTGTTTTTTATGAGCTTTCATACATTTATAGCTCTAGTGCATCCATTGCATGGCAATCCCTACTCCTCGTATTGACATCAATTGATGGGCATTTCCATAGCCCGTTGATTAGCCGCGTCAATGTGAGACTTTCTTTTTTTGTTTTCTCACATAATCCCTATCATCATACTCTACTCCACCCATAGTGCTATGTCCATGGCTTACGCTCATGTATTGTGTGAGGGTTGAAAAGGCTGAAGCACATTAAAAAGTATGAACCAATTGCTTGGTTGAAACAGGGGTTGTGCATGATGGGAGCATTTTGTGTGACGAAAATGAAGCATGGCCAAACTATATGATTTTGTAGGGATAAACTTTCTTTGGCTATGTTATTTTGATAAGACATAAACTGCTTGGTTAACATGCTTGAAGTACTACTATTTTTTGTCAATATTAAACTTTTATCTTGAATCTTTTGGATCTGAACATTCATGCCACAATAAAGAGAATTACACTGAGAATTATGTTAGGTAGCATTCCACATCAAAAATTCTGTTTTTATCATTTACCTACTCGAGGACGAGCAGGAATTAATCTTGGGATGCTTGATACGTCTCCAACATATCTATAACTTTTGATTGTTCCATGCTATTATATTATCTGTTTTGCATGTTTAATGGGCTTTACTATGCACTTTTATATTATTCTTGGGACTAACCTATTAACCGGAGGCCCAGTCCAAATTGCTGTTTTTTGCCTATTTTAGTGTTTCGCATAAAAGGAATATCAGAGTCCAAACGGAATGAAACCTTCGGGAGAATTGTTCTTGTAACAAACGCAATCCAGGAGACTTGGAGTGGACGTCAAGGAAGCAATAAGGCGGCCACGAGGCAGGAGGGCGCACCCAGGGGGTAGGCGCGCCCCCACCCTTGTGGGCCCTCATGGCTCCCCTGACCGACTTCTTTCGCCTATATATACTCATATACCCTGAAAACATTCGAGAGCACCACGAAACCCTATTTCCACCGCCGCAACCTTCTGTACCCGTGAGATCCCATCTTGGGGCCTTTTCCGGCGCTCCGCCGGAGGGGGAATCGATCATGGAGGGCTTCTACATCAACACCATAGCCTCTCCGATGAGTTGTGAGTAGTTTACCACAGACCTTCAGGTCCATCTTTATTAGCTAGATGGCTTCTTCTCTCTCTTTGGATCTCAATACAAAGCTCTCATCGATCTTCTTGGAGATCGATGTAATACTTTTTGCGGTGTGTTTGTCGAGATCTAAGGAATTATGGGTTTATGATAAAGATTATCTATGAACAATATTTGAATCTTCTCTGAATTCTTTTATGCCTGATTTGTTATCTTTGCAAGTCTCTTTGAATTATCAGTTTGGTTTGGCCTACTAGATTGATCTTTCTTGCAATGGGAGAAGTGCTTAGCTTTGGGTTCAATCTTGCGGTGTCCTTTCCCAGTGGCAGCAGGGGCAGCAAGGCACGTATTGTATTGTTGCCATCGAGGATAAAAAGATGGGGTTTATATCATATTGCTTGAGTTTATCCCTCTACATCATGTCATCTTGCCTAATGCGTTACTTTGTTCTTATGAACCTAATACTCTAGATGCACGGTCGATGTGTGGATAATAGTAGTAGATGCAGAATCGTTTCGATCTACTTGTCGCGGACATGATGCCTATATACATGATCATGCCTAGATATTCTCATAACTATGCACTTTTCTATCAATTGCTCGACAGTAATTTGTTCACTCACCGTAATACTTATGCTATATTGAGAGAAGCCACTAGTGAAACCTATGGCCCCCGGGTCTATTTTCCATCATATAAGTTTCCGATCTATTTTATTTTGCAATCTTTACTTTCCAATCTATATCATAAAAATACCAAAAATATTTATCTTATTATCTCTATCAGATCTCACTTTTGCAAGTGGCCGTGAAGGGATTGACAACCCCTTTATCGCGTTGGTTGCAAGGTTCTTATTTGTTTGTGTAGGTACGAGGGATTTGAGTGTAGCCTCCTACTAGATTGATACCTTGGTTCTCAAAAACTGAGGGAAATACTTACACTACTTTGTTGCATCACCTTTCCTCTTCAAGGGAAAACCAACGCATGCTCAAGAGGTAGCAGCTACAAGAATCACAAACTTTAACACAAGTATCTCTCAAATTCACAACTACTCTACTAGTGTGACTCTAATATTACCATCTTCATATCTCAAAACAATCATAAGGAATCAAACTTCTCTTAGTATTCAATGCACTTTATATGAAAGTTTTTATTATATCCCTCTTGGATGCCCATCATAGTAGGACTAAATTCATAACCAAAGAAAATTACCATACTGTTTAAGACTCTCAAAATAATATAAGTGAAGCACGAGAGTTCATCAATTTTTTCAAAATAAAACCACCTTCGTGCTCTAAAAAGATATAAGTGAAGCACTAGAGCAAACGACAAACTACTCCGAAAGATATAAGTGAAGATCAATGAGTAGTCGAATAATTATGTAACTATGTGAAGACTCTCTAACATTTAAGAATTTCAGATCTTGGGATATTATTCAAACAGCAAGCAAAACAAAATAAAATAAAATGACGCTCCAAGCAAAACACACGTCATGTGGTGAATAAAAATATAGCTCCATGTAAAGTTACCGATGAACGAAGACAAAAGAGGGGATGCCTTCCGGGGCATCCCCAAGCTTAGGCTCTTGGTTGTCGTTGAATATTACCTCGGGGTGCCTTGGGAATCCCCAAGCTTAGGCTCTTGCCACTCCTTATTCCATAGTCCATCGAATCTTTACCCAAAACTTGAAAACTTCACAACACAAAACTTAATAGAAAACTCGTAAGCTCTGTTAGTATAAGTTTATCACCACTTAGGTACTGTTGTGAACTCATTCTAAATTTATATTGGTGTAACATATACTGTATTCCAACTTCTCCATGGTTCATACCCTCCGATACTACTCATAGATTCATCAAAATGAGCAAACATCACACGAAAAACAGAATCTGTCAAAAACAGAACAGTTTGTAGTAATCTGTAACTCTAGAATACTTCTGTAACTCTAAACATCCTACAAAATTAGGAAACTCTGCGAACTTTGTGTACCAATCCAGGTCAAAAAGAATCAGATCAAAAGCACTTTTCTATGAATTATGAAAACTAATTTACTAAGCGCAAAAGTTTCTGATTTTCAGCAGGATCAACACAGCTATCACCACAAGCTATCCTAAAGGCTTTACTTGGAAATTTATTGAAACAAAAGCTATAAAACATGATTACTATAGTAGATTAATCATGTGAACACACAAAAACAGTAGGGATAAATATTGGGTTGTCTCCCAACAAGCGCTTTTCTTTAATGCCTTTCTAGCTAGGCATGATGATTTCAATGATGCTCACATAAAAGATAAGAATTGAAACATAATGGGAGCATCATGAAGCATATGACTAACACATTTAAGTATAACCCAATTCCTATGCATAGGGATTTTGTGAGCAAATAACTTATGGGAGCAATAATCCAAAACAAGCATAACTTCAAGATTTTCAACACATAGAGAGGGAACTTGATATTATTGCAATTCCTACAAGCATATACCCCTCCCTTATAATAATTTTCAGTAGCATCATGAATTAATTCAACAATATAACTATCACATAAAGCATTCTTTTCATTATCTACAATCATAGAAATTTTATTACTCTCCACATAAGCAAATTTCTTCTCATGAATAGTAGTGGGAGCAAACTCAACAAAATAACTATCATGTGAGGCATAATCCAATTGAAAATTAAAATCAAGATGACAAGTTTCATGGTTATCATTATTCTTTATAGCATACATGTCATCACAATAATCATCATAGGTAGCAACTTTGTTCTCATAATCAATTGGAACCTCTTCCGAAATAGTGGATTCATCACTAAATAAAGTCATGACCTCTCCAAATCCACTTCCATAATTATCACAATAAGATTTAACACCCTCCACAATAGTGGGATCATTACTTCCTCAAGTTGACACTCTTCCAAACCCACTTTCATCAATATAATCATCATAAATAGGAGTCATGCTATCATCATAATAAATTTGCTCATCAAAACTTGGGGACAAAAAATATCATCTTCATCAAACATAGCATCCCCAAGCTTGTGGCTTTGCATATCATTAGCATCATGGATATTCAAAGAATTCATACTAACAACATTGCAATCATGCTCATCATACAAATACTTAGTGCCAAACCTTCTAATGCATTCTTCTTCTAGCACTTGGACACAATTTTCCTTTCCATCATTTTCACGAAAGATATTAAAAAGATGAAGCATATGAGGCACCCTCAATTACATTTTTTGTTTTATTTTATAAACTAAACTAGTGATAAAACAAGAAACCAAAAGAATCGTTTGCAAGATCTAAAGATATACCCTCAAGCACTAACCTACCTGGCAACGGCGCCAGAAAAGAGCTTGATGTCTACTACGCAACCTTCTTCTTGTAGACGTTGTTGGGCCTCCAAGTGCAAAGGTTTGTAGGACAGTAGCAAATTTCCCTCAAGTGGATGACCTAAGGTTTATCAATCCGTGGGAGGCGTAGGATGAAGATGGTCTCTCTCAAACAACCATGCAACCAAATAAAAAAGAGTCTCTTGTGTCCCCAACACACCCAATACAATGGTAAATTGTATAGGTGCACTAGTTCGGCGAAGAGATGGTGATACAAGTGCAATATAGATGGTAGATATAGGTTTTTGTAATCTGAAAATATAAAAACAGCAAGGTAGCAATTGGTAAAAGTGAGCACAACGGTATTGCAATGCTTCAAAACAAGGCCTAGGGTTCATACTTTCACTAGTACAAGTTCTCTCAACAATAATAACATAATTGGATCATATAACTATCCCTCAACATGCAACAAAGAGTCACTCCAAAGTCACTAATAGCAGAGAACAAACGAAGATATTATTGTAGGGTACGAAACCACCTCAAAGTTATTCTTTTCCGATCAATCCATTGGGCTATTCCTATAAGTGTCACAAACAGCCCTAGAGTTCATAGTAAAATAACACCTTAATACACAAATCAACCAAACCCTAATGTCACCTAGATACTCCAATGTCACGTCAAGTATCCGTGGGTATGATTATACGATATGCATCACACAATCTCAGATTCATCTATTCAAACCAACACAAAGAACTTCAAAGAGTGCCCCAAAGTTTCTACCGGAGAGTCAAGACGAAAACGTGTGCCAACCCCTATGCATAGATTCCCAAGGTCACGGAACCCGCAAGTTGATCACCAAAACATACATCAAGTGAATGAATAGAATACCCACTTTTCACCACGGGTATCCCACACAAGACATACATCAAGTGTTCTCAAATCCTTAAAGACTCAATCTGATAAGATAACTTCATAGGGAAAACTCAATCCATTACAAGAGAGTAGAGGGGGAGAAACATCATAAGATCCAACTATAATAGCAAAGCTCGCGGTACATCAAGATTGTGCCATATCAAGAACACGAGAGAGAGAGAGAGAGAGAGAGAGAGAGAGAGAGAGAGAGATCAAACACATAGCTACTGGTACATAACCTCAGCCCCGAGGGTGAACTACTCCCTCCTCGTCATGGAGAGCACCGAGATGATGAAGATGGCCACCGGTGATGGATCCCCCCTCTGGCAGGGTGCCGGAACAGGATCCCGATTGGTTTTTGGTGGCTATAGAGGCTTGCGGCGGCGGAACTCCTGATCTAGGTTATTTTCTGGAGGTTTGGGGATTTATAGGAGAGGTTGGCATCGAGAACAAGTCAGGAGGACCCACGGGAAGTCCACGAGGCACAGGGGCGCACCCCAGGGGGGTGGGCACGCCCTCCACCCTTGTGGGGCCCACAGGACTCCCCCCGGTAAGTCTTCGTTCCAGTATTTTTTATATTTTCCAAAAAAAGCCTCCGTTGATTTTCAGCGCATTCCGAGAACTTTTATTTCTGCACAAAAACAACACCACGGTAGTTCTGCTGAAAACAGCGTCAGTCCGAGTTAGTTCTAGTCAAATCATACCAAAATCATGTAGAAATATTATGAACATGGCATGAATACATCAAAAATTATAGATACGTTGGAGTCGTATCAGAGGACACTGAGGTGTTGTCCCGAAGGACTTCTCCTGGCTGAGGAGGAGCAGACGAGGCCGTCGAGAAGGCGCCTGAGGTTAACACCTCGGTCGCCAAAGACTTGGGGGAGGCAACCCCCATGACAACCAATAGTGGGGAGCCCCATCAGTCCGAGCCTCCGCCACACACCGTTCTGGAGGCCAATGCGGCTCCGGGAAGGGATGCACATCCCCCTTCGAGAGAGGGGGGAGGAGCAGCAGCTCCATCAGCGGCCTCCGTTAGGAAGTGCTACAACGCGCTTCCATCATGGAGGAGCACCGCACCCTGATGGGTGCGGTTATGGAAAAGGTTCAGTCTGCAAAAGGAGGACTAGACGAAGCCTTCAACAGCGTACTAACAGGCTTTGAGGTATGTGACGTAATGCTCTAAAAGACTTTTCATATGAAAGGATGAACCCATGTATAGACAATAGCCCCTGAGACTCTGTCCGAATTAGAACAATCTGGACAGGGGATCCCGTGACAATTTGGACATTAATATACTGTGCTAATTTGTGTAACATGCATCCATGTTGGCAGCCACCGCCCATGCCGCGGAGGTTTCCGAGCTTAATCAGAAGCTTCGAGTGGCCAATGAGGAGCTTGACCACATTAACAAGCGGTTCGAGGAGACACAAGGTATGCGGAAGTTATATATTAGAAGTGATATGTATAGTGAGTCTATTAACTCATTAGATTGTTTGGTTATGATTACAGTTGGGGGAACCGATGTCGAGTCCCTCAAAGGCACGCTTGCTCAAGCCAAGAAGAAGGCGAAGGCGAACAAGGAAACCGCTGATAAAGCGGCTGAGGAGCTGGAGGTGGAGCAAACTGCCCACCGCCAACATGAAGCTCGGGTGGCCAAAGTCGAACAAAAGCTGAAGGATGCCATCAACAACTGCGAGTCCTTGGAGAAAAAGACTTTAGATCAAGCGTCCAAACTTGCCAAGGCTCTCTAGGATGCCAAAGAGGCCTGGATTGAGTCCCAGAGCGCTCGTGAGGTGATACAGCAGGCAAGGCAGATAGCGGCTGGTAAGGCCTTTCTTCTGCAGAGTAAACTTGGAAGTAAGAGGTATATCTTGCTGACCCGAGTTTGGAGTTCTCCAGGCGCGTTTGGGATCTTCCAAGGAGCGTCGCTGATGTCGCGTAGTTTTTCCGAGCCTAGGAGGGGAGCTCGACCGAGAAGCTGTTCTGGTCATAGTATCTTGCGCCGGAGCATCCGACGCCTCTGAGCGACCAGCTGAAGTAGCTGACCGAGCTGCATAGGGTGGCCGGCTTGGCCATGATGGATCTAATAGTCCAACTTTTGCCAGCTGAGCCCATGCCCAGCAGCTACTTCGGCCTCGTGAAGCGGCTTGTCAACATGCGTCCTCGGATCGCCGCTATAAAGCATTCGGCCTGCATAGAAGGTGCCCGGATGGCCTTCGCCCGTGTCAAGATGCAATGGCCGAAGATGAAGGCCACCGTAAGTGGCAACCATAGGTCCGCCAGAGGGCAAAGATCATCGGAAGCCGGAGAGGTACTTTGAAGATGTCCTAGAAGGGGGCCCAAATAGTAGAGGGCCGGTGTTCAAAGGACGTTATGTTCGATTAGATGTATTCGGGTGGAAGAAACAGTGTTATGAATCCGCGCTATGATTGCGCCTTTTGTGTTAATTTATCCTCCTGTGCGGCCATTTATTGTTTATATTTCAGAAGGTTGCCAGTCGTCGGCTTCTGCCCCCATGTAAATATTACAGGCGTGTTCATTAATGCATAGCCGCACTTTATCCAACGACTTGGTGCATAGGTGAGGCATCCGCGGGGTGAACTAGGCAATTAGACTATGCGGCTTTATTACCTTCGCTTAGCCATAGGAGTCTATTGGTGGGGGCTAAGTACTAGCCCATGTTGCATTGTGCGGCCATCCCGATTACGGTGCCTTTGCAACGCGGCTGGTCAAAGCCCAGCCCCTCGTGTGACACGACAAGAATCGCTAACGATTTGTAGTATAACACTAAGTCACCGGTTCGCTGACCAGCTCTCGCTTATCATGACAGTCAGTTTTTGGCTTTCTCTACTGAGGCACTTAACCGGACGAACCAGAAATACAATCCCAGTAGTTCTCCCTTTACTACCTTAGCCGAACTGGCAGAACGTAAGGTGGTAAGCACACGAGCCGGGCAACCCAACTATAGACCAAGGACATGATTCAGAATTGATGCATATAATGCAATATCCGGGACACCGAAGAGCTCCCTATAGGTGTTCGGACTTTGGAATGTGCAGGGCCGAATACAGCTCCTGGCGTAAAAGACGGGCTAAAGCACGCATGTTAGTCAGAAGTAAGGAGGGAATACGGATGATAATATAACATGGGTATCAAACAAAAAGTGGTGACCATCTGCTTTCTTTATATCCTTATTAATACGTCAAGACGTGTTTCGATAGATAACGCCATGAATATTGAGATCATGTTACATACCAAAAATTTACATAAGGGAAAGGTTTACACAAGGCCTAAAAGTAGTGGTTTGAAGATTCCAGTGGTGCCCTGTCGCACGTCTGCGTCGTTTCTCCTTAGTAGTGAATCCTTTGAGAGGAGGATTAGATGGTTGTATGTAAAGAAGAAAAAGAGGGGCCGAGGAGGGAGCCCTCAAGCAACCATACATCTAGTAGGTTTTCGCATGAACCTACAGTGAGAGAGAAAAAAGGTATGTGAGGTCCGAATAGGGTCGAACCGTACCATGGACCTTTTCCGCAGTGTGCCTCCGGCGTTGACCAAGGTATTTTAAGTGCGTAATTATGTATGCCCGGTACATATACCGTGGCCTCATGGGGCAGTCGGCGGAGGTAGAACTACTATTCGATGTCCAGGTCCATCCAGCTCTCACAATGAGATGCGGGCCAGACTCTTTTGGCAATGTCATTGGTCTTGTTGACCGACGAATTGTTCGGCTTGATGAGGCCGCCATGCACCTCGGCTACTAGGTCCGCGGTGTGCTCTTCACTACGGAGGGAGCGCTCCATATTTCCATTGACTGTGATGATACCACGCGGTTCGGGCATTTTAAGCTTCAAATAAGCATAGTGCGGGACTGCATTAAAGCGGGCAAAAGCGGTTCGTCCGAGCAATGCATGATAGCCACTGTGGAAAGGGACGATGTCGAAGATCAATTCTTCACTGCGGCAATTATGTGGAGAGCCGAATACCACTTACAGTGTTAAGGAGCCCGTGCAATAGGCCTCCACGCAGGGTATCACTCCTTTAAAGGTAGTGTTACTAGGCTTGATTTTTGACGGGTCGATGCCCATTTTACGGACAGTGTCTTGATAGATCAAGTTAAGACTGCTGCCACCATCCATAAGGACTCTAGTAAGATGGTATCCATCGATGATAGGATCAAGTACCAGGGCGGCCGAATCCTCGTGACGGATACTGGTTGGATGATCCCTATGGTCAAAGGTGATCGGACAAGCCGACCGTGGATTGAATTTTGGGGTGACAGGCTCTACAACGTAGATGTCCCTTAGTGCGCGCTTGCGCTCCCTCTTGGGGATGTGAGTGACATAGATCATGTTCACTGTTTTCACTTCGGCGGGAAACTGCTTCTGACCCCCGGTGTTCGGCTGATTGGGCTCATCGTCGTCCTCGCTTGGAGGTCCCTTCCCCTTGTGTTCGGTATTTAACTTACCAGCCTGTTTGAAAACCCAACAATTTCAATTGGTGTGATTGGCAGGCTTATCGGGGGTGTCATGAATCTAACAAGCATCTCGAGGATTTTATCCAAGTTGGATGGATCGTCCCCGTTGCCCTTAAAAGGTTTCTTCCACTGACCGAGTTTAGAACCACTGAATCCGGCATTGACTGTCATGTCTTCTGTGTTGTTTTTATTGCTCCGGCGCTTGTTTCTATTGCAGTGTGGTCTGCCATTGCCGTCCCTGGCCTCAGAGGTGCCGGGGTTGCTAGAACTGTTGCTTCTAGGAGCTAGCCAGCTATCTTCGCCCGCGCAGAAGCGGGTCATAAGTGTTGTAAGGCCTGCCATGGTTTTCGGCTTTTCCTGCCTGAGGTGTCGGGTGAGTCATTCGTCACGGACGTTGTGTTTCAAGGCCGCTAAGGCTTTGGCGTCTGGACAGTCCATGATTTGGTTCCTTTCAATGAGGAACCGATTCCAAAGTTTGCAAGATGACTCTCCGGGCTGCTGGACTATGTGACTTAGGTCATCGGCATCCGGTGGCCGAACATAAATGCCCTGAAAGTTGGTCCGGAAAGCATCTTCTAAATCTTCCCAGCTCCCAATGGAGTTCTCTGGGAGGCTATTCAACGTGTCGTGCTGGTCCCTTTAACTTCAGGGGAAGGTATTTAATAGTGTAGAGGTCATCTCCGTGAGCCATGTGAATGTGGAGAAGGAAATCATCAATCCATACGGTAGGGTCTGTCGTTCCATCATACTGCTCGATGTTCATGGGTTTAAACCCTTTCGAAAATTGGTGTTGCATTACTTCATTAGTAAAGCACTAGGGTGTGCGGCACCTCTATACCTGGCTACATCGTGATGAAGTTCAGATGACATCTATGTTCGGTGTTGATCTCGAACTTGATGATGTTCATCGCGCCAGGTTTGGTGGCCGTCATCTCGTGCCGGAGCACGTCCTCTGGATCCGTAGATGATCTGGTCTTGTGGGCTTTTATTGGCCAGGTCCTGATGTAAGTCATAAGTGTAGTCCGGCGCCGCTGTCTCCTTGCCTGTACGGCAAGGTGGTGCGGGCTGGTGTTTGGCGTGATGAGACGTTTTGTACCGTCCACGTGGTGGTCGGTCTGGTTGATCAGCATAATTGTATTTTGACGGAATTGGCTAAAGGGCTTCATCATCAAATTGTGGCCGCAACCTGTGCTTGGGGTAACTCTTTACTGGTCGCTCAGTTCCGTATTCTTCGGCTGCTAGGACCTTGGTCCATCTATCATTGAGCGTGTCCTATTCAGCTTGAAGCTGCTGCTGTTTCTTTTTCAGGCTCCGCGTAGTGGCAATGATTTGTCGCTTGAAGTGTTCTTGTTCGAGGGGTTCCTCTGGGATGATGAAATCTTCGTCACCAAGGCTCGCATCCTCTTCGGAGGCAGGTGAGGGAGTCCTAGACTAAGGGGTCCTCAGGTGTCCGGTCTATTCGATGTGGGCCGGACTAATGGGCTGTCAAGATACAAGGAAGAAGACCACCTCTCGTGGCCGGTTGGGGCCCCCGTGTGCGTGAACGACAAGTTTAGGTGTCCGGATATACTATTTACTTTCTGTTGAACCGACTTTGTATAATCCTAGGCCCCTCCGGTATCTATATAAACCGGAGGGTTTAAACCGAAGGCAGGATCATAAGATTGATATGCTAGCCAAGTTAAGGTCTAGTCATTACGATCTCGAGGTAATCAACTCTTGTAACCCCTATACCCATCGAATATAATCAAGCAGGAGTAGGGTTTTACCTCCATTAAGAGAGCCCAAACCTGGGTAAACATCGTTTCCCTTTGATCATTGTTACCATCGATCCTCAGACATACAACTTGGGTCCCCCCTACCCGAGATCTGCTAGTCTTGACACTGCCATTGGTGCTTTCACTGAGAGCTTTGCTGTGTTGTCGACAAAGGGATTGATGGATCGCCTCTTCATCGACGATGATGCTATGTCCAAGGAAACCTTTCTCCCTGGGCAGGTCTTTGTGTTTGGTGGCTTCGTGCTTTGTGCCAACTCGTCCGGCCACCTTGAGCAGGTCGACAGTTACGCCCCCGGCCACCAGATTAGGTTTGGAAACCTAAACAACGTCGCTGATATCCGAGGAGATCTGATCTTCGAGGGGTTCACAACCTCAGTTGCCGCCCCTACCCTCATGAAGGAAGCTCTTCGGATCCGCTCTTAGATCCCATCCAGGGGTCGACACTCACAGCTGCCTCGGCCTTAGATTCGAAGCAGGTTGTATCGTCCGAAGACGGGAGGATTAGCCCTACCGGACTCTCTCCTATTATGGAACTTCCGACCGAAGACCCAAATGCGATCTTGGATTCGCTTCTGGATGACAACTCCGAACCATCGAGGTCTGCGTCGATCGGGCCTGATCAGGTGTCTATCACCAAGCTCAGCCCTGCAGATCCGCAGTCTCCTACCCAGCTTTCACTCTTAGGTGAAGCACTGGGCTTAATGCAGTCTCTCACCATTACAGAAGCTTTGCCTCCGAACTACACCCAGGCTGGGCTGGGGGCTGAGAGCAGGGAATTCTATGCCCCACCCACCACCCACTTAATAGCCACTATCGAGGATCTAACCGACATGCTAGACTAGGCGTCCGAAGACATCGACGGTATGGGCGACGATGCCGACACCGAACCAGGCCAAGTCCCACCCATCACAAGGTGTTGGACGACCACTTCTACCTATGACATATACATGGTGGACACTCCTGATAAAAAGGACGGTGAGCCACTCAAAATCCAGATGAGGACAAGCCCGCCGATGAACCACCAAAGCGCCGGCACCAGCGGCGCCGCGCACGATCGCGTCGGGCAAGGGACAGCAATACCGGCACCGGAGACAATGAGACTCCAGATAATGTCGAAGACCCCGAACACCCCGTTGAGCCCACGTCCGAACAGGACAAGAGGATGGAGGGTCAGTATAGTCCCGAACACGCTAATCATGAAGACTCGAAGGATAGTAACTACATGCCGATCTCCGAGGAGGATGTTAGCCTTGGTGACAAAGATTTTATCGTCCCAGAGGAACCTCTCGAACAAGAATGCTTCAAGTGACAGCTCATCGCCACCGCGTGGAGCCTGAAAAAGAAACAGCAGCAGCTCAAAGCTGAACAGGATGTGCTCAGTGAAAGGTGGACCAAGGTTCTCAGCACCGAGGAGTATGGCCCCGAGCGACCAGTAAAAAGTTAACCCAAGCACAAGCTGCTGCCACAATTCGACAACGAAGCCCTTGAGGCAATACTGTCGAAATACAATTATGCAGATCAACCAGACCGACCACCACGTGGACAGGACAAAATGGCACATCCAGCCAAACACCAGCCCGCACTCCCTCGCTGAAGAGGCAAGGAGAAAGCGGCTGCGGGCTACACATATAATTTACATCAGGACTTGGCCAATAAAGCCAGTCAGACCAGATCGATCTATGGATCAAGAGGCCGTGCCCCGGCGTGAGATAACGGCTATGAAACCCGACGTGATGAACATTACAATATTCGGGATCAGCACCAAACTCAAATGCCAATGCTACCTCTTGAGCACTGCGTTGGATTTCCTCAAAGAGGAGAGGATGATGCAGAAAAGTAGCATAAGTATTTCCCTCCGTTTTTGAGAACCAAGGTATCAATCCAGTAGGAGACCACGCACAAGTCCCTCGTACCTACACAAAACGATAGCAACTCGCAACCAACGCTTAGGGGTTGTCAATCCCTTCACGGTCACTTACGAGAGTGAGATCTGATAGAGATGATAAATAATATTTTTGGTATTTTTGATAGATAGATGCAAAGTAAAAAGTAAAAGGCAAAGTAAAAACAAAGCAAGTAAATAAAGTGATAGAGATTGATATGATGAGAATAGACCCGGGGGCCATAGGTTTCACTAGTGGCTTCTCTCAAGAGCATAGGTATTTGACGGTGGGTGAACAAATTACTGTTGAGCAATTGACAGAATTGAGCATAGTTATGAGTATATCTAGGCAATGATCATGTATATAGGCATCACATCCAAAACAAGTAGATCAAAACGATTCTGCATCTACTACTATTACTCCACTCATCGACCGCTATCCAGCATGCATCTAGAGTATTAAGTTAAAAACAGAGTAACGCCTTAAGCAAGATGACATGATGTAGAGGGATAAATTCATGCAATATGATAAAAAAAACCATCTTGTTATCCTCGATGGCAAAAATATAATACGTGCCTTGCAACTCTTTCTATCACGGAGTAAGGACACCGCAAGATTGAACCCAAAGCTAAGCACTTCTCCTATTGCAAGAACTACCAATCTAGTTGGCCAAACCAAAAAGGATAATTCGAAGAGACTTGCAAAGATAACTCAATCATACATAAAAGAATTCAGAGAAGAATCAAATATTTTCCATAGATAATACTGGATCATAAACCCACAATTCATCGGTCTCAACAAACACACCGCAAAAAGAAGATTACATCAAATAGATCTCCACAAGAGAGGGGGAGAACATTGGATTGAGATCCAAAAAGAGAGAAGAAGCCATCTAGCTACTAGCTATGGACCCGAAGGTCTGAAGTAAACTACTCACACTTCATCGGAGGGTCTATGGTGATGATGTAGAAGCCCTCCGTGGTGGATGCCCCCTCTGGCAGACCTCTGGAACAGGCCCCAAGATGGGATCTCGTGGATACAGAAGGTTGCGGCGGTGGAATTAGTTTTTTTGCTCCGTTCTGATCGTTTGGGGATACGTAGGTATATATAGGAGGAAGGAGTACGTCGGTGGAGCGTTAGGGGGCCCACGAGGTAGGGGCGCGCCCAGGGGGGCGCCCTCCACCCGCGTGACCGCCTCTGGCACTTCTTGGAGTAGGGTCCAAGTCTCCTGGATCACTTTCGGCTGGAAAATCACGATCCTGAAGGTTTCATTCCGTTTGGACTCCGTTTGATATTCTGTTTCTTCGAAACACTGAAATAGGCAAAAAACAACGATTCTGGGCTGGGCCTCCGGTTAATAGGTTAGTCCCAAAAGTAATATAAAAGTGTAAAAAAGCCCAATATAGTCCAAAACAGTAGATAAAGTAGCATGGAACAATCAAAAATTATAGATACGTTGGAGACGTATCAGGCATCCCCAAGCTTAATTCCTGCTCGTCCTCGAGTAGGTAAATGATAAAAAAGAATTTTTGATGCGGAGTGATACTTGGCATAATTTCAACATAAATCTTCTTACTTATGATATGGATATTCAGATCCGAAAGATTTAAGACAAAAGTTCATATTGACACAAAAATGATAATACTTCAAGCATACTAATCAAAGCAATCATGTCTTCTCAAAATAACATGACAAAAGAAAGTTCATCCCTACAAAATCATATAGTTAGGCTATGCTTCATTTTCGTCACACAAAGATGTTCCCAACTTCTATACCCCCGATGACAAGCCAAGCAATTGTTTCATACTCAAATAATCTCAAACTGTTTCAACCTTCACGCAATACATGAGCACGAGCCATGGATATAGCACTATGGGTGGAATAGAATATGATGATGGGGATTGTGTGGAGAAGACAAAAAAGGAGAAGGTCTCACATTGACGAGGCTAATCAACGGGCTATGGAGATGCCCATCAATTGATGTCAACATGAGGAGTAGGGATTGCCATGCAACGGATGCACTAGAGCTATAAGTATATGAAAGCTCTACAAAATAAACTAAGTGGGTGTGCATCCAACTTGCTTGCTCACGAAGACCTAGGGCATTTTGAGGAAGCCCATCATTGGAATATACAAGCCAAGTTCTATAATGAAAAATTCCCACTAGTATATGAAAGTGAAAAAATGAGAGACTCTCTATCATGAAGATCTTGGTGCTACTTTGAAGCACAAGTGTGGTAAAAGGATAGTAGCATTGTCCCTTCTCTCTTTTTCTCTCATTTTTTTCTTTTTTTTTCTTTTTTTTGGGCCTTCCTTTTTTTTCTTTGGCCTTGCTCTTTTTTTCGTCCGGAGTCTCATCCCGACTTATGGGGGAATCATAGTCTCCATCATCCTTTCCTCACTTGGGACAATGCTCTAATAATGATGATCATCACACTTTTATTTTTCTTACAACTCAACAATTACAACTCGAAACTTAGAACAAATTATGACTCTATATGAATGCCTCCGGCGGTGTACCGGGATGGTGCAATGAATTAAGAGTGACATGTATGGAAAATAATGCATGGTGGCTTTGCCACAAATACGATGTCAACTACATGATCATGCAATGGCAATATGACAAAAGTAATGTATGTCATAATAATGATGATGGAAGTTGCATGGCAATATATCTCGGAATGGCTATGGAAATGCCATGATAGGTAGGTATGGTGGCTGTTTTGAGGAAGATATAAGGAGGTTTATGTGTGATAGAGCATATCGTATCACGGGGTTTGGATGCACCAGCGAAGTTTGCACCAACTCTCAAGGTGAGAAAGGGCAATGCACGGTACCGAAGGGGCTAGCAAAGGTGGTAAGGTGAGAGTGCGTATAATCCATCGACTCAACATTAGTCAAAAGAACTCATATACTTATTGCAAAAATTTAGAAGCCATCAAAAATCAAGTACTACGCGCATGCTCCTAGGGGGATAGATTGGTAGGAAAAGACCATCGCTCGTCCCCGACCGCCACTCATAAGGATGCACAAGCCAGGTACACTTCATGTTTCAAATTTGTTACACAACTTTAACCATACGTGCATGGTACGGGACTTGCAAACTTCAACACAAGTATTTCTCAAATTCACAATTATCAACTAGAACGACTTTGATATTATCACCTCCATATCTCAAAACAATTATCAAGCATCAAACTTATTTTAGTATTCAATTCACTCAAAAGAAAGTTTCACATATATTGAACACTAAGTATATTAACATTAAGCAAATTACCATGCTATTAACGACTCTCAGATTAATCTAAGTGAAGCATGAGAGATCAATAGTTTCTTTAAAACAAATCCACCACCATTCTCTAAAATATATAAGTGAAGCACTAGAGCAAAAATTATCATGCTCAAAAGATATAAGTGAAGTACTATGAGCAAAACTATGAAGCTCAAAAGATATAAGTGAAGCACATAGAGTATTCTAATAAATTCCAATTCATGTTTGGCTCTCTCAAAAGATGTGTACAGCAAGGATGATTGTGGTGAACTAACAAGCAAAGACACAAATAATACAAGACGCTCCAAGCAAAACACATATCATGTGGTGAATAAAAATATAGCTCCAAGTAAATTACCGATGGAAATGGACGAAAGAGGGGGATGCCTTCCGGGGCATCCCCAAGCTTTGACTTTTTGGTGTCCTTGGATTATCTTGGGGGTGCCATCGGCATCCCCAAGCTTAGGCTCTTGCCACTCCTTGTTCCATAATCCATCAAAAGAATTCACCCAAAACTTGAGAACTTCACAACACAAAACTCAACAGAAATCTCATGAGCTCCGTTAGAGAAAGAAAACAAAGAACTACCTAAGGTACTATAATGAACTCATTCTTTATTTATATTGGTGTTAAACCTACTGTATTCCAACTTCTTTATGGTTTATAAACTATTTTACTAGCCATAGATTCATCAAAATAAGCAAATAACACACGAAAAACAGAATCTGTCAAAAACAGAACAGTCTGTAGCAATCTGTAACTAACGCAAACTTCTGGAACTCTAAAAATTCTACCAAAATAGGAAGTCCTGGAAAATTTGTTTATTGAACAGCAGCAACAAGAATCAACGCAAAATCACGTTCCTGTGATTTAACAAAATTATAATCGTGCGTGCAAAGTTTCTGTTTTTGAGCAGAATCAAATCAACTATCATCGTAGGTTATCCTATAGGTTCTACTTGGCACAAACACTAATTAAAACATAAAACCACATCCAAACAGAAGGTAGATGGATTATTTATTCCTAAACAGAAGCAAAAACAAAAAACACAAAATAAAATTGGGTTGCCTCCCAACAAGCGCTATCGTTTAACGCCCCTAGCTAGGCATAAAAGCAAGGATAGATCTAGGTATTGTCATCTTTAATTTTCAGTTTTTTAGCGGAGTCATGCTCGAATCCGGGGGGTTCTTCCCTCTTCCCGTCATACTCAGAAATTTTTAGATCTAAAGAATCCAACCGTTTATTACAAAGAGTAATCAACATATTCATACGGTTAAGATTTCCGCTAATATTTTTAAGAGGCTCAAGAGACTTTTGTAAAATCTTTGTTACTTCGCAAATCTTCTCAAACACTTGGGTTTCTTCCTGGGTAGGATGAGATCCTCCCTTTTGGGGTGGTGTTCCCACCATTCCTTCTATAATTTCATGCGCAATATTGGGTTCAATCTCAATGAAATTTCCCTTGGCCATGCAATCCAAGAGTTGTCTATATGTCATATTTAACCCAACATAAAAATTCCGAAGAAGAATTCTATAGTTCACCCCTAGGGTGCATTTATGATAAGATTCCATCATCCTATACCAAGCATCTTTTAAATTTTCTCCTTGCCTTTGCTTTAAGTGAAGAACTTCAAGCTCGGGAGACATAGGAGTGGATAAGGGACTAGTCATGATGACAAGCACAAACTAACACACGAGCAAACAAAAAGGCAACAGGAAAAATAGGAGGAGATTGGGAAAGAGAGGGCAAATAAAACGGCAAGGGTGAAGTAGGGGAGAGGAAAACGAGAGGCAAATGGCAAATAATGTAATGCGAGAGATAGGGATTGCGATGGGTACTTGGTATGGTTGACTTGCTTGCGTGAGCCTCCCCGGCAACGGCGCCAGAAATTCTTCTTGCTACCTCTTGAGCACTGTGTTGGATTTCCCCGAAGAGGAGAGGATGATGCAGCAAAGTAGCGTAAGTATTTCCCTCAGTTTTTGAGAACCAAGGTATCAATCTAGTAGGAGACCACGCACAAGTCCCTCGTACCTACACAAAACGATAGCAACTCGCAACCAACGCTTAGGGGTTGTCTAACCCTTCAAGGTCACTTACAACAGTGAGATCTGATAGAGATGATAAATAATATTTTTGGTATTTTTGATAGATAGATGCAAAGTAAAAAGTAAAAGGCAAAGTAAAAACAAAGCAAGTAAATAAAGTGATAGAGATTGATATGATGAGATTAGACCCGGGGGCCATAGGTTTCACTAGTGGCTTCTCTCAAGAGCATAGGTATTCTACGGTGGGTGAACCAATTACTGTTGAGCAATTGACAGAATTGAGCATAGTTATGAGTATATCTAGGTAATGATCATGTATATAGGCATCACGTCCAAAACAAGTAGATCGAAATGATTCTGCATCTACTACTATAACTCCACTCATCGACCGCTATCTAGCATGCATCTAGAGTATTAAGTTAAAAACAGAGTAATGCCTTAAGCAAGATGACATGATGTAGAGGGATAAATTCATGCAATATGATAAAAAACATCTTGTTATCCTCGATGGCAACAATACAATACGTGCCTTGCAACTCTTTCTATCACAGAGTAAGGACACCGCAAGATTGAACCCAAAGCTAAGCACTTCTTCCATTGCAAGAACTACCAATCTAGTTGGCCAAACCAAAAAGGATAATTCGAAGAGACTTGCAAAGATAACTCAATCATACATAAAAGAATTCAGAGAAGAATCAAATATTTTCCATAGATAATACTCGATCATAAACCCACAATTCATCGGTCTCAACAAACACACCGCAAAAAGAAGATTACACCGAATAGATCTCCACAAGAGAGGGGGAGAACATTGTATTGAGATCCAAAAAGAGAGAAGAAGCCATCTAGCTACTAGCTATGGACCCGAAGGTCTGAAGTAAACTACTCACACTTCATCGGAGGGGCTATGGTGATGATGTAGAAACCCTCCGTGGTGGATGCCCCCTCTGGCGGAGCTCTGGAACAGGCCCCAAGATGGGATCTCGTGGATACAGAAGGTTGCGGCGGTGGAATTAGGTTTTTTGCTCCTGTTCTGATCGTTTGGGGATACGTAGGTATATATAGGAGGAAGGAGTACGTCGGTGGAGCGTCAGGAGGCCCACGAGGTAGGAGGGCGCGCCCAGGGGGCGCCCTCCACCCTCGTGACTGCCTCTGGCACTTCTTGGAGTAGGGTCCAAGTCTCCTGGATCACGTTCGGTTGGAAAATCACGATCCCGAAGGTTTTATTCCGTTTGGACTCCGTTTGATATTGCGTTTCTTCGAAACACTGAAATAGGCAGAAAAACAACAATTCTGCGCTGGGCCTCCGGTTAATAGGGTAGTCCCAAAAGTAATATAAAAGTGGAAAATAAAGCCCAATATAGTCCAAAACAGTAGATAAAGTAGCATGGAGCAATCAAAAATTATAGATACGTTGGAGACGTATCAGCCATCTGATCTCCGCCGTGATGTTGCACGGTATAGAGGTGCCACACACCCTATGTGTTTTACCGATGAGGTAATGCACCACCAGTTTCTGGAAGGGTTTAAACTCGTAAACATCGAGCAGTATGACGGAACGACGGTTCCGACCGTGTATATTGAAGATTTTCTTCTCCACATTCATATGCCTTGGGGAGATGACCTCCACGCCATTAAATACCTTCCTCTAAAGCTGAAAGGACCAGCGTGACACTAGTTGAACAGTCTCCCGGAGAACTCCATTAGAACCTGGGAAGATTTAGAAGATGCTTTTCGGGCCAACTTTCAGGGCACTTATGTCCAGCCACCGGATGCAGATGACCTAAGTCACATAATCCAGCAACCAGGCAAATCGGCTCGCAAGCTTTGGAATTGGTTCCTAATTAAAAAGAACCAAATCATGGACTGTCCAGACGCCGAAGCCTTAGTGGCCTTCAAACACAGTGTCCGTGATGAATGGCTCGCCCGACACCTCGGGCAGGAAAAGCTGAAGACCATGGCAGCTTTAACTTCACTCATGACCCGTTTTTGTGCGGGTGAAGATAGTTGGTTGGCTCATAGAAGCAACAGCTCCGACGACCCCGGCACTTCTGAGGCCAGGGACGGCAATGGTAGACCACGCCGCAATAAAAATAAACGTCGGAGCAACAATTACGAGGCAGATGATACGATAGTCAATGCCAGATTCAATGGTTCTAAATCCGGTCAGCGGAAGAAACCTTTCAAAGCCAACAGAGACGGTCCATCCAACTTGGACAAAATCCTTGAGAGGGCCTGTCAGATTCATGGCACACCCGACAAGCCTGCTAACAACACCAACAGAAACTGTTGGGTTTTCAAATAGCCCGGTAAGTTAAATACCGAACACAAGGGAAAGGGACCTCCAAGTGAGGACGATGATGAGCCCCGTCAGCCGAACACAGGGGGCCAAAAGTAGTTTCCCCCCCCGAGGTGAAAACAATGAACATGATCTATGTCACTCACATTCCCAAAAGGGAGCGCAAGGGCGCACTAAGGGACGTATACACCGTCGAGCCTGTCGCCCCAAAATACAATCCATGGTCAGCCTATCCGATCACCTTTGATCGCAGGGATCACCCAACCAGTATCCGTCACGGGGGTTCGGCCGCCCTGGTACTCGATCCAATCATCAATGGATACCATCTCACTAGAGTCCTTATGGACGGCGGTGACAGTCTCAACTTGATATATCAAGACACTATCCGTAAGATGGGCATTGACCCCTCAAGAATCAAGCCTACTAACACTACCTTTAAAGGTGTGATACCCGGCGTGGAGGCCCGTTGTACGGGCTCATTAACACTGGAGGTAGTATTTGACTCCCCAGACAATTTCCGAAGTGAAGAACTGATCCTCGACATTGTCCCCTTCTGCAGTGTCTATCATGCACTGCTCGGACGAACTGCTTTTGCCCACTTTAATGCAGTCCTGCACTATGCTTATTTGAAGCTTAAAATGCCCGGACCATGTGGCGTTATCACAGTCAATGGAAATACGGAACACTCCCTCTGTACTGAAGAGCACACCACGGCCCTTGCAGCCGAGGTGTATGACAACCTCATTAAGCCGAATAATTCGTCAGACATTAAAGCCACTGACATCTCTAAACGAGCCCGGTCCGCCCATCACTGCGATAACTCGACAGATCTGGACCTCGATTAGTAGTTCGGCTTCTGCCGATTACCCCATAAGGTTACCGCTTACGTACCGCACGTACATAATTATGCACTTAAGATACCCTGGGGCAACGCCGGAGGCACACTGCGGAAAAAGTCCATAGTATGGCTTGACCCTATTTGGACCTTATACATTTTTTTCACTGCAGGTTCATTAAAAGCTCTATCCACTGTATGGTTGCATCAGGGGACCCTTTCAAGGCTAGCTTTTCCCTCCTTTATGGACAACCATCAAATACCCCTGTCAAAGGATTCGTTACTAAGGAGAAACGGCGCAGACGTGCGTCAGGGCATCACTGGATTCTTCGAACCATTATTTTTAGGCCCTGTGTTAGACTTTCCCTTATGTAAATTTTTAGGCATGTAACATGACCTCAATATTTATGGAATTGTCTGTCGAAACACCCCCCGATGTACTGATAAAGATATAAAGGAAGCAGATGATCGCCACCTTTGGTTTGGTACTTATATTATATCATAATCCATATTCGCTCCTTGCTTTCGACCAACGTACGCGTTTTCGTCACGGCCTTCATACCAGGTGTTGTATTCGGCCCCGCAGATTCTTAAAAAGTCTGAACACCTATAGGGAACTTATTCGGCATCCCGGATATTGCACTATATGCATCGGCTCCGAATCATGTCTTTGGTCTATAGTTGGGTTGCCCGGCTCCTGTGTTTGCCACCTTATGTTCCGCAAGTTCGGCTAAGGTAGTAAAGGGAGAACTATTGCAATTGTATTTCTGGTTTGTCCGGTCAAGTACCTCAGTAGAGAAAGCCGAAAATTGACTGTCATGATATGCGAGAGCGGGTCAGCGATCCGGTGACTTAGTGTTATACTACAAATCGTTCACGATTTATGCCGTGTTATATGAGGGGCTGGGATTAGACCAACCTTGTTGCAAAGGCGTCGTAATCCCGTTTGCCGTTCACGCAATAGGGGCTAGTACTTAGCCCCACCAATGGACTCTTATGGCTAAGTGAAAGTAATAAAGCCGCATAGTCTGATTGCCTAGTTCATCTTGCAGGACGCCTCCTATACAGGACCAAGATGTTGGATAAAATGCGGCCATGCGTTCCTGAACACCGCTGTAATATCTACATGGGGGCAGAAGCCCACGACTGGTAACTTTCGGACTTATAAATAAACGGCCGCACAGGAGGATAAATTAATCAAACCAAAAGACCAAAGCATAGATATTTCACATCATGAGTTCATTACATGGTTTTTTACAACCCGAACTCCACTACTCAAATATGATATCCTTTGAGCATTGACCCTCTACAATGCGGGCTCCCTCGAGGACCTCGTTATAGTACCTCTCCGGCCTCTGGTGATCCTTGCCTTCAGGCAGCACTGCGGTTGCAATTTCGGTGGCCTTCATCTTCTCCCATTGCATCTTGACGTGGGCGAAGGCCATCCGGGCACCTTCTATGTAGGCCGACCGCTTTATGGCGTCAATCCGAGGACACACGTCGACCAGCCACTTCACGAGTCGGAAGTAGCTGCTGGGCATGGGCTCGGCTGGCCAAAGTCGGACTATTACATCCTTCAGGGCCAACCCGACCACCCTATGCAGCTCGGTCAGCTGCTTCAGCTGATCACTGAGGGGCGCCGGATGCTCTAGCGCAAGGTACTGCGACAAGAACAGTTTCTCCGCCGAGCTCCCCTCTTCGGCTTAGAAGAACTCTGCAGTGTTAGCAACACTCGCCGGCAGATCCACAAACGCGCTTGGAGAACTCCGAACTTAGGTCAGCAAGATATATCTCTTTTGCAAATTTACTCTGCAGAAGAAAAGCCTTACCAGCTACTATCTGCCTCGCCTGCTGGATCTCCTGGTGGGCACTCTGGGACACAACTCGGGCCTCCTTGATATCCCGGAGAGCGTTGGCAAGTTCAGATGCTTGGTCCGAAGTCTTTTGCTCCAAGGACTCGCACTTGGTAATTGCATCCTTGAGTTCTTACTTGACTTCGACCACCCGAGCTTCATGTTGGCGGCGGGCGGTTTGCTCTGCCTCCAGCTCTTTCACCGCCTTGTCAGCGGCTGCCCTGTTCTCCTTCGCCTATTTTTGGGCTTGGGCAAGCGTGCTCTTGAGGGATTCGACCTCGGCCGTGCCAACCATGATTACAATCATTCAATTTAATAAGTTAAAAGAATCAATACACATGTCACTTCTAGTATATAAGTTCCACATACCTTGTGTTTCATCAAACCGCTTATTGACGGGGTCGAGCTCCTCATCGGCTACTCTAAGTTTCCGACTGAGCTCGGAAACCTCTACGGCTTGGGCTGTAGCCGCCAACATGGGTGCCTGTCTCATACAATAGCACAGTACATTAGTAACTTGTTTTGGGATCCTCTGTCTGGATTGTTCTAATCCGGACAGAGTCTCAGGGGCTACTGTCTATACATGGGTTCATCCTTCTATATGAAAAACTTGTTAGAGAATTACATCGCATACCTCAAAGCCCGTCAGTAGGCTGTTGAAGGCTCCGTTCATTCCGCTTTTTGGAGACTAAATCTTTTCCATAACCGCACCCATCAGGGTACGGTGCTCATCCACGAAGGAAGCGCGTTGCAGCGCCTCCTCCAGAGCAGGAGCAGCGTCTGGATTAATGAAGGCCATTACAGGAGTTGTTTCTCCTTCCCCCTCTGTTGAAGGGGGCTACACATCCCTTTTCGGAGCCGTATTGGTCTCCAGAACGGTGTGCGGCGGGGGCTCGGACTGTTGGGGCTCCCTATTGCTGGTAGTCATGGGGATCGCCTCCCCCAAGTCTTCAGCGACCGAGGCATTAACCTCAGGCGCCTTCTCGATGACCTTGTCCACCCCTCCTCGGCCAGGAGGAGTCCTTTGGGAGGATACCTCGGTGTCCTCCATGGTAGTAGGCGAGGGGGCCCGCGACGAAGCATCACTCTCCGCCTCTTCAGGCACCCGAGAGTTCCCCGACGAAGACGAGGCGTTCAGAATGTCGCGTGGAGGGCTAAAAAGCAAGCAAAGATATAATTTATATGACAGAGGCAGGTAAGCAGAAGCTGAACAAGTAAGATTTTGATACTTACAATTCGGCCAGGGGCTTCACCCTGGAGGCTCTCCTCGGGCTCTGCTCGGACTTCGAGTCCGAACTGACTGAGAGGGTTATCTTCCCCCTCTTCGGCGTCGCCCCCTCCAGGTTTTCAGAGGTTGTCCTCTTCTTCTTCCTTGTTTTGCGAGGGGAGTCGCTCTCCACCTCCTCCTCCTCCTCTTCGTCCTCGTCTTCCTCATGAGAGGAGACGACCTCGGACTCTTCGGACATAGCATCCGAAGGACCTCTACAGCAGGGCCCGCCCTTGGGCTCCTTCCCCTTCTTCTTCGGTGCCTGGTAGGGCGCCGGGACCAACATCTCCATCAGCTGGGGAGTGGCTGTGTCTGATACGTCTCCAATGTATCTATAATTTTTGATTGTTCCATGCTATTATATTATCTGTTTTGGATGTTTAATGGGCTTTAATATTCTCTTTTATATTATTTTTGGGACTAACCTATTAACCGAAGGCCCAGTGCCAGTGTCGGTGTCAAAACCGGCGGATCTCGGGTAGGGGGTCCCGAACTGTGCGTCTAGGCGGATGGTAACAAGAGACAAGGGACACGATGTTTTTACCCAGGTTCGGGCCCTCTCGATGGAGGTAAAACCCTACTCCTGCTTGATTGATATTAATGATATGGGTAGTACAAGAGTGGATCTACCACGAGATCAAGGAGGCTAAACCCTAGAAGCTAGCCTATGGTATGATTGTTGTAATGCTTGTTGTCCTACGCACTAAAACCCTCCGGTTTATATAGACACTGGAGAGGGCTAGGGTTACATAGAGTCGGTTACAATGGTAGGAGATCTACATATCCGTATCGCCAAGCTTGCCTTCCACACCAAGGAAAGTCCCATCCGGACACGGGACGAAGTCTTCAATCTTGTATCTACATAGTCTTGGAGTCCGGCCGATGATGATAGTCCGGCTATCCGGACACCCCCTAGTCCAGGACTCCCTCAGTAGCCCCTGAACCAGGCTTCAATGACGATGAGTCCGGCGCGCATATTGTTCAGCATTCCAAGGCGGGTTCCTCCTCCGAATAATTCATAGAAGATTTGTGAACACCAGGATAGTGTCCGGCTCTGCAAAACAAATTCCACATTCCACCATAGAGAGAATAATATGTACACAAGTTCAATCTGCTGACGTATTTCGTGGCATGACGTCATCCCACTACCAAGCCTTTACGTTTTTTATTATACCACCTCAGTGCGTTTAGTGAAGCGGTTTCCTTGGCACGTCTTGTCGAAGCAGAGATCGTGTTCCCCTTATCCCGGGATTCTCATCAATACAGACGTGGGTAACCCAACCGCGCCATTGATGGTGGCACTTGGGAGATAAGCGAGTTTTACTAGGCCGGTGGGGACGCATAGTCTTCGTCTGCCCATATATAAGGGGATAAGGATCCACCTTTTTACCTACGCCTTCTTCCTCCTTTGCTTATCCATCTCCGCGCACTCGAGCTCCACCGCCCAAGTCTGCACATCTCGTCTCGACCTTCTCCAACCATGTCTGGAGCGGGAGGCAAGTGGTTGGCCTCCTCCGTTATGGAGGAGCACATCGCAAAGCTGCGCGGCGCCGGATACCTTTCCAGCGACATCGCGCACCGGCTGCCCGACGAGGGGCAGCTCATCCCCACCCCCAGGCCCCATGAGAGGGTTGTATTCCTCCCCCACTTCCTCCGCGGACTGGGCTTCCCACTTCATCCCTTCGTCCGGGGGCTCATGTACTACTACGGCCTGGACTTCCACGATCTGGCGCCAAACTTCATCCTCAACATCTCGGTGTTTATCGTCGTGTGCGAGGCCTTCCTCTGCATCCGGCCTCACTTCGGCTTGTGGCTCAAGACCTTCAATGTCAAGCCGAAGGTGGTGAAGGGCGCTCAAGCGGAGTGCGGAGGCGCCATGGTGGGCAAAATGCCCAACGTCACCTGGCTCGAGGGGGCCTTTGTGGAGTCCATCAAGGGATGGCAATCGGGGTGGTTCTACATCACCGAGCCGCGTGACCCTAAATGGGCAGCAGCCCCCGAGTTCAGATCTGGTATCCCTATGCAGCTCACCTCCTGGAAAGAGAAGGGCTTGCTATGGGGTAGTTCGGAGGAGCTGACAGGACTCCAGTCCTATCTCCAGACCTAGGTGAACAAGAAGCTTAGGCTTGTCAATGTGATCCAGGTCATGCTCGTCCACCGGATTCTCCCCTGCTAACAACGGGCCTTCAATTTGTGGGAGTTCGATCCGGCACAGCACCGGACCCTGAGCGGGCTCTTCGACACGACGTACGAAGCTGCCTGGAGGGTGCTGTTCAAGGGCGGAGAAGCCCCCACATCCGCGACGGAAGAGCGCGGATTCAGCACCAAGCGCCCGGCCGGCGAGGTAAGCTTTGTTATCCTCTATGGGAGACTTATTTTCTTTCATAGTTTGACTCTATGTGGGATTTTAAAAACTCCCAATGCCTTTGACAGGACTGGCAGAGGACGTCCGGACAGGTAGACTGTCCGGCTCCCCTTCCCGAAGACCCAGCAGGCGCCCGTTTAACAGGCTGCTAGTCCCGGCACTTTATGTGGTGCCGGAGAAGAAGGCCAAGAAGAAGGCCACGGGAACGCGAAGAAGTTCCCAGCGCCAGGTGATATCGGACTCATCGTCCGATGGCTCCGAGGCGGACTCCTCCCCCGAAGACGAGGAGGAGAAACAGGACTCTCTCCCAGAGGAGGGGGAGACAAAGAGGAAGGCTTCCCCCACGGGGGAGGCCGAAGGGTCCAAGAGGGGAAGGACCCTTCCTCCGGACAGCTCCGCCAATGCCAACGTTGGCGACGAAGGGTGGCCCTCAAGGGCCAAGCCTCCGGCAAGATCGTAAGTATCTGGACCCCTGAATGGTTTATTTCTTTTCGTGCCACATGTTGTCCTTCTAATGCCGCACACTACCTGCAGTCCGGCCGAGGATGATCTCCCCGCTTCATCAAGCGGGTCCTTGGCTCCATCGGATGTGGATTCCATTCCGACCGCCTCCACCCCTCGCGATGCTGACGACGCCGAGGTGGGGTCCCAAGAGGGGACCCGTCGGGAGGAGGCTCCGGAGGTGCCGCAAGGCAGCCTCCCAGACTTTGCGCCGGACTCCATGCCGGAACCCGCAGTGGTTCCAGAGTCCGGCAGGCGGCCCCTTCGCAAGAAGGGCAAGACCGTGACACCGGCAGCCTCCGTCCAACCGGAGGCGCCGGACAACTTGTTGGAGGCGCTCAACGGACTTCCATCGAGGAAGAACACCACACTATCATGAGTGCGGTGATTCAGAAGGTTCAGCTCGCCAAGAGCGGGCTGACCGAAGCCTGCAGTAGCCTCCTAACAGGCTTTGAGGTAAGAAATTTAAAATATGTAATGTAATACCGCATAGACAGTAGCCCCTGATGCTTGGTTCGGTGTTCGGAAAGAAAAACCGGACTGAGGATCTAAAAAAGATATACGCAGGAGTGCTAAAAATTATGTCAATATGGGTTTGCAGGCTGCGCTGCTGACCTCTGCCGCACTGACTGCGGAGGTCGGTGCTTTGAAGCAAGACCTCGAGCGGTCCGAGCAAGAGCTCGGCCTTGCCAAGAAGCAGCTCGAGGATAAAGAAGGTGAGTAATACCTCTTTTAAATTTGTACCTTACAGAAAAGGATTTTGGTTGGAAATAAAAATAACAAGGATAACGTGGGTACTGCAGGGGCCACGAACAAGGTGGCAACCCTGAAGGAAGCCGTGTCCGCGGCCGAATGCAATGCGGCCGCGGAACGGGCGGAGTGAGAGAAGTAGGAGGCGCGGGTGGCGGAGGTGCGGCAAGAGCTCCAGGCTCTCATGGAAAAGCATGAGAGTTTGGAGCGCGACTCGAAGACTCGAGAGTCCGAGCTTGCCTCGGCTCTTGAAAGTGCCAAAGCCTCTAAGGCCGAGGCCCATAAGGCCCTCCAGAAGATTGAGGAGGTGAAGAAAATAGCGGCGGGTAAGGCATTTTTCATGCAAAGCAAGCATGTGAATGTAAATTACCTGTTACTTACCCGAATTCGGAGCTTTCCAGGGGCGTTTGCAGATCTGCCTCGCAGCGTGTCTGATGCCGCCGCATTCTACCAGGCCGAGGAGGGGAGCTCAATGGAGAAGGTCTTCTGGTCTCAGTATGCTGAGGCCGGACATCCGGTGCCCCCGAGCGACCAACTGAAGCAGCTGGTCGAGCTCCACAAGGTAGCCGAGCAGGCCATGAAGGGCCTCATAGTCCGGCTGTGGCCTGGAGAGGCCATGCCTGGGAGCTACTTCGGCCTCGTGCGGCGGCTGGTGGATGCGTGCCCCTGGGTGGAGGTCATCAAGCGCTCCGCCTGTATTGAAGGTGCCCGTCGGGCCCTTGCCCGCGCAAAGGTGCACTGGGGCAGGCTGGATGCTGAGAGGCTTCTGACGGACACGCCGCCGGCGGGCAAGGAGTATCGTACGCCCGAAATATACTATAAGACTGTCCTGAAGGGTGCCCGCAAGATTGCGGATGAATGCCCCAGAGATGTAATTATTGAGTAAACTCGCCATGTGTTATCCTGTGTGCTGAAAACTTTGTTCATATGCGCTAAGCAACGCTTATTGATTTAAAATATTACCTTTTGTGCGGCCGTTTATAAAATCTAAGAGATGGCAAGTCGTCGGCTTCAGCCCCCATGCCACGAGTGATGGGGTGTTCGGGATAAACTTGAGCACTCTTGTTCCCATTTTTGGGTCCATCTAGGGAGGCGCTCAACACAACGAACAAGGCAACCGGACTTATAATGCTTGAACACTCTCACTTAGCCATAGAATTCTATAATTTTAAATTTCGGCGAAGCCCCTAGTATTCGGAAGACTGAGTTCGGGGTGCTATCCACGCCTGGGCCGGACACAGCCGGTTCCTCGCTCGAAGCGGCATAAGTCTTTAGGGACTCGAAAAGACCTCTCGAACAGCAACCAGTCTCTCGCCTTATCATGACAGTCAGTTTTAGCTTTCTCCACTGAGGCGCTCGCCCAGCTCAACCGGGGCGCAATCGCAGTGGTTCTCCCAGTGCTACCTTAGCCGACAGAATGGAATGTAAGGTACCAAAACATGGGAGCCGGGCAAACCCAACTATTGACCCAAGACATGATTCAGAGCCGATGCATATAATGCTATAAGTTTGGGGTGCCGCACTTGTGAAAGTGTTCGGACTTATCACACCATAATGCGGGGAACACAAGCCCCTGGTGTATTCTGCCGTACCAAAATGTACGGGTGCAAGATGTCATTAATGAACATATATGTAAAAGAAGGTGCTACATTGTTTATTCAAGGAAGTCTGCTATGAGCGCAGGATGATACAAATAGAGCGGTAAGCAAGGGATTGGACTAATTAAACATGTCCCCTTCCAGGGGTGGGGCTGCGGATTGGTGTATTTAACAAATTTAATGCTCATAATGGAGACCACCTGAGTGTTCGTCGTAGCCTTTGTCCCTCCCTGGCTGTTGCATCGTGAGTTCGGTAGATCTACTGCCGGACAAGGCCTCTGGTGAACGGAGTCCTGTGGAAAAAAGGAAAAAAAAGAGTGACACACTTTGGAGCCCCTGGTGTGGTTAAGCCGCACTCTAGGCCTGTCGTGGTCGTGCCCCTCCCCCTATGCCCATGGTATCTCCAGAGCATAATGATGTACGCGAAGAGCTGGTCTTGCAATCATGCAAGGGTTGGGGTTGGGGCCGCATTGCTACGCGTGCTCGGAACGTGCCAGGTGGTCTTGATTGATGTTACTCCGGGCGCGTTTGGCTATGTCCGGTCGTTTAACGGCCGGACTCGAAAATTGCCTTAAAAGGCTGCTCTGTACTTCTGCCGCGAGAGCCGCTGTGTGTTCCTCCGTTCGGAGGGAGCGTTCAGTATTTCCGTTGACCGTGATGACTCCACGAGGGCCTGGCATCTTGAGCTTAAGGTATGCATAATGCGGTACCGCGTTGAATTTTGCAAACACGGTTCGTCCGAGCAGAGCATGATAGCCGCTGTGGAACGGGACTATGTCGAAGATTAACTCCTCGCTTTGGAAATTATCCGGGGATCCGAAGACCACTTCCAGTGTGACTGAGCCTGTGCAGTTGGCCTCCACACCTGGTATGACGCCTTTGAAGGTCGTCCTTGTAGGTTTAATCCTTGAGGGGTCTATGCCCATCTTGCGCACTGTATCCTGATAAAGCAGGTTCAAGCTGCTGCCGCCATCTATCAGGACTCTAGTGAGGTGAAATCCATCGACGATTGGGTCTAGAACCAATGCGGCGAATCCGCCATGGCAGATACTGGTCGGGTGGTCTCTTCGATCGAAAGTGATCGGGCAGGAGGACCATGGATTGAACTTCGGGGCGACTAGCTCCATCGCATATACGTCCCTGAGTGCACGCTTCCGCTCCCTCTTGGGTATGTGGGTTGCGTATATCATGTTTACCATCCGCACTTGTGGGGGGAAACCCTTCTGTCCTCGACTGTTCGGTGGTCGGGTCTCTTCCTCGTCGTCGCTGTGCAGCCCCTTGTCATTGTTTTTGATAATTAACTTGCCTGCCTGCTTGAATACCCAACAATCTCTGTTGGTGTGATTAGCTGGCTTTTCGGGGGTGCCATGTATCTGGCAAGAATGGTCGAGTATTTGGTCTAAATTGGACGGACCCGGAGTAGTTCTTTTGAATGGCTTCTTCCGCTGACCGGGTTTGGAGCCTCTGAATCCGGCGTTGACTGTCGTATCCTCACTGTTGTCGTCGTTAACGCGGCGTTTGTTTTTGTTTCGACGCGACCTGCCATTGTGGTCCTTAGTATCCGGACTGCCAGCATTTTTGCTGATGTTGTTGCTGCAAGCTAGCCAGCTGTCCTCTCCCGCACAGAAGCGGGTCATGAGTGATGTGAGGGCTGCCATGGATTTCAGCTTTTCCTGTCCTAGGTGCCGGGCCAGCCATTTGTCGCGGATGTTATGTTTGAAGGCTGCAAGGGCCTCTGCATCCGGACAGTCGATGATTTGATTTTTCTTTGTTAAGAACCATGTCCAGAATTGTCTGGCTGATTCGTCTGGCTGCTGAATTATGTGGCTTAGGTCATCGGCGTCTGGTGGTCGCACATATGTGCCCTGGAAGTTATCGAGGAATGCGGCTTCCAGGTCCTCCCAACACCCAATTGACTCTGCGGGCAAGCTGTTAAGCCAATGACGAGCTGGTCCTTTAAGCTTGAGTGGGAGATACTTGATGGCGTGGAGATCGTCGCCGCGGGCCATGTGGATATGAAGGAGATAATCCTCGATCCAAACCGCGGGGTCTGTTGTGCCATCGTAGGATTCGATGTTCACGGGTTTAAACCCTTCAGGGATTTGATGATCCATTACTTCGTCAGTGAAGCATAGTGGGTGTGCGGCGCCTCTATATTGGGCAATATCACGACGTAGCTCAAGAGAGCATTGTCTGCTGTGTTCGGCCCGGCCGGAGTTGCTGTGTCCGGCGCGACGGTAGTCGTCGTGGGTCGTGGGGCGCCCGCGTGATCCGTAGATAGATCTGGATTGTCTTGCCTTGTCCTCCAATATATCCCGCAAGTCCGGCGCATTCCCTCATGGCTTCATACTTTTCAAGCGGTGCCAGGGTACGGTCCTGATGGAGGGCCTAGATGCCTCTCTGTCGCGACCACGGGGTGGTCGGTCTGCCGTATTGTGCGCTGGTGATGAAGGTTTGTATGCTTCCTCCTCTAGTCGGGGGAGCAACTTGCGTTTTGGGTAACTTTTGGAGGGGCGTTCGAGTTCATACTCTTCGGCCGCGAGGACCTCGGTCCATCTGTCGGCCAGCAGGTCTTGATCAGCTTGAAGCTGTTGCTGCTTTTTCTTTAGGCTATTTGCCATGGCGATAAGCCTGCGTTTAAAACGCTCTTGTTCGATGGTATCCTCGGGCACGACAAATTCGTCGTCGTTGAGGCTTGCCTCGTCTCCGGAGGGAGGCATGTAATTGTCATCCTCCATGTCTGCCGCTCTCTCTTGAGGGCTGGCTTCCCCGTCCTCCTGTGCTGAGTCTTGCTGGAGGGGGTTGTCTTCGTCACTCTCTGGGGTGTTATTGTCTCCCGTGCCGGATTCTCCATTCTTACTGTGGCGGGATTTAGAGCGGCGCCATTGACGTTGGCGCTTGGGCTGTTTCTTAGAAGAATCTGCCTCCGCTGCTTCTTCGCCGTCCCCATCCTTTGGGGTGTCCACCATGTATATGTCGTATGACGAGGTGGTCTTCCAGTGCCCTGTAGGTGCTGGTTCTTGATCGTCTCCGGCATCGTCGTCCATACTGTCGATGTCTTCGGGGTCATAGTCTAGCATATCAGTTAGATCGTCGAAAGTGGCTACAAAGTGGGTGGTGGGTGGGCTTTGAATTTCTTCATCATCCGCATCCCAACCATCCTGACCGCAGTCCGGCCAGGGTTCTCCTGATAACGAGAGACGCTTTAGCAAATTTAGGATGTCGCCAAAGGGTGATTGCTGAAAGATGTCTGCGGCGGTGAACTCCATGATCGGCGCCCAATTGGATTCGATTGGCAGGGGCGCAGGAGGTCCGGAGTCCGGCAAGGAGTCCGGCGTCTCGGAGTCACGAGCTTTATAAGGGACAAGGTCAGTATTCGGCTCCATCGCCGTAGAAGTGCAGCCCCCGAGGCGGTGTCCAGCCACCTGTCCTCGATCTGCGCGGTCTGCTCCGAACTATGGGTTAGAGCGGACTCGTGTGCGGCCCCCAGGGCACTGTCCGGCGGCAGAGCTAAATCATGCCCATCGTGACAGCACGGCACGCTCGGCTGTGGCTCGAATCCGTCGAAGATCAAGTCTCCGCGGATGTCGGCCGTGAAGTTTAGGCTTCCAAACCTGACCTGATGGCCAGGGGCATAGCTTTCGATCTGCTCCAGATGGCCAAGTGAATTGGCCCGCAGTGCGAAGCCGCCGAACACGAATGTCTGTCCGGGGAGGAAAGTCTCACCCTGGACGGTGTTGTGTTGATTGAAGAAGCCATCAAGCCTATCGGTGACGACACAGAGGAACTCTCAATAAAGCACCAATGTCGGTGTCAAAACCGGCGGATCTCGGGTAGGGGGTCCCGAACTGTGCGTCTAGGCGGATGGTAACAGGAGACAAGGGACACGATGTTTTTACCCAGGTTCGGGCCCTCTTGATGGAGGTAAAACCCTACTCCTGCTTGATTGATATTAATGATATGGGTAGTACAAGAGTGGATCTACCACGAGATCAAGGAGGCTAAACCCTAGAAGCTAGCCTATGGTATGATTGTTGTAATGCTTGTTGTCCTACGGACTAAAACCCTCCGGTTTATATAGACACCGGAGAGGGCTAGGGTTACACAGAGTCGGTTACAATGGTAGGAGATCTACATATCCGTATCGCCAAGCTTGCCTTCCACACCAAGGAAAGTCCCATCCGTACACGGGACGAAGTCTTCAATCTTGTATCTTCATAGTCTTGGAGTCCGGCCGATGATGATAGTCCGGCTATCCGGACACCCCCTAGTCCAGGACTCCCTCAGCCAGTTTCTACTTTTTTGCCTATTTTAGAGTTTTGTAGAAAAGGAATACCAAACGGAGTCCAAACGGAATGAAACCTTTGCGATAATATTTCTTGGACCGAAAGCAAACCAGAAGACTTGGAGATGAAGTCGAAAACATAACGAGGAGGCCACAAGGTAGGAGGGTGCGCCCACAGGGGTAGGCGCCCCCACCCTCGTGGGCCCCTCGTAGCTCCACCGACCTAGTTCTTTCGCCTATATATACTCTTATACCCTAAAAACATCAGGGGGAGCCACGAAACCACTTTTCCACCGCCGCAACCTTCTGTACCCGTGAGATCCCATCTTGGGGCCTTTTCCGACAATCTGCCGAAGGGTGATTCGATCATGGAGGGCTTCTACATCAACATCATTACCTCTTCGATGAAGCGTGAATAGTTTACCACAGACCTTTGGGTCCATAGTTATTAGCTAGATGGCTTCTTCTCTCTCTTTGATTCTCAATACAAAGTTCTCCTCGATGTTCTTGGAGATCTATTCGATGTAATATTCTTCTGCGGTGTGTTTCTCATGATCCAATGAATTGTGGATTTATGATCAATATTATCTATGAATATTATTTGGTTCTTCTTTGAATTCTTATGTGCATGATTTGATATCTTTCCAAGTCTCTTCGAATTATCGTTTTAGTTTGGCCTACTAGATTGATCTTTCTTGCCATGGGAGAAGTGCTTACCTTTGGGTTCAATCTTGCGATGTCCTTTCCCAGTGACAGTAGGGGCACCAAGGCACGTATTGTATTGTTGCCATCGAGGATAAAAAGATGGGGTTTATATCATATTGCTTGAGTTTATCCCTCTACATCATGTCATCTTGCTTAATGCGTTACTCTGTTCTTTATGAACTTAATACTCTAGATGCATGCTGGATAGCGGTTGATGTGTGGAGTAATAGTAGTGGATGCAGGCAGGAGTCGGTCTACTTGACACGGACGTGATGCCTATGTTCATGATCATTGCCTTAGATGTCATCATAATTATGCGCTTTTCTATCAATTGCTCGACAGTAATTTGTTCACCCACCATAATACATGCTATCTCGAGAGAAGCCACTAGTGAAATCTAAGGCCCCCGGGTCTCTTTCCCATTATATTAAGTCTCTTTTCCATATTATTGAATCTCGTTTATTATTTTGCAATCTTTACTTTTCAATCTACTTTGCTGCGTCACCCTTTCCTCTTCAAGGGAAAACCAACGCAAGCTCAAGAGGTAGCAGTGTCTTCGGGTAACGGAGCCAGACTCTTGATCCGTCCTCTTCATTTGTCCAGCCCTGTAAAGAAGTGGGCTGATAAGATTCATACTGATCAAAAATACAGACCGGACATATCTTCGGAAAGTTAATACTACCGGAGTGGCCGGATTCTCAACGTCGGGACCGATGTCTTCGGTCTCCATAGGCCAGCTCTTCTGGGACTTGAAAAGTAGCTTCCATATTCCTTCGTGCATTGTGATGAAGAAGCGCTTCAAGGTCCACGACTCCTCTAGATTGAACTCCCACATGGGGGAGGCCCGGCGTTGGCAGGGGAGGATGCGGCGGAAGAGCATGGTCTACACCACATTGGTGAGACCAACATTTTTGCCCAGAACATTGGTGATGCGTGTTTGCAGCGTCTGCACCTCCGTCTAGGACCCCTAATCGAGGCCCTTAGCGGTCCACGAAATGAGCCTCGTGGGGGGTTCGGATCTGAACTCCGGAATTGCCACTGAGTTGGCCTGGCGCGGGTTAGTGATGTAGAATCACTCCTGCTGCCAGACCTTGACAGTCTTGATGAAGGCCCCCTTGGGCCAGGTGGCATTGGGGATCTTGCTTATCATGCCCCACCGCAGCCCGCATGCTTCCCGTCGACCACCTTCGGCTTCACATTGAAGATTTTAAGCCATAGGCCGAAGTGTGGTGGGATGCGGAGTGGAGCCTCGCACACGACGATGAACACCAAGATGTGGAGGAAAGAATTCAGGGCTAGATCATTGAAATCCAGCCCGTAATAGAACATGAGTCCCTGGACGAAGGGATGGAGTGAAATTCCTAGGCCTCTAAGAAAATGGGGGAGGAATACGACCCTTTCACCGGGCTCCGGAGTGGGGATGATTTGACCCTCGTCAGGGAGCCTGTGCGCAATGTCTGCGGCCAGGTACCCCGCGCTTGGGATATTCTTCACCACCTTCTCCATGACAGAGGAGGCCTCCCACTTTCCCTTTCAACCGGATCCGGCCATGGCTGGAGAAGGTGGTGGTGGTGGGAAAGACGATAGCTTTTTTCGGGCACTGGAGCTTGGGAGATTGGAAGGCAGAGGCTAGAAGAAGGCGTGGGTAAGAAAGGAGGAATCTGTTGCCCTCTTATAGGCGGTAAAAATGCCAGCTGCCCCCCACTTCAGCCTTGAAACTCGCCTATTCCCAATGTGAGCATGCGCCGTAATCGGTTGGGTTACCCAAATCTTATTGATGAGAAATCCCGTAATAAGTGGGCATGATCTCTGTTTTGACAGGATGGGCCAAGGGGGATCAACCTCAAAATACGAAACAAGGAGTGTGAAAACAGTTCAAAACACTGAAGGGTCAAGTCTGACGCTTCACCGGAAAAAAGTTGTCAGTAAAGACACTATTCCTATTTTCTATATATCCTGCCTTCGTGGCTAAGGGTTGTGTTAATTATGCAAAGCCATATACAGTTCTTTTTTGAGGAAAGATTGATGTATATTAATCAAGGAGAGGAACCCTCCTTGCAATGTCGAAGACAACCTGTGCACCGAACACGTCATCATTGAAGACTGGTTCAGGGGCTACTAAGGGAGTCCTAGACTAAGGGGTCCTCGGGTGTCCGGCCTATTCGATGTGGGCCGGACTAATGGGCTGTCAAGATACAAGGAAGAAGACTACCTCTCGTGTTTGGTTGGGATTCCCGTGTGCGTGAACGACAAGTTTAGGTGTCCGGATATACTATTTCCTTTCTTTTGAACCGACTTTGTACAACCCTAGGCCCCTCCGGTATCTATATAAACCGGAGGGTTTAGACCGGAGGCAGGATCATATCATTGATAGGCTAGCCAAGTTAAGGTTTAGTCATTACAATCTCGAGGTAGATCAACTCTTGTAACCCCTATACCCATCGAATATAATCAAGCAGGAGTAGGGTTTTACCTCCATTAAGAGGGCCCGAACCTGGGTAAACATCATGTCCCTTTGATCATTGTTACCATCGATCCTCAGACATACAGCTTGGACCCCCCTACCCGAGATCTTCTGGTTTTGACACCGGCAGCAGGTAAGTAGTTGTTGTCTTCTGAGTCCTCATGACTATACTGACCCTCCTCCCTCTCGTCCTGTTCGGACGTGGGTTCGACGGGGTGGTCGCTGTCTTCGGCGTTATCCGAGGTTTCATTATCTTCGGTACCGGTATTACTATACTTTGCCCGACGTGGTCTTGAGCGGCGCTGTCGGATATCGGGTTCCGGCAAAACCCTTAAGGTTCGAACACTGGGGTGCGCACGAAGATCCCCTCCTACCGAATCTCGCTCTCAGCCTCGCCGCGATCCCTAAGCTAGATCGATGAACAACACAAGAGACACAAGATTTATACAGGTTCGGGCCACCGTTGTGGTGTAATACCCTACTACTGTGGGTGGTGGTGGATTGCCTCTTGAGCTGATGATGAACAGTACAGAGGAAGAACAGCCTCGCGAGGAGAGGTGTTCTTGAGGTGGTGTGGTGTTCTACTTGGGAAGGATTCGATCCCCTCCTACGTGGTGGCTAGCCCTATTTATAGAGGCCCTGGTCCTCTTCCCAAATGTTGAGCGGGAAGGGATCCAACAACGGCCATTTCGAAAGGGGACAGCTAGTACAAGCTATCCTGACTACAGGTGGTCTTCGCCTGCCAAAGGCGCTGGTGGTGACACCGTCTTGGGCTCCATGGTGACCTCCATCCCGCCGTCTTGCTGGTCTTGGTCTCGTTGCACCGATATGGAAACCTTTGTCTGATGCCTCAATACTATGCGCCTGCGCTTGCCCCCTTAGCACCAAAGAGGAAACAAGGACACTGCGCGCCTGGCGCCCGCCTGGCGCCCACCTGGCCTTGATCGTCATGGCTTGTGTCATGGGCACCTCGCGAGGTACCCCTTGCCTTGATCTCTCTGCCTCCTCGCGAGCCTGCCTGGTGAGGCTGCCCCTGAGGAGGCCTTGTGTCATCCGCCCCACGAGGCTTGGCCCCTCGCGAGGGTCTTGAGTGTTTAGTTGGTGAAGACTGGCCGTACCGGGCCACTGGTTGAGCCACGCTGCAGGCAGGCAAGTCTGGAGACCCCCGTTCCCAGAACGCCGACAGTAGCCCTCGGGCCCAAGGCGTGCTCGGACTTGGCTTAGCAGCAAAGCCAAAGGGCAAGTGCAGAGCGCCATGGGCCCCAACAGCTTGCGGCCTTGGTTGCCGCGTGGCGGCTGATTGGACATGGGCGTCTCCGCTTCCCCATGTTGCCTCGGCAATTGCCCGATTTGACGAGTCCCTGCTGCATGCAAAAAGAATCATCATTACCTGTGATCGTGGGGGTCGACGGTTGGCCTCCCTTGGGATATAAATACGGAGGGGAGAGAGCCCCCGTTGTCCATCTCTTCTTGCTCCGCCTGCTCGCTTCTTCTTCCTCGCTCCTGCTACTTGCAGCGCCCCTCATGGCGCCCGTGAAGAGGTTTCCGGCCGCGGAGAAGGGGAAGGCTCGCCAGGAAGGTCCTGGCTCTCCTCCGCCCAAGCGCGGCCGCAGTCGTCCTCGCAAGCATCCCGTGACCCCTGCCGTGGCTTCCCGTGGTCGCGGCGGTGGCCCTTCACGCGGTAGTGGCCTCCCATGTCGAGGCAGCCCGGTTGGTGGGGGAAGGCGTGTCGTGGCTGCGCGGCCTCCCCGGCCACGCTTCCATTCAGCGGAGGTGTTGCCGGAGTTTGTTGTGTGGTCGGATAACCCGGCCGGCAACTGGCTTCAGCTCCCTCGCTCCTCCGCCGGCGAACTGCCGGCCGCGGGGCCCGGTGGGCTCTGGTTGCAAGCGGATGGCTGTTGCAGCAGGGACTCCTGGGTCGCGGTGGAGATCTTCGTCGCCGGCAATGTTGCCCTGGCCCGGGGCTGGCAGACGTTTGCCCGTGCGTGTGGCCTGGGCAGGCAGTGCACCCTCCACTTCAAGTATGACGACAACGCAACCCTCTACGTGAGGGTGTTCGGGGAAGACGGCCGCCATGTTGGGTATTGCCCTGAAGACGATAATGGCGATGAGGTGCTCGGCCTTGGCGACGGTCGTGACAAGGGCGAAGGCGAACCCGCTCCTGGTGGCGACCACGGCTCATCGAGCTTCAGTGGCTCCTCCTCCGGCGACAGCTCCTCCAGCGGTGGCTACGATCAACCACCGCGCCGTCGTGCCCACCTCGAGGGCGGCGGCGGATCGTCTCTTCACCGCGCTCTGGTGAAGCGCGCGGCGGGGTCTGACTGAGCTCAGGAGGACACCGCGGGTCCCTCCTCGCGAGTTGTTGCAACGCGCGTGCCGATTTTGTTTTGTTTTCCTTCTTTTCCTGCATCAAGAGAGAGAGAAGTATGGGGGGCCGTGGGGGCGTGCAATAGACTATGATTCCCTAGATATCATGCTGCGTTTATTGTTCTTGTGCTGTGTTATGGTGCCATTGCTATGCGTCTGCGCGTAAGAACAACTTAGCTTAGGATGTTTGAAGTAGTTTCCGCCTCGCGAGGTTCCTGCTTCAGGCCTCGCCGGGCGCCTTAAGAGCTGCAAAAATCTGTTGGGAGAATCATTTTCGAACCTTGGTCGCGAGGGGTGCCGACCATGGCCCGGCGCTTTGCGTCGTGATGCCCGAGGGGCATGGACTGGGAGGGGTGCTCCCGCTGCGAACTCGAACGAGAGAGCCTCGCGAAAATCACGAGAGGAAGGACTCACGAGGGCACCCGCGCAGCCCCCTGCGAGGTTTGCGAGAGAGAGAACGAGCCAGACAAAAGCTGAAAATAGAGAACAGGGGAAGAAGACGACTGGCAGAACCGGCAAATAACATTGGAAGCAGCTTCAATCAAGGTTCAACAAAGAAAAGCGAGCCAACTACAGAAAGCAAATGAAAAGCCGCGTCCGGCACCTAGTCTAGTCTTCGATGTCTTCTCATTAGTGCAGAGCTAAGTGCTGCCACTAGGCGTGGGCGGGAGCCCTCGAGGCCCAAGGGCGGCACTCCGAAGACTCCGGGGCGTGTACAACCCCAACTCATTATTACGTGAGAGTGTCAGGGGCGGCGAGCTTCGCAGGCACTGGGCCTTTTCACAGGCACCGGGCCTTTCTTCGGGCGGCGAGCTTCACAGGCACCAGGCCTTTCTTCGGGCGGCGAGCTTATAGGCACCGGGCCTTCTTCATAGGCACTGGGCCTTTCTTCAGGGGTAGAACTTCCAGAGGTGCTGAATGTTCCAGGCATTCGGGATGGGCACCCCATCCTGAGTCTCCAGGCGCGCAGCGCATGGCCTGGAGACGTGGACAACCTTGAACGGGCCCTCCCACATGGGTGAAAGCTTATGCAGCCCTTCCCTGGAGAGCACCCGCCTGAGTACAAGGTCACCTACCTCGAGCGTCCTGGGGCAGATGTTGCGACAGTGATACCGCCGCAGCGCCTGCTAGTACCTTGCCGCCCGTAGCGTAGCTTCACAGCGGCGTTCCTCCCCCAGCACGAGGTCCATCACCCACATGGCATCCTGCTGTGCCTCATCAAACGCTAGGACCCGCGCGGAGCAACGCATGACCTCGTGAGAGAGAACCGCTTCTGCTCCATAGACGAGGAAGAACGGGGTCTCGCCAGTTGGCTTGGTGGTGGTAGTGCGGATGGACCATAGCACTGCAAACCATTGTCGGTGATGATGCGGTTAGGGACCCCAAACCGGCTTGCGAGGCCCTTGATAAACTTGACTGCAGAACCAGCTGGGATGGTGCGGACGGCTTCCACCTCTGCCCACTTGGTGAACTTGTTGATGGTGACGTAGAGGTAGCGGTAGCCCCCAGGCGCTCGAGGGAACGGGCCCAAGATATCCAGCCCCCAGACCACGAATGGCCACGAGAGCGGGATAGTCTGCAGGCCCTGAGCTGGCTGATGAATCTGCTTGGCATGGAATTGGCAGGCCTTGCAGGACTTCACCAGCTCGGTCGCATCGTTGAGTGTCGTAGGCCAGTAGAACCCACTGCAAAACGCCTTGCCGACGAGGGTTCGTGATGATGAGTGGTGTCCGCAATCTCCATCGTGTATGTCGGTCAGCAGTTCCTTCCCTTGTTCCCTAGAGATGCAACGTAGGGAAACGTCATTTGGCCGCTTCCGGTATAACTCACTGTCTTGGATGTAGTAGGTCGTGGCCTACCGAGCCACGCGTTCCGCGTCCTCCTCTTTCTCTGGCAGCATTCCTTGCATCAGGTAGTCCTTGAATTCCGTGCTCCAGCATCCTTCCTGAGGCTCTAGCGCCAAGAGTAGGCGTGCTCCCGAGGTCGGGCCACAGGCCGGGGCTCCTGTGGCAGGTGGCTGAGGGAGCTCTTCCCGAGGCTGCGCCGTGCTTGAAACTGATGGTGCTGCCGATGGCTTGAAGAGCCGCTCCTTGAAAACGCCAGGTTCCTGAGGCAGTCGCCTGGACGCCCTCTTAGCGATGTCATCAGCCTCTTGGTTGGTGCCGTGGGGCACATGTTGCAGCTCCAGCCCCCAAAACCACTTCTCCATCTTACGTACTTCCGCAAGATATGCCTCCATGTGCTCATCCTTCATCTCATACACCTTGTTGGAGAAGTTGTCGAGGAGTTGTGAATCGCCCTTGATGGTGAGGCGCTTCACTCCCAGTGTTGCTGCAGCTTTCAGGCCTGCTATGAGGCCCTCATATTCTGCTATGTTGTTGGAGACCTTCTCGCCCTGCCGGAAACAGAGCTGCACGGCGTAGTAGAGCTTGTCCTGAGTGGGGGATATAAGCACTGCACCGGCCCCCGCGCCCTGCCGCGAGAATGCTCTATTGAAGTACATGACCCAGACATCTAGTGCCTCACTTCTTGGGGAGAGAGACTGATCCTTGCCCGCCTTGAGCCCGGCGCCTCTGTCCATTCTGCCACAAAATCTGCAAGTGCGGCTCCCTTGATGACCATGGTTGTGCTGAACTCCAACTGAAACGCTTGCAGCTCGATGTTCCATTCGGCGACCCTTCCAGCGGAGTTGGGGCTCCTGAGTACCCTTTACAATGGGTAGAGTACCCTTTACAATGGGTAGGTCGAGACGACCTTGATGGGGTGACCTTGAAAGTAGTGCCACAACTTACGCGAGGCCACCAAGAGCGCGAGTAAGAGCTTCTGAGGCATGGGGTATCGTACCCTTGCATCTCGCAACATCGTGCTGACGAAGTACACTGGACACTCGACGAGGGTGGGTGTGCTGATGGAGCACGTGTCCTCCGGAGGTTGGGGCGCCTCCTGAGACGATGGAGCCCCCAACGCCCGGTTGCTTGGTGCTGCCTCTTCAGCCGTGGGGGCGTCTTCCTGCCGAGGCTTGTCTCCAGCTGCCGAGGCCGTGGTCCTCGTGAGGCTTTCTTGGTCTTGTGTCGCCACGGCTGAGGCCGTGGCTGGTCGTGACGCGGCCTTAGCCTGGCGTTCCTCACGAACCACCACCAGGGCTACGCTAGCGGAGTAGGGAGTGTCGGCGAGGTAGAGCACCAGGGACTCGAGAGGGCATGGTGCCACCATCACCGGAGGGCTAGTCAAATATTTCTTGAGGTCTTGAAACGCTTGTTCAGCCTCCTATGTCCACTGAAATGGGCCTTTCTTCTTCATTAGCTTGAAGAACGGGAGGGCGCATTCCCCCAACTTGGAGATGAAGCACCCTAACACAGTCACGCGACCGATGAGCTTCTGCATTTCTCTGAGGGTTAGTGGACTCATGTCTTCGATTGCCTTAACCTTCTTCGGGTTGGCCTCGATCCCCCTGTGGGACACGAGGAAACCCAGTAGCTTGCCGGAAGGGACGCCAAACATGCACCTCTCCGGGTTAAGTCGCAGGTCCACCTGGCGGAGGCTCGCGAAGGTCTCCTCCAAATCCTGGATCAAGGTCCTTGCCTCCCGAGATTTCACCACAATGTCGTCGATGTAAGCCTCGGCGTTTTTCCCAAGCTACCGGCCCAAGGAAATGTGCATCAGTCGCTAGAAAGTTGCGCCCACATTGCGCAACCCGAACAGCATGCAAGTGTATCAGTACACTCCACATGGGGTCAGGAAGGCTGTCTTCTCCACGTCTTCCACCGCCATCTTGATTTGGTGATAACCCGAAAACGCATCCAGGAAACATAGTCCTACCTCTTGAGCACTGCGTTGGATTTCCCTGAAGAGGAGAGGATGATGCAGCAAAGTAGCGTAAGTATTTCCCTCAGTTTTTGAGAACCAAGGTATCAATCTAGTAGGAGACCACGCACAAGTCCCTCGTACCTACACAAAACAATAGCAACTCGCAACCAATGCTTAGGGGTTGTCAATCCCTTCACGGTCACTTACGAGAGTGAGATCTGATAGAGATGATAAATAATATTTTTGGTATTTTTGATAGATAGATGCAAAGTAAAAAGTAAAAGGCAAAGTAAAAACAAAGCAAGTAAATAAAGTGATAGAGATTGATATGATGAGAATAGACCCGGGGGCCATAGGTTTCACTAGTGGCTTCTCTCAAGAGCATAGGTATTCTACGGTGGGTGAACAAATTACTGTTGAGAAATTGACAGAACTAAGCATAGTTATGAGTATATCTAGGCAATGATCATGTATATAGGCATCACGTCCAAAACAAGTAGATCGAAACGATTCTGCATCTACTACTATCACTCCACTCATCGACCGCTATCTACATGCATCTAGAGTATTAAGTTAAAAATAGAGTAACACCTTAAGCAAGATGACATGATGTAGAGGGATAAATTCATGCAATATGATAAAAACCCCATCTTGTTATCCTCGATGGCAACAATACAATACGTGCCTTGCAACTCTTTCTGTCACTGAGTAAGGACACCGCAAGATTGAACCCAAAGCTAAGCACTTCTCCCATTGCAAGAACTACCAATCTAGTTGGCCAAACCAAAAAGGATAATTCGAAGAGACTTGCAAAAAGAAGATTACATCGAATAGATCTCCACAAGAGAGGGGGAGAACATTGTATTGAGATCCAAAAAGAGAGAAGAAGCCATCTAGCTACTAGCTATGGACCCGAAGGTCTGAAGTAAACTACTCACACTTCATCGGAGGGGCTACGGTGATGATGTAGAAGCCCTCCATGGTGGATGCCCCCTCCGGTGGAGCTCCGGAACAGGCCCCAAGATGGGATCTTGTGGATACAGAAGGTTGCGGCGGTGGAATTAGGTTTTTGGCTCCTGTTCTGATTGTTTGGGGATACGTAGGTATATATAGGAGGAAGGAGTACGTCGGTGGAGCGTCAGGGGGGGCACGAGGTAGGGGGCGCACCCTCCACCCTCGTGACCGCCTCTGGCACTTCTTGGAGTAGGGTCCAAGTCTCCTGGATCACGTTCAGTTGGAAAATTACGATCCCGAAGGTTTCATTCAGTTTGGACTCCGTTTGATATTCCGTTTCTTCAAAACACTGAAATAGGCAAAAAAAACAGCAATTCTGGGCTGGGACTCCGGTTAATAGGTTAGTCCCAAAAGTAATATAAAAGTGGAAAATAAAGCCCAATATAGTCCAGAACAGTAGATAAAGTAGCATGGAGCAATCAAAAATTATAGATACGTTGGAGACGTATCAGGCATCCCCAAGCTTAATTCCTACTCGTCCTCGAGTAGGTAAATGATAAAAAAGAATTTTTGATGCCGAGTGATACTTTGGCATAATTTCAATATAAATCTTCTTACTTATAATATGAATATTCAGATCCGAAAGATTTAAGACAAAAGTTCATATTGACACAAAAATGATAATACTTCAAGCATACTAATCAAAGCAATCATGTCTTCTCAAAATAACATGGCAAAAGAAAGTTCATCCCTACAAAATCATATAGTTAGGCTATGCTTCATTTTCGTCACACAAAGATGTTCCCAACTTCTATACCCCCGATGACAAGCCAAGCAATTGTTTCATACTCAAATAATCTCAAACTTTTTCAACCTTCACGCAATACATGAGCGTGAGCCATGGATATAGCACTATGGGTGGAATAGAATATGATCATGGGGATTGTGTGGAGAAGACAAAAAAGGAGAAGGTCTCACATCGACGAGGCTAATTAACGGGCTATGGAGATGCCCATCAATTGATGTCAACATGAGGAGTAGGGATTGGCATGCAACGGATGCACTAGAGCTATAAGTATATGAAAGCTCTACAAAAGAAACTAAGTGGATGTGCATCCAACTTGCTTGCTCACGAAGACCTAGGGCATTTTGAGGAAGCCCATCATTGGAATATACAAGCCAAGTTCTATAATGAAAAATTCCCACTAGTATATAAAAGTGACAAAAATGAGAGACTCTCTATCACGAAGATCTTGGTGCTACTTTGAAGCACAAGTGTGGTAAAAGGATAGTAGCATTGTCCCTTCTCTCTTTTTCTCTCATTTTTTTCTTTCTTTTTTTTCGGCCTTTCCATTTTTTTTCTTTGGCCTTGCTCTTTTTTTTCGTCCGGAGTCTCATCCTGACTTATGGGGGAATCATAGTATCCATCATCCTTTCCTCACTTGGGACAATGCTCTAATAATGATGATCATCACACTTTTATTTTTCTTACAACTCAACAATTACAACTCGAAACTTAGAACAAATTATGACTCTATATGAATGCCTCCGGCGGTGTACCGGGATGGTGCAATGAATCAAGAGTGACATGTATGGAAAATAATGCATGGTGGCTTTGCCACAAATACGATGTCAACTACATGATCATGCAATGACAATATGACAAAAGTAATGTATGTCATAATAATGATGATGGAAGTTGCATGGCAATATATCTCGGAATGGCTATGGAAATGCCATGATAGGTAGGTATGGTGGCTGTTTTGAGGAAGATATAAGGAGGTTTATGTGTGATAGAGCGTATCGTATCACGGGGTTTGGATGCACCGGCGAAGTTTGCACCAACTCTCAAGGTGAGAAAGGGCAATGCACGGTACCGAAGAGGCTAGCAAAGGTGGTAAGGTGAGAGTGCGTATAATCCATGGACTCAACATTAGTCAAAAGAACTCATATACTTATTGCAAAAATTTAGAAGCCATCAAAAATCAAGTACTACGCGCATGCTCCTATGGGGATAGATTGGTAGGAAAAGACCATCACTCGTCCCCGACCGCCACTCATAAGGATGCACAAGCCAGGTACACTTCATGTTTCAAATTTGTTACACAACTTTAACCATACGTGCATGCTACGGGACTTGCAAACTTCAACACAAGTATTTCTCAAATTCACAATTATCAACTAGCACGACTTTGATATTATCACCTCCATATCTCAAAACAATTATTAAGCATCAAACTTATCTTAGTATTCAGTTCACTCAAAAGAAAGTTTCACATATCTTGAACACTAAGTACATTAACATTAAGCAAATTACCATGCTATTAACGACTCTCAAAATAATCTAAGTGAAGCATGAGAGATCAATAGTTTCTTTAAAACAAATCCACCACCATGCTCGAAAAGATATAAGTGAAGCACTAGAGCAAAAATTATCATGCTCAAAAGATATAAGTGAAGCACTATGAGCAAAAATTATCATGCTCAAAAGATATAAGTCAAGCACATAGAGTATTCTAACAAATTCCAATTCATGTTTGGCTCTCTCAAAATATGTGTACAGCAAGGATGATTGTGGTGAACTAACAAGCAAATACACAAATAATACAAGACGCTCCAAGCAAAACACATATCATGTGGTGAATAAAAATATAGCTCCAAGTAAATTACCAATGGAAGTGGACGAAAGAGGGGATGCCTTCCGGGGCATCCCCAATCTTTGACTTTTTGGTGTCCTTGGATTATCTTGGGGGTTCCATGGGCATCCCCAAGCTTAGGCTCTTGCCACTCCTTGTTCCATAATTCATCAAAAGAATTCACCCAAAACTTGAAAACTTCACAACACAAAACTCAACAGAAATCTCGTGAGCTCCGTTAGAGAAACACAACAAAGAACTACTTGAGGTACTGTAATGAACTCATTCTTTATTTATATTGGTGTTAAACCTACTGTATTCCAACTTCTCCATGGTTTATAAACTATTTACTAGCCATAGATTCATCAAAATAAGCAAATAACACACGAAAAACAGAATCTGTCAAACAGAACAGTCTGTAGCAATCTGTAACTAACGCAAACTTCTGGAACACCAAAAATTCTACAAAAATAGAAAGTCCTGGAAAATTTGTTTATTGAACAGCAGAAAAAAGAATCAACGCAAAAGCACGTTCCCATGATTTAACAAAATTATATTCGTGCGCGCAAAGTTTCTGTTTTTCAGCAGAATCAAATCAACTATCATCGTAGGTTATTCTATAGGTTCTACTTGGCACAAACACTAATTAAAACATAAAACCACATCCAAACAGAAGGTAGATGGATTATTTATTCCTAAACAAAGCAAAAAACAAAAAAACACAAAATAAAATTGGGTTGCCTCCCAACAAGCGCTATCGTTTAACGCCCCTAGCTAGGCATAAAAGCAAGGATAGATCTAGGTATTGCCATCTTTGGTAGGCAATGCATAAGTGGCTCTCATGATAGATTCATATGGTAATTTCATTTTCTTTCTAGGGAAGTGTTCCATGCCCTTCTTTAAGGGAAATTGGAATGAATATTTCCTTCCTTCATATCAATAATTGCACCAATCGTTCTAAGGAAAGGTCTACCAAGAATAATAGGACATGAAGGATTGCAATCTATATCAAGAACGATAAAATCTACGGGCACATAATTCCTATTTGCAACAATAAGAACATCATTAATTCTTCTCATAGGCTTTTTAATAGTGGAATCCGCAAGATGCAAATTTAGAGAGCAATCATCAAAATCACGGAAATCTAGCAAATCACATAAAGTTTTGGGAATAGTAGAGACACTAGCACCCAAATCACACAAAGCATGAAACTCAAAATATTTAATTTTAATTTTAATAGTAGGTTCCCACTCATCATAGAGTTTTCTAGGGATAGAAACTTTCAACTCAAGTTTTTCTTCATAAGATTGCATCAAAGCATCAACTATATGTTCATTAAAGGCTTTATTTTGACTATAAGCATGAGGAGAATCTAGCACGGATTGCAACAAGGAAATACAACCAATCAAAGAGCAATTTTCATAATTAAATTCCTTGAGATCCAAAATAGTGGGTTTAGCAACATCACGGTTTTTATTTATTTCAATCCCACTATCATCAAATTCATCATCAAGATCTAGAAACTCCGGATTCTTAGAATGCATTCTAGGTAAAGGAAGATCATATTCAGATTCATCAAGATTCATATTGCAAAACAAAGATTTAATGGGGGATACATCAATAACTTTTAGATCTTCATCTTGATTTTCATAGGAATTTGGTTTAGCCGACATCTTATTGACTAAGATAGCTTGCATATCCGAAATTTCAGCGGTCATCTTTTCAAGACGAGCAATTTGGGCCCTTATACCATCAAATTCCTTAGACATATCATCTAGTTCTTTATTCATATAGCTCATAAAACTTTTTTGTTCCTTAAGTTCATTTCTAAAGAAATTATTGTGCTCAAGTTGCAAAACCATAAACTTTCTGACATTGCTTTCGATCTCCTCAAGCCTTTTAAGGTGAAGGTCACCAAATCTAGGTAGAGCCATTGCGACAAATAAGCAAACTAACACATGAGCAAGCAAAAAGGCAACGGGAAAAAGAGGAGGAGATTGGGAAAGAGAGGGCGAATAAAATGGCAAGGGTGAAGTGGGGGAGAGGAAAACGAGAGGCAAATGGCAAATAATGTAATGCGAGAGATAGGGATTGCGATGGGTACTTGGTATGGTTGACTTGCTTGCGTGAGCCTCCCCGGCAACGGCACCAGAAATTCTTCTTGCTACCTCTTGAGCACTGCGTTGGATTTCCCCGAAGACGAGAGGATGATGCAGCAAAGTAGCGTAAGTATTTCCCTCAGTTTTTGAGAACCAAGGTATCAATCTAGTAGGAGACCACGCACAAGTCCCTCGTACCTACACAAAACGATAGCAACTCGCAACCAACGCTTAGGGGTTGTCAATCCCTTCACGGCCACTTACGAGAGTGAGATCTGATAGAGATGATAAATAATATTTTTGGTATTTTTGATAGATAGATGCAAAGTAAAAAGTAAAAGGCAAAGTAAAAACAAAGCAAGTAAATAAAGTGATAGAGATTGATATGATGAGAATAGACCCGGGGGCCATAGGTTTCACTAGTGGCTTCTCTCAAGAGCATAGGTATTCTACGGTGGGTGAACAAATTACTGTTGAGAAATTGACAGAACTAAGCATAGTTATGAGTATATCTAGGCAATGATCATGTATATAGGCATCACGTCCAAAACAAGTAGATCGAAACGATTCTGCATCTACTACTATCACTCCACTCATCGACCGCTATCTACATGCATCTAGAGTATTAAGTTAAAAATAGAGTAACACCTTAAGCAAGATGACATGATGTAGAGGGATAAATTCATGCAATATGATAAAAACCCCATCTTGTTATCCTCGATGGCAACAATACAATACGTGCCTTGCAACTCTTTCTGTCACTGAGTAAGGACACCGCAAGATTGAACCCAAAGCTAAGCACTTCTCCCATTGCAAGAACTACCAATCTAGTTGGCCAAACCAAAAAGGATAATTCGAAGAGACTTGCAAAGATAACTCAATCATACATAAAAGAATTCAGAGAAGAATCAAATATTTTCCATAGATAATACTGGATCATAAACCCACAATTCATCGGTCTTAACAAACACACCGCAAAAAGAAGATTACATCTAATAGATCTCCACAAGAGAGGGGGAGAACATTGTATTGAGATCCAAAAAGAGAGAAGAAGCCATCTAGCTACTAGCTATGGACCCGAAGGTCTGAAGTAAACTACTCACACTTCATCGGAGGGGCTATGGTGATGATGTAGAAGCCCTCCGTGGTGGATGGCCCCTCCAGCGGAGCTCTGGAACAGGCCCCAAGATGGGATCTCGTGGATACAAAAGGTTGCGGCAGTGGAATTAGGTTTTTGGCTCCTATTCTGATCGTTTGGGGATACGTAGTTATATATAGGACAAAGGAGTACGTCGGTGGAGCGTCAGGGGGCCCACGAGGTAGGGGGGCGCGCCCAGGGGGGCGCGCCCTCCACCCTCGTGACCGCCTCTGGCACTTCTTGGAGTAGGGTCCAAGTCTCCTGGATCACGTTCGGTTGGAAAATCACGATCCCGAAGGTTTCATTCTGTTTGGACTCCGTTTGATATTCCGTTTCTTCGAAACACTGAAATAGGCAAAAAACAGCAATTCTGGGCTGGGCCTCCGGTTAATAGGTTAGTCCCAAAAGTAATATAAAAGTGGAAAATAAAGCCCAATATAGTCCAAAACAGTAGATAAAGTAGCATGGAGCAATCAAAAATTATAGATACGTTGGAGACGTATCACACAGTAGGTCGCACTCAGCTTTGGAGTTGACAATCTGATCGATGCGGGGGAGCGGGAATGGATCTTGAGGGCAGGCCTTGTTGAGGTTGGTGAATTTGACGCACATGCGCTCCTTTCCTCCCTTTTTTGGCACGACAACGGGGTTTGCTAGCCATTCGGGGTAGCGAACCTCGCGAACAACACCTGCTGCCTCTAGCTTGCGGATCTCTTGAACGATGAAGGCCTACTTCTCGGTGGACTGCCGCCTTGCTTTCTGCTTCACGGGGCGTACATTGGGGCACACATTCAGGTGATGCTCAATCACCTCCCTTGGGACCCCTGCTAGATGCTTTGGTTCCCACGTGAACACCTCCTTGTTTGAGAGAAAAAACTTCACCAGCGCCTCCTCTTGGTCGGGTCGAGGTTGGCACCTATGGTAAAGGTGGCTCCCGAGGACCCATCTTCCTCAACTAGCACCTGCTTGGTCTCCGCCTTGTCTTGAGTGAACAACTGCTTATTTTTGGTCGCTGAAGCTTCCTTAGCCTTGGAGGCGTCCGCGCCGGCGGGCTGCGCTGCCGTGACAGCCTTGAGGGCCAGCTTGAGTGCCAGCAGAGCCTCCTTGGTGTCCCCAGCCACGGTGAGGACGCAGCTGCTCCCGGGCATCTTCATGATGTTGTAGGCCAAATGGGTCACCGCCATGAACTGAGCCAAGGTAGGGTATCCGAGGATGGAGTTGTACGGGAGGCCAATGTGGGCGAAGTCAAAGTCGACCAGCTCCGTATGGTAGTTGTCGTGGGTGCCGAAGGTCACAGGAAGGTGGATCTGCCCCGGGGAGCCAGAGGAACTGCCTCCGACGCCCGAGAAGGGCTTGCTGGGTGGAGCCGTTCCAGCGGTACATGGAGGAGGCTGAAGGCCTCCATCGAGAGCACGTTGAGGCTGGCGCCGTCGTCGATGAGGGTTTTGGTGATGGCCACCTGGCAGACGGTGGGCGTGCAGGGCGTCGGGAGCGCGCCCGAGCAGGTGGTGTTGACGGGGTGATCGTCCGAGTTGAAGGACAGGTCGGCCTTGGGTGCCATCCAACCCGGGGGTGCTCCTCGCCGTGCGAGGGCGGCGCCGATCTGGCGAAAGAATGGCTTGGCATGGCGGTTTGAGGGTGGCGCCTGCGAGCCGCCCAGGAGAGCTGTGACGACCGGGGGCGCCGGTGCCGCGTAGTGGGCGAGGAAGAGGTCGCGCAGTTCCTCCCAGGAGGTCACAGAAGATGCTGACAGGTTGAGCAGCCAAGCGCGCGGGACGCTAGTGAGGGCCATGGAAAGCCAGTTGACCATGACCTTGTCGTCGCCTCCGGCCTTGAGGACAGCCTCCTCGTATGCCAGCAGGAAAGCCAGTGGGTCCGCCACACTGTCGTAGCGTGGCGGCATCTCTGGCTTGAACTTGTGCGGCCACTGCACCTGCCGCAAGGCACGGGCCAAGGCTCGGAGAACCCTGGCCCCGCTGCTGGCACTGGTCGCCGGAGCCGGAGGCGCGATGCCCGCCATGAGAGCAAGGTGCGGTGTTGGTGGAGAGCGGGACGACGGAAGGAAGAGCTCCGGCGCACCCCTACCTGGCGCGCCAAATGTCATATATCGGGTTCCGGCAAAACCCTTAAGATTCGAACACTGGGGTGCGCACGAAGATCCCCTCCTACCGAATCTCGCTCTCAGCCTCGCCGCGATCCCTAAGCTAGATCGATGAACAACACAAGAGACAGAAGATTTGTACAAGTTCGGGCCACCGTTGTGGTGTAATACCCTACTCCTGTGTGTGGTGGTGGATTGCCTCTTGGGCTGATGATGAACAATACAAAGGAAAAACAGCCTCGCGAGGTGTAACACCCCGGATGTAACTTTCCATACTTGTAACTCCAACTCTTGCCATTTTTGGCTTTGTGCTATGGTTTTCCCTCCGTGGTTGGGTTTTGTCTTTTTTTTGCATTTTGTTCATGTCATGCATCTCATATCATGTCCTCATGTGCATCTCATTTGCATACGTGTTCACGTCATGCATCCGAGCATTTTCCCCGTTGTCCGTTTTGCATTCCGATGCTCCCACATGCACCGGCGCACCCCTCTTGTCTCTTTATCGTGAGAGGGTGTTAAACGTTCTCGGAATGGACCGAGGCTTGCCAAGTGGCCTTGGTACACCACTGGTAGACCACCTGTCAAGTTTCGTGCCATTTGGAGGTCGTTTGATACTCCAACGGTTAACCGGGTAACCGCATAGGCCTCTTTTGGGTTGCAGCCCAACACCCCTCCAAAACAGCCCAATAACCCATCTAAGTCACTTACATGCTCTCCGTCATCGGATCACGATCGTGTGGGAAAAAACCTCACTCCATTTGGAGCCTCCTAGCTCCCTCTACCTATAAAAACACCCCTCCTCCCGAAATTTCGGATCAATCCACCCTAACCCTAGCTCCCCGCTCTTCTCCCCGCACCGGACACGTCCGTACAGCGCCGGACGCGTCCGCCGCCGCGCCCACAGCCAACCAGGGGCTGCCACGTGGGCAGCCCGCGCCCACATCGCCGCCGCCTCCCGCGCAAGCCCGCCGGGCCCAGGCGGGACCCTCCCGGCCCGCGCCTCGCCGCCTCCCGGCCCGCGCCCGCCGCCGCCTGCGCCGCCGCGCCCGCCATCCGCCTCGCCGTCCAGCCGCCCCGCCGCCGCGCCGTCGCGCCGCCCGACCGCGCCGCCCGCGCGCCCGGCCGCCGCCACCCGACGCCGCCGGCCCCGCCTCCGCGTCCGCCGCCGCCGACCGGTGCCGGATCCAGCCGCCCCGACCCCGTCGGCGTCCTTCTCCGGCCCCTCCCGACCAGCATCTCCAGCGAGGCTCCGGCGCCGCCTCGATCTACGCGCCGTGGCCGATCTAGATTTGGACGAGGTTGACCCCGAAAATCCTCCAAGTCATGTTTCTGTCAGTATTTTGTTGCATATTCATCGTGTTATAACTGTGCACCCGTGGCTCCGTTTTGGGTGTGTAGCATACCGAATTGTTCGTCTCAATGAGTACATCATTTAATCTCATTGCACTATTTTCATTTGAGCTCATCTTGATGCCCGAAATGCTGTTGGAAGAGGGCTATGTGATGTTAGTTTCTGTTTCTTAACAGAACATGCACTTTTGTCATTTTTACCATGATTGATGTGTGCATCTTATGAACTTGAGCCCTACATGTGTTTTGAACTATGCCATGCCAGCTTTACAGGGGTGTATGCCATGTATTTTTGTGAGTTATGTGGTGACTAGAACAAGCATGCAAACTAGGGATCATAATGTTGCTGATTTCAGGGACTTAGTAATTTCACTGTAATTTCACTAAGTCATGTCGTGCTGTTATTTTTATGCCATGTGTTCATGTTGTTACAGAGAGATCTATGCCCATTTTGAGCATGATCAGTAAGGGTGTTTTGAACATATGGATGTGCTCTATCCATCCATGCCTTTGTTGGAAATTATGGAGTAGTCTAGCATGTCATTTTCGTGCTCTACTTTTGCTACAAAATGTTTCCTGGCAGATTGTTTACATGATATTCAATTTTTACAAGGTTGTTGTAGTTGATCCTTGTATGCTATGATGTCGTTCTTGCCATGTATAGCTTCTATGCCATGTCTTCTTGATGGATGTATGCTTAGTTTATCATGAAATGCTCTGTAGTGAGTGCATCGAGCTCACGAACATGCCTACTTGTTATCTGTTTTTGCCATGTCCAGTTTTTCTGCTAAGTCTGAGATCTGTAATGAAACTTGCTATGTTTACCTGGGTGCCATCATTTCTTATGGTCCTTTTTGGCTTATGGTCAGTAAGGGACTTTTGATCTATGCTTTGAGTAGATTCCTGCCATGTCTTGTTTTTGTATTATAAGTTCCTGTAGCTTGTTGATAACTTGCTCTGAACATTGCTTCATGATGCTGTTTATGCCATGCCCAACCTGATATTTTTTGCACTTTCACCATGCTTGTTTGAGCCTGTTATGATGTGATTTAGCCGTAGCTCAGTGTTCCTCTTTTGTTAAGCATCTCCTGTAGATCACTGCCATATGCTTTGTTTTTATGTTGGGGTGCTGTAGCATAGTTTCTTGTTGCATGCTAAGTAGCATCGTGCTGTTAAACGCAGATTTGCGCCATTCTTGTTTTGCTTGCCATTTGCAAACCGTGCATCCGTTTCCGGTGATCTTTATATCGATTTCAACCGAAATCATCTCATCTTTCCAGCGGCAAACTTGGTTTGCCAAGTTGATGCCTTGTTCATCATTTTCCTTCTGGAGCACGCATATGCATTGCATATCACATCTCGCATATCATGTCATGTTTTGCATCATATTGCTTGTGCATTGCTCCATGTTTGATTGTGGTTCCATTGCTTGTGTTCTTGCTTTGGGTAGAGCCGGGAGACGAGTACGTGCACGAGGAACCTGTTGAGAACGCCTACGAGGATCAAGCCTTCGACAACTCTGAGAACCTTGCAGGCAAGATGACCATACCTTCGATATCACTTCTACCTTTGCTTGCTAGATGCTCGCTCTTTTGCTATGCCTATGCTACGTTACCTACCACTTGCTATATCATGCCACCCATATTGCCATGTCAAACCTCTAACCATCCTTTCCTAGCAAACCGTTGTTTGGCTACGTCACCGCTTTTGCTCAGCCCCTCTTATAGCGTTGCTAGTTGCAGGTGAAGATGAAGTTTGTTCCTTGTTGGAACATGGATATTTTGGGATATCACAATATCTCTTGTTTAATTAATGCACCTTATATACTTGGTAAAGGGTGGAAGGCTCGGCCTTATGCCTGGTGTCTTTTTCCACTCTTGCCGCCCTAGTTTCCTCATACCGGTGTTATGTTCCTTGATTTTGCGTTCCTTACGCGGTTGGGTGATTTATGGGACCCCCTTGACAGTTTGCTTTGAATAAAACTCCTCCAGCAAGGCCCAACCTTGGTTTTACCATTTGCCACCTATACCTTTTTCCCTTGGGTTTTCGCGAGCCCGAGGGTCATCTTTATTTTAGCCCCCCCCCCCCCCGGGCCAGTGCTCCTTCGAGTGTTGGTCCGAACTGAGCTGCCTGCGGGGCCACCTCGGGGAAACTCGAAGTCTGGTTTTACTCGTAGCTAGTCTCATCTGGTGTTGCCCTGAGAACGAGATATGTGCAGCTCCTATCGGGATTTGTCGGCACATCGGGCGGCTTTGCTGGTCTTGTTTTACCATTGTCGAAAAGTCATGCGAACCGGGATTCCGAGACTGATCGGGTCTTCCCAGGAGAAGGTTATATCCTTCGTTGACTGTGTGAGCTTATGATGGGCTAAGTTGGGACACCCCTGCAGGGTATTATCTTTCGAAAGTCGTGCCCGCGGTTATGAGGCAGGTGGGAATTTGTTAATGTCCGGTTGTAGAAAACCCGAAGTTGACCTTAATTAAAATACATCAACCGCGTGTGTAACCGTGATGGTCTCTTCTCGGTGGAGTCCGGGAAGTGAACACGGTGTTGGAGTTATGTTTGACGTAGGTTGCTCTAGGATCACTTCTTGATCGCTTTTAGATTCACGACCGTGCCTTGCTTCTCTTCTCGCTCTCTCTTGCGTATGTTAGCCACCATATATGCTAGTCGCTTGCTGCAGCTCCACCTCATTACACCACCCTTCCCTTAAGCTTAAATAGTCTTGATCTCGCGGGTGTGAGATTGCTGAGTCCCCGTGGCTCACAGATTCTACCAAAACAGTTGCAGGTGCCAACGATGCCAGTGCAGATGACGCAACCGAGCTCAAGTGGGAGTTCGACGAGGAACGTGGTCGTTACTATGTTTCGTTTCCAGACGATCAGTAGTGGAGCCCAGTTGGGACGATCGGGGATCTGTGTAGCTTTTGGGGTAGTCTTCTTTTATTTTGGTTCCGTAGTCGGACCTTGAGTGTAATCTGAATGATGGATGTTTATTTATGTACTGTGTGAAATGGCGACTGTAAGCCAACTATGTATCTCTTTCCCTTATGTATTACATGGGTTGTGTGAAGATTACCTCACTTGCGACATTGCTTTCAATGCGGTTATGCCTCTAAGTCATGCTTCGACACGTGGGAGATATAGCCGCATCGAGGGCGTTACACGAGGAGAGGTGTTCTTGAGGTGGTGTGGTGTTCTACTTGGGAAGGATTCGATCCCCTCCTATTGTGGTGGCTAGCCCTATTTATGGAGGCCCTGGTCCACTTCCCAAATGTTGAGCGGGAAGGGATCCAACAATGGCCATTTCGAATGGGGACAACTAGTACAAGCTATCCTGACTAAAGGTGGTCTTCGCCTACCAAAGGCGTTGGTAGTGACGCCGTCTTGGGATCCATGGTGACCTCCATCCTGCCGTCCTGCTGGTCTTGGTCTCGTTGCACCGATATGGAAACCTTTGCCTGATGCCTCGGTACTCTGCGCCTGCACTTGCCCCCTTAGTACCAAAGAGGAAACAAGGACACTGCATGGCTGGCGCCCGCCTGGCGCCTGCCTGGCCTTGATCGTCATGGCTTGCGTCATGGGCACCTCGTGAGGTACCCCTTGCCTTGATCTCTCCGCCTCATCGCGAGCCTGCCTAGTGAGGCCGCCCCTGAGGAGGCCTTGCATCGTCCGCCCCACAAGGCTTGGCCCCTCGTGAGGGTCTTGAGTGTTTGGTTGGTGAATACGGGCCGTACCGAGCCACTGGTTGAGCCACGCCGCAGGCCGCAGGCAGCCAAGTCTGGGGACCCCCATTTCCAGAATGCCGACAGGCGCCGCTCATGCCGGCGCTTTGGTTGTCCATCGACAGGCTTGTCCTTGTCTGGATCTTGAATGCAATCACCATCCTTCTTCTCAGGAGTGTACACCATGTATATATCGTAGGTAGAAGTGATCGTCCAACGCCCAGTGATAGGCGGGTTTTGGCTTTGTTCGGCGTCAACATCATCATCCATGTCATCGATGTCTTCGGAGCCGTAGTCTAACATGTCGGTTAAATCCTTAATAGTGGCTATTAAGTGGGTGGTGGGTTGGGTTCAAAATTCCCCGATCTCAGCCCCCAGCCTGAGCTGGGTGTAGTTTGGTGGCAAGGCTTCCGTAATGGCGAGAGATTGTATTAAGCCCAGTGCTTCATCTAAGAGAGCTGGATAGGAGTCTGTGGATCTACAAGGTCGTGCACTTGATCGAGCCCGATGGACGCAAACCTCGATAGTTCGGAGTTATCGTCTAGAGGTGAGTCTGATTCTCTGATGACTGGGAGAGTCCCGTTTAACTCCGGGTTCACCGACGACACGATCGCATCTGAGTCTGCGGTTCAGAGATCCATGATAGGAGAAAGTCCGGTGGGGTCCATCCTCCTGTCTTCGAACGACACGATCTGCCCTGGATCTAAGGCCGAGGCAGGTGTGAATATTGACCCTTGGACGGGATCTGATAGCAGATCCGAAGGGCCTTCTTTGTGAGGGTAGGGAGCGACAGTCGAGGCCGCGAACCCCTCGAAGATCATATCTCCTCGGATAATTCAGGTTCCCAAACCTGATCTAGCGACTGGGGGCGTAATTGTCGACCAGCTCAAGGTGGCCGGTCGAGTCGGCATGTAGCACAAAGCCGCCGAACACAAAGACCTGTCCAGGAAGAAAAGTCTCCCTGGACACAGCATCATCATTGATGAAGAGGCGCGCCATCAATCCCTCTGTTGACGACACAGCGGAGCTCTCAATGAAAGCACCAATGTCGGTGTCAGAACCGGCAGATCTCGGGTAGGGGGGCCCAAGTTGTGTGTCTGAGGATCAATGGTAACAATGGACAAAGGGACACGATGTTTACCCAGGTTCAGGCCCTCTTAAAGGAGGTAAAACCCTACGTCCTGCTTAATTGTATTCGATGAGTATAGGGGTTACAAGAGTTGGTCTACCCCGAGATCATAATGGCTAAACCCTAGCTTGTCTAGCCTATGAATATTATGATCCTGCATGTGGACTAAACCCTCCAGTTTATATAGACACCGGAAGGCCCCAGGGTTGTACATAGTCGGTTTACAGGGAAAGGAAATAGCATATCTGAAGACCAATCTTGTTGTTCATGCATATAGGAGTCCTATCCGGACACGGGAGCTGGCCTTCTTCCTTTATCTTCACGGCCCATCAGTCCAGCCCATATCAAACAGACCAGACGCTCGAGGACCCCTTAGTCCAGGATTCCCTCAACCATCAACCCCTCGGTGACCCTCGACCCCTCGGCGACCCTCGACCCTTGGCGATCCTCGACCCTCAACCCCTCAATCCTCGATCCTCGACCCCTCGGCGATCCTCGACCTTCTTCTTCTTCTTCTTCTTCTTCTTCTTCTTCTTCTTCTTCTTCTTCTTCTTCTTCTTCTTCTTCTTCTTCTTCTTCTTCTTCTAGGGGTCAAACCCAATTCCCTCCTTGGCAACACACTCCTTTTGGTTACTCAAGAGGTCATTGAGGTTTTTCTTCGCTTGAATGCATGACATGGCCCTTTATCAATTTGGGCTTTTAACTTCTTATTCTCCTCTTGGAGAGAAATGCAATCATGAACAAAGTTAGTCATACAGATTCATCATTTGACTCAATATGAGGTACGGAAGTAAGGGCCTTAATGGTTGTAGCTTTAAGTTGAGCAGAAGACTCGACAATGGCAATGACCTTTGACAACCTTGGAACTAGTCACAAGGAACTCATGTTCCTCAATAAGTCTTGTGTGATCAACTATAAGCTTTTCAACCCTAACATTAAGGGCATCCTTGTTGAGAGGATCGAGAAGAGGTGTCTAGAGGGGGGCATTACACCCTCAACAAGTAAAGATCGCAGTTTTTAGGTTTTTCAAGTTGAGGTTGCAAATTAGCACAATTTCAAGCATTCACAATACAATTCAAGCAAGCATGCAAAGAGTATATGAGCAGCAGAAAGCAAAGCATGCAACTTGCAAGAAAGTAAAGAGATAGGATTGGAGTGTGCAAACGCAATTGGAGACACAGAGATTTTTGGTGTGGTTCCGGTAGGTGGTGCTATCGTACATCCCCGTTGCTGGAGACTTCAACCCACGAAGGGGTAACGACTGCGCGAGTCCACGGAGGGCTCCACCCACGAAGGGTCCACGAAGAAGCAACCTTGTCTATCCCACCATGGCCATCTCCCACGAAGGACTTTCCTCACTAGGGTAGATCTTCACGAAGTAGGCAATCTCGTTGCCCTTACAAACTCCTTGGTTCAACTCCACAATGACGGAGGCTCCCAAGTGACACCTAACCAATCTAGGAGACACCACTCTCCAAAAGGTAATAGATGGTATGTTGATGATGAACTCCTTGCTCTTATGCTGCAAATGATAGTCTCCCCAACACTCAACTCTTTCTCATAGATTTGGCTATGGTGGAAAGATGATTTGAGTGGAAAGCAACTTGTGGAAGGCTAGAGATGAAGATTCTTGTGGTTGGATTGGAATGTCTTGGTCTCAACACATAGGTGGTTCTCTCTCAGAAAATGAGTAGTGGAAGTGTAGACACATTCTGATGGCTCTCTCACATATGGAGAAGGGGGTGGAGGGGTATATATAGCATCCACACAAAATCTAACCGTTACACACAAATTCCCAAACTCGGTGGGACTGAATGGTTAAACTCGGCCAGACCGACTTGGTTCAAAATGTGAATGTTAGGCATTTCGATGGGACCGACAAGGTCAACTTGGTGGGACCGATGTGCTAGGGTTAGGGGAAAACCTCATCTCGGTGAGACCGACTGCTGAACTCGGTGAGACCGGTTTCAGCAATAAGCAAACAGAGACTTGGTCAAGCAAACTTGGTGGGACCGACTGCACATTTCGGTGAGACCGAAATAACTACAATAGGTTATAGAGAGTTTGCAAAGCCATCTCGGTGAGACCGAGATCCCATCAGTGAGACCGAACTGATTAGGGTTTATGGTAGTGGCTATGTCAATGAACTCGGTGGCGCCGGATAGATCAAATTGGTGGGGCCGAGTTTGACTTTAGGTTCAGGACATATGTGGAAATGAGAAAGTGGTTGAGGGATTTGGAGCATATCACTGAGCACTTTGAGCAAGCAAGCCATTAAGCAACACCTCATCCCCTAGTTTGACTCAATGTGATCTTGGATCACTAAAATGAAAATGTAGAGTCTTGAGTTTTTGCCGATGTTTGTCCTTAGCATCTTGAAGGGGTTCCACATCCTCTTGTCCTGCCACTCCAATGTTGAACTCATCTGAAATATACTAGGTAGAAGTATTAGTCCAACAAAAGATATGTTGACATTAATTACCAAAATCACCCAGGGAGCACTTGTGCTTTTAATCTCCCCCTTTTTGGTAATTAATGACAACATACATCAAAGCTTTAGATAAAGATATGAAGTATAACAAGTGAAGCTTTGGAAGAACATGCAACATGCATTAGCTCCCCCTACATGTATGCAATCATGTGAAGATAGATCATAAGAGCATGTGAAATCATAAACATGTCAAAGCAAGCAATGAGTTACATGTATCTTGGCTATATGCATCAGAGCAAATGATGTGAAATGCAGAGAATGTACTTGCATGTTCATGAGTCCTTGCAAACAATATGTGCATCAGCAAGAGATCCTCATGCACATGAGTGTGATGCATATACTTACCTTGTGGTCTTGAGCTAACTTTGGAAGAGATGAACCTGGGAAAACAAGGTTAGATAACACAAGAACATCTACTAGACAGAGCAAGAATGAGAGACCACAAGAGTACCAAGACTGGGATAACATGTAGAGAGTGAGTACTTAGTACTCTAGTTGGTTATTGACATGTCCCCAAGAATAAAGATATGCAATGAATTCCAAAGATTTTCTTCCCTTTGATGTCTTTCTCCCCCTGAATCTGACATTGAATAATGGGAGAAGATAGGGTAATAGAAAATCAGAGCAAATGAAAACCAAATCAAAAATAGTGCAAAGCAGTGCAAAGGCACAAAGAAATATCTTCAACTAACATGTATTTCCCCTCTAAAAGACATGTGGCTTCTCTCCTCTTTGTTTACCAAGCATTTGGGAAGATTAAGAGAACTTTCTTTCCCATTGGGTCTCTCTCTCCCTTTTATGATTAAGCTTTGATGTGATCTCTCTATCTCTCCCTTTGACATTAATTTCCAAGAAGGGTTCTTCTGGAGTTCAAGTCAAATAGTTTTGGTCCTTGAGTCACAAGGCAAAGCAGTGTGAAAAATGTGATGCAGGTAGAGGATAAGAATCATCAAGTGGAACTGGATAATAAAAGCAGAATGCAAATGACAAAATGTTTCCACTATGGTGAAGTCGGTGACACCGAGCCCTTTTCATCGGTGACACCGAATTGTTTCGGTTTGACCAAAAATAAACGATCGATGAGCCCAAGTTATCACAGAGAAAGGGTTTTGTCATCTCAGCTCACTAGGCAAATAGGTTCTCACAAAGATTTGCAGGGAATTAACTGAAGAATTTGCAATGAATTGAATGCAGGGAAATGCAGAAAATAACAGAGAAATAAAAAGAAATCTAGATGAAGTTTTTTTGAAAGGGGAAAATACATGCAAGAAACAAATGCAAGAATACAGAAAAGTACGAGAGAACTTCATCTAGAATAGGTCGGCGACGAAGTTACCTATGTTAGAGTATATGACTTAGGAGTCAAGTGAAGGCACTTGATCATAGGTCATACTCATTGTTTAAGCTCAAAATGGGGTTGCCATTTTTTGTTTAAGCATTTTGATGTATTCACACCTTGTTGAGTTGCTTTGACCCATGTCTTGGGGTAAAGCTTCTCTAAGATGGAATGACATACCTTGGTGGTGGTGATCTTGATCATGTAGTTGAACTTGTGTAGGGTGCTCAAAGTTGATGTAGTTCATCAAGAGTTGGGAGCATCGTTTGTAGTTGGAGTTCATCTTCCTACATGGATTAGTTTTGCAAGGAAAAGCACTTGTGTATCCAAAATGACAATCATGAAATTTGATACCAAATGAAATTTGATATATGGAAGTTGTCAAATGATATATTGGAGTGATTCATGCTTCCTTGTCTTCAACCACCATATTGTAGAGACTTGGAGATGTAGAGATTTCTTTAGGAAGTGATTGAGTTGCAATATCATAGAATTGATCTTATCCAAGTACCTACAAGGGTTAGATAGCATGCAAGAGTACAAGTATATCCAAGACATGTGATCAACATCATAAGAGAAATGTCAAGGATTAGTCATAGAAAGGCTCATGCCTTACATGCATCCACATGGAGTTTCTACTCCAAGTTTGAGGCATCAATGATGTTCAATTCACCTCTCAAACGGCAAAACACTTTCTCATCAAGCGGTTTGGTGAATATATCCGCCAATTGCTTATTGGTACGAACATGCTTAAGTTTGATATCTCCTTTAGCAACATGATCTCGAATGAAATGATGACGAACTTCAATATGCTTAGTTCGAGAATGTTGCACGGGATTATGAGCAATCTTAATAGCACTCTAATTGTCACAAACAAGTGGAACATGTTTCACATATATCACATAATCTTTAAGAGTTGGGGTCATCCAAAGTAATTGAGAAAAACATGAACTGGCGGCAATGTATTCCGCTTTGGCGGTGGATAAGGATACCGGGTTTTGTTTCTTGGAGGATCAAGACACAAGAGATCTACTAAGAAATTGACAAGTACCCGAAGTGGAGTTTCTATCAACCTTGTCACTGGCATAGTCCGAGTCAGAGTAGCCAACAAGATCAAAATAAGACCTCTTAGGATACCAAATGCCAAAGTTTGGTGTGTGAATTAAGTATCTCACTATCCTTTTCACAGCCTTAAGATGAGATTCTTTGGGGGGTGCCTGATATCGTGCACACATGCACACACTTAGCATAATATCGGGATGGAAGGCACATAGATATAACAATGAACCAATCATAGAGCGATAAACCTTTTGGTCAACCGGTTCGCCATCCTTTGTCAAGTCAAGATGTCCACTAGTAGGCATGGGGGTACTCATACCTTTGCATTATTATGTGTTGAACTTCTTGAATAAGTCCTTGGTGTACTTTTTTTGAGAAACAAAAGTACCCTCCTTAGTTTGCTTCATTTGCAAACCAAGAAAGAACTTGAGTTCACTCATCATAGACATCTCAAACTTCTTCGACATTAGCCTTCCAAACTTTTCACTAAAATGAGGGTTAGTCGAACCAAATATGATGTCATCAACATAAATTTGGCACACAAATAATTCACCATTAACCCTTTTAGTAAAAAGTGTAGAATCAATTTTACCCATTTGAAAGCCTTTTTTCAATAAGGAACTTAGTCAAGCATTTATACCACGCTCTAGGAGCTTGTTTAAGACCATAAAGAGGTTTGTGAAGTTTGTAAACATGGTCGGTTTTCTTGGGATTTACAAAACCGGGAGGTTGTTTAACATAAACTTACTCCTCAATTTCACCATTAAGAAAAGCACTTTTTATGTCCATTTGATATAAGGTGATATCATGATGTTTGGCATAAGCAAGTAAGATGCGAATGGACTCAAGTCTAGCAACAGGGGCATATGTCTGACCATAGTCCATATCTTCGACTTGAGTGTAGACTTGAGTGTAGACTTGAGCAACGAGACAAGCCTTGTTGCATACAACTTGTCCATGTTCATCTTGCTTGTTCCAAAACACCAATTTGGTTCCAATGACATTGTGCTTCTCATCGGGCTTTTCAACCAACGTCCACACTTGGTTCCTCTCGAAATTGTGTAGCTCTTCATGCATGGCGTTCACCCAATCTGGATCATCAAGAGCAACTTCAACCTTCATAGGTTAAATGCTAGAAATGAATGGGTAATGTTCACAAAAGTTGGCCAAACGAGTTTTAGAGCGAGTAATTCTCCCGGTTTGAATATCATCAAAGATTTGTTCGACGGGATGATCTCTTGAGACTCTTTTGCTTGGGTCGGGGTGGAATATCCTCTTCATTGTCTTTCTCTTCCTCTTGTCTTTCTTCATTGTTGTTGATGTTTTTGTTCTCTCGTGGAGGTGGAGAAGGAGGTCGTCGAGGTTCATCTTGTTGTACATCCTCGTTTTCATCGTCTTGATGTGTCCCACTCGTGCATGCCTCCAAGTCAACTTGTGGGTCACCTTGGCATGAAGTTGAGGCTTCCACTTGGATGGACTAGGTACTCTCCTTCACCTCTGTTGGGCGAATCTTGCCAATAGACAAGTCTTATATAGCTTCTGAAGGATCTTTGTCACCTACATCAATTGGCAATTGCTCTACTTGTGATCCGTTAGATTCATCAAACTTCACATCTACCATCTCTTCAACCTTTTGGGTGAAATTGTTGTAGACATGGTATGTGTGAGAGTTTGAGCCATAACTGAGTAGGAAACCTTCATGAGATTTAGGAGAAAATTTTGAACGATGATGCTTATTAAGAATGTAGCACTTTGAGCCGAATACCCGAAAGTATCCAACTTGGGGTTTGTTACCGGTGAGAAGTTCGTATGCCATCTTGCCAAGTAGCTTGATATAGACGATTTATTGCATGACAAGTTGTCTCAAACGCTTCCACCCAAAAGTGTTTTGGCGTCTTGTACTCATCACGCATCGTTCTCACCATTTCGATGATCGTCCCGTTCTTCCTCTCAACAACTCCATTTTGTTGAGGTGTGTACGTAGCTGAGAACTCGTGTGAAATCCCTTCTTCATCAAGAAAGGTGTCCACATTGGCGTTCTTGAACTCTGTTCTATTGTCGCTGCAGACCTTCTTGATCTTCACTTCAAATTGGTTTTGGGCCTTCCTAACAAAGTTTTTAAAGATCTTTTGGACCTGCGATTTATCATCAAGAAAGAACACCCACGTAAATCTTGAAAAATCATCAACAATGACCAATCCAAATTAGTTACCACCGAGACTCTTGTAGGCATTGGGACCAAAGAGATCCATGTGAAGTAGCTCAAGTGGTCTTCTTGTGGTCATGATGTTCTTCACGGTATGACTTCTTCCAACCTGTTTTTCTGCTTGGCAAGTGTCGGTGTTAAAACCAGCGGATCTTGGGTAGGGGGTCCCGAACTGTGCGTCTAAGGCTAATGGTAAAAGGAGGCGGGGGACGTGATGTTTACCCAGGTTCGGGCCCTCTCGATGGAGGTAATACCCTACTTCCTGCTTGATTGATCTTGATGATATGAGTATTACAAGAGTTGATCTACCACAAGATCGTAGAGGCTAAACCCTAGAAGCTAGCCTATGATTATGATTATTGTTGTCCTACGAACTAAACCCTCCGGTTTATATAGACACCGGAGGGGGCTAGGGTTACACAGAGTCGGTTACAGAGAAGGAGATCTACATATCCGAATTGCCAAGCTTGCCTTCCACGCAAAGGAGAGTCCCATCCGTACACGGGACAAAGTCTTCAATCTTGTATCTTCATAGTCCAACAGTCCGGCCAAAGTATATAGTTCGGCTATCCGAGGACCCCTTAATCACGGACTCCCTCAATAGCCCCTGAACCAGGCTTCAATGACGATGAGTCCGGCGCGCAGATTGTCTTCGGCATTGCAAGGCGGGTTCCTTCTCCGAATACTCCATAGAAGATTTTGAACACGAGGACCGTGTCTGGCTCTGCAAAACAAATTCCACATACCACCGTAGAGAGCACAATATTCCACAAATCTAATCTGCTGACAACTTTTCATAGCGTGACATCACACCATGGCCCGGTCATTATTCGAACTGTTTTTCTCAACCAGCCACTACACGTGTTGCGAGGCGGTCCCAACCGCGCTTGTTTAATATGACTCCTCGATTTTAGGCAAGTTCCAAACGGCCACGCGGGGGACGCTTGATATTCGTCCTCTTTATAAGGGGGGCAAGGCCTGTCCTTTTCTTCCCACGCTCGATCCTTCCCTTCCCCCACCTCGAGTTCCAACACCCAAGGCTCAAGCTAAGCGCTTTGTACCTTCAACCATGTCCGGATCCAACCTTCAAGGCCAGTGGATGGCCTCTCTGTCATAGAGGAGGACATCAGGAAGCTTAGGGAGGCCAGGTATCTCAACGCCAAAATCCCGCACAGGCTGCCTGCTCAAGGGCAGGTCATCCCTACCCCCGAACCCAACGAGAGTGTCGTCTTTATTTCCCACTTCCTCTGAGGGCTAGGATTTAGTCTTGATCCCTTTGTGAGAGGGCTCATGTTCTATTATGGGCTAGATTTCCATGATCTAGCTCTGGATTCCATCCTTCACATCTCGTCGTTTATCGTCATGTGTGAAGCCTTCCTCCGCATCACCCCCCCACTTTGGCCTATGGCTCAAGACCTTCAATGTGAGGCCGAAGATGATTGACGGGCGTCACGCGAAGTGCGGAGGTGCTATAATAAGTAAAGGCGCCAACACTCCATGGCCAAAGGGTTCCTTCATGGAAGTTTCCGAATTATGGCAACGGGAGTGGTTTTACATCACAGCTCCCCGAGGTACAAAGCGGGCGGCCGCTCCAGCATTCCGCTCGAGCCCTCCGCCTCAACTGGCGTCATGGGTCAACAAGGGGCTGGACTGGGGGCCAGCTAACGATGTGCTGACACTACAAAGCCGCATCCGAGACCTCCTTAAGAGGGATGTCAGTCTTGTCAAGGTAATGCAAGTAATGCTAGTTCGTTGGGTCCTGCCATGCCAACATCGATCTCTCCGCATGTGGGAGTTCAACCCGGAAGGACCGTGAACTATTCAACAATTCTTCAGCGTGATGCTCAAAGAGATGTATGGATTGTTCTTCGGATCACGAATAAAGTGTCCGGACACCATCGAGGATGCGGGTCTCAACTGCAACCATCCGGATACCCAAGTAAGTAATTCTTCTACCGAACATGCCCTCCTTTATGTTTGTTACAACATCATTCTGAAAAAATGCTCTCTGCCAGGACTGGATAAGAAAGGCGGAGAGGATCAGGTGTTCGCCCCCCCTTCCCGAAGGCTCGCCGGATCCTTTATTAACCAGGATGCTTGAGCGCGCACCCTATCAGGTGCCATCAGGAGAAGATGAGGGGAGGAATAGAGAAGCCACAGGCGGGCTTCATACTTTACACATTCAAATCATGGGAGTAAGTGCCTCCGCAAAGGAGGATAATCAGGAAGGTGAATCAAAAATCCCCTCTCCTTACGGGAAGAAAAGGGCCGCCTTTGAAGACTTGGAAATGGAGGTTTCCAAACAAAGGAAGAAACCCTCGTCAGGAGCCCTGCCCCAGAGGGCGTCCTTACCACACAGCGCCCGCAAGGGGGCCAACCCTCAACCTAGCTAGTAAAAAAATACTTTGGTAAATATATCCTGCTTTATCTCTGAGAATAATAACTGAGACATATATCTTGCAGTCCAGCTCGTAGCCCTTCTCCACAGAGTTCGCCTTCGGGGGATCTTCTTCCAGACATGATGGAGAGCGAAACGCCTCCTCCTGCCTCCCCGCCACATGGGGCAGACGACCCCGAGGTGTCGTCACGGAGGATTTCTCCTGATCCTCCAAGGCCAGAGGTTAACACTTTGCTGCCCGAAGTCCGGAGTATTCGGCTCCCAAGGAGAGCAACAGAAAGAGTCCGGGATTGTCTGGCACACGACCGGACACACTGATGGGTCTTCTGGAGCGAGCGGCTATCTCAGAGGCGCATCATACCTTAATGAGTATGGTGGTTGAGAGAATTTCATCCGCCAAATGTGGTTTGAAAGAAGCTTTTACGAGCCTGCTAAGAGGCTTTGAGGTACGCAAAATAACATATGTATTTTTGGCAGTACCGCACATGCTAGTTGTGCTCTGTATAGATAGTAGCCCCTGAGACTCTGGTTGCCATCCAGAGGTGGCAAACAGAGGATCATAGTCCCAGGTAATGATCACGCTGCTTTTATGTGCAGGCGGCTGAGGGTCCGACGGCTGACCGGACTGCTGATTTTGCCGAACTGAAGTGGCAGCTTGACGTGGCAGATGCTGACATCGCGCTTGTGAACAAGCGGCTTGACGAGGCACAGGGTATGTATCTTCGGCTTATCAGCAAATATTAAGAGGAGCATGATGCTAGTATCTATATATGTTGTGACTGCAGATGGAGCTGCTGGCGTGGAGACCCTTCGGGTGGAACTTGCCTGAGCTAAGGAACAAACCAGAATAAGTGATGCAGCCGCCCTGAAGGCGGTCGAAGAGTTAAGAGCCGAACAGGCTGCTCATTGCCAAAGCGAAGAAAAAATAGCCAAGATGGCTGTTGAGCTGAAAGATGCCGCCGGCCGCTATGAGCTCCTCGAAAAGGAAAGCCAAGCAAAAGTGGTTGACCTGAAGAAGGCCTTGGAGGCGGCCAAGGAAACCCGCTCTGAAATTAGAGGGATGAGGGAGGAGCTTCGTGAAGCCGGAGATATCATGGCTGGGAGGCCCTTTTTGTTGCGGATGAAGTTCGGAGATCCGAAGTATGCCCCTCTGGAACAGTTACGAAGTGATGCAGACATGTATGCAGACTTGGCAAAGAGTGATGTTGATGCGACTGAGTTTTACAAAGATCGGAAAGATCATGAGGTAGAAAGGTTGTTCTGGCGCAGTTCAGTGCCCCGACGCGTCCGCTGCCGTTGAATGAGAAAATGGCCGCATGGGCCGAGCTCCATAGGTTGTCCGGGCTTGTTATGAGGTCTGTCATGGATCATCCTTGGCCAAAAGGACCAAGGCTGGACAGTTATTTTGGTTTGGTACAACAATTCCTTGGTGTTGTGTCATATATCGACGCTGTGAAGAGGTCGGCATGCATGGAGGGTGCGCGGATGGCTCTTTCCCATGTTAAGACATACTGGGCAGGGATGGAGGCCACCGCTATTGCAACCCGGGGTCCAGCGGGAGGCCAGGACCCGGCCGAGCACTATTTTGAAGAAGTCCTAGAAGGTGCTGATACGTCTCCAACGTATCTATAATTTTTTATTGTTCCACGCTATTATATTACCCCTTTTGGATGTTTATGGGCTTTATTTTACACATTTATATCATTTTTGGGACTAACCTACTAACCGGAGGCCTAGCCCATATTGCTGTTTTTTTTGCCTATTTCAGTATTTCGAAGAAAAGGAATATCAAACGGAGTCCAAACGGAATGAAACCTTCGGGAGCGTGATTTTTGGAATGAACATGATCCAGAGGACTTGGAGTGCAAGCCAAGAAGCTGACGAGGCTCCCACGAGATAGGAGGCCGCCCCCCCCCCCATAGGGCGCGCCCCCCTGTCTCGTGGGCCCCTCGGGCGGCCTCCGACGTACTTCTTCCTCCTATATATACCTACGTACCCCGAAAACATCCAGGAGCACCACGAAACACAATTTCCACTGCTGTAACCTTCTGTATCCGCGAGATCCCATCTTGGAGCCTTCGCCGGCACTCTGCCGGAGGGGTAATCAACCACGGAGGGCTTCTACATCAACATCATTGCCCCTCCGATGAGTTGTGAGTAGTTTACCACAGACCTACGGGTCCATAGTTATTAGCTAGATGGCTTCTTCTCTCTTTTTGGATCTCAATACAATGTTCTCCCCCTCTCTTGTGGAGATCTATTCGATGTAAACTCTTTTTGCGGTGTGTTTGTCGAGATCCGATTAATTGTGGGTTTATGATCAAGTTTATATATGAATAATATTTGAATATTCTCTGAATTCTTTTATGTATGATTGAGTTATCTTTGCAAGTCTCTTCGAATTATCAGTTTGGTTTGGCCTACTAGATTGATCTTTCTTGCCATGGGAAAAGTGCTTAGCTTTGGGTTCAATCTTGCGGTGTCCTTATCCAGTGACAGAAAGGGTTGCAAGGCACGTATTGTATTGTTGCCATCGAGGATAACAAGATAGGGTTTATATCATATTGCATGAGTTTATCCCTCTACATCATGTCATCTTGCTTAATGCGTTACTCTGTTCTTATGAACTTAATACTCTAGATGCAGGCAGGAGTCGGTCGATGTGTGGAGTAATAGTAGTAGATGCAGGCAGGAGTCGGTCTACTTGTTATGGACGTGATGCCTATATACATGATCATGCCTAGATAATCTCATAACTATGCGCTTTTCTATCAATTGCTCGACAGTAATTTGTTCCCCATTGTAATACTTATGCTATTTTGAGAGAAGCGTCTAGTGAAACCTATGGCCCCGGGTCTATCTCTTATCATATTTGCTTTCAATCTACTTTTATTTGCATCTTTACTTTTTGCATCCATATTATAAAATACCAAAAAAATATTTCTCTTTTCTTACTATCTTTATTAGATCTCACTTTCGCAAGTGGCGTGAAGGGATTGACAACCCCTTTATCGCGTTGGTTGCGAGTTCTCACTTTGTTTGTGTAGGTGCGTGGGACTTTTGAGGAGCCTCCTACTGGATTGATACCTTGGTTCTCAAAAACTGAGGGAAATACTTACGCTACTATTGCTGCATCACCCTCTCCTCTTCGAGGAAAACCAACGCAAGCTCAAGACATAGCAAGAAGGATTTCTGGTGTCGTTGCCTGGGAGGTCTTCGCTCAAGTCAACATACCAAGTACCCATCACAAACCCATCTCCCTCGCATTTACATTACTCGCCATTTGCCTCTCGTTTTCCTCTCCCCCACTTCACCCTTGCCGTTTTATTCGCCCTCTCTTTCCCAATCTCCTCCTCTCTTTTCGCTAGCCGTTTTTCTATTTGCTTGTGTGTTGGATTACTTGTTGCCATGGCGCAAGATAATACCAAATTGTGTGATTTCTCGAATACCAAAAATAATGATTTCCTTAGTACTCCGATTGCTCCTCTTAATGATGTTGAGTCTTGTGAAATCAATATTGCTTTGCTGAATCTTGTTATGAAAGATCAATTCGCCGGCCTTCCTAGTGAAGATGTCGCTACTCATCTAAACAACTTTGTTGATTTGTGTGATATGCAAAAGAAGAAAGATACGGATAACATATTGTCAAATTGAAGTTATTTCCGTTTTCTCTTAGAGATCATGCTAAAGTTTGGTTTTCATCTTTGCCTAAAAATAGTATTGATTCTTGGAACAAGTGCAAAGATGCTTTTATCTCTAAGTATTTTCCTCCCGCTAAGATCATCACTCTTAGGAATGATATTATGAATTTTAAACAACTTGATCATGAGCATGTTGCCCAATCTTGGGAAAGAATGAAATTGATGCTTCGCAATTGCCCTACTCATGGTTTGAATTTATGGATGATCATACAAAAAATTTATGCCGGTTTGAACTTTGCTTCTAGAAATCTCTTAGATTCGGCCACGGGAGGCACGTTTATGGAAATCACGTTAGGAGATGCTACAAAACTTCTTGATAATATTATGGCTAATTATTCTCAATGGCACACCGAAAGATCTTCTAGTAAAAAAGTGCATGCTATAGAAGAAATCAATGTTTTGAGTGGAAAGATGGATAAACTTATGAAATTGTTTGCTACTAAAAATACTCCTCTTGATCCCAATATGCCTTTGTCTTCTTTGATTGAGAATAATAATGAATCTATGGATGTGAATTTTGTTGGTAGGAATAGTTTTGGAAACAATGCTTATAGAGGAAACTTTAATGCTAGACCGTTCCCTGGTAATTCCTCTAATAATTATGGAAATTCCTACAATAATGCTTATGGTAATTTTAATAAGATGCCCTCTGATTTTGAGAATAGTGTGAAAGAATTTATGATCTCTCAAAAGAATGTTAATGCTTTGCTTGAAGAAAAATTGCTCAACGTTGATGATTTGGCTAGGAACGTTGATAGACTTTCGCTTGATGTTGATTCTCTTAAACTTAGATCTTCTCCTCCTAAGCATGATATCAATGAGTCTCTCAAAGTAATGAGAATTTCCATTGATGAGTGTAAGGAAAGAATCGCTAGATTGCGTGCTAAAAAAGATAGCTTTATAAAAGCGTGTTCTTCTAGTTTCCATGAAAATAATGATGAGGATCTTAAAGTTATTGATGTGTCTCCTATTAGATCTATGTTTTGCAATATGAATTTTTATGATTATTGGACTGATGATGAATCAACTTTGCCTAGAAGGCGTCCCAAGAATTCGGAGTCTTTAGATCTTGATGCTAAATTTGGTAAAAGTGAGATTGGAGAGTCCTCAACTTGTAATAACATTGAACCTACTATCTCGGAATTTGATTATGATAATTGCTCTTTAAAAGGTTGTATTTCCTTGTTGCAATCCATTGTTAATTCTCCTCATGCTTATAGTCAAAATAAAGCTTTTACCAAAGATATCGTTGATGCCTTGATGCAATCTTATGATGAAAAACTTAATTTGGAAGTTTCTATACCTAGAAAACTTAATGATGAGTGGGAACCTACTGTAAAGATTAGAATTAAAGATTATGAGTGTTTTGCTTTGTGTGATTTGGCTGCTAGTGTTTCCAAGATTCCGAAAACTTTATGTGATATTCTAGGTTTCCATGATCTTGATGATTGCTCTTTAAATTTGCACCTTGTGGATTCCACCATTAAAAAGCCAATGGGAAGGATCAATGATGTTCTTATTGTTGCAAATAGAAATTTGGTGCCCATGGATTTTATCGTTCTTGATATAGATTGCAATCTTTCTTGCCCTATTATTCTTGGTAGACCTTTCCTTAGAACGATTGGTGCGATTATTGATATGAAGGAAGGGAACATTAGATTCCAATTTCCATTAAAGAAAGGCATGGAGCACTTTCTAAGAAAGAAAGTCAAATTACCTTATGAATCTATCATGCGTGCTACTTATGAATTTAGTGCCAAAGATGGCACTCGTTAGATCTGTCTTCGCTTTTATGCCTAGCTAGGGGCGTTAAACGATAGCGCTAGTTGGGAGGCAACCCAATTTGCTTTATGTTTTTTGTTTTTGCTCCTGTTTAGTAATAAATCTTGCATCTACCTTCTGTTTAGATGTGTTTTTATCTTTTAATTAGTGTTTGTGCCAAGTAGAACCTATAGGATAACCTACGATGATAGTTGATTTGATTCTGCTGAAAAACAGAAACTTTGCGTGCACGAATATAATTTTGTTAAATCACAGGAACGTGCTTTTGCTTTGATTATTTTTGATTCTGTTCAATAAACAAATTGTCCAGGACTTCCTATTTTGGTAGGATTTTTAAAGTTCCAGAAGTTTGCATTAGTTACAGATTGCTACAGACTGTTCTGTTTTTGACAGATTCTGTTTTTCGTGTGTTGTTTGCTTATTTCAATGCATCTATGGCTAGTAAATTAGTTTGTAAACCATAAAGAAGTTGGAATACAGTAGGTTTAACACCAAAATAAATAAAGAATGAGTTCATTACAGTACCTTATGTGGTGGTTTTGTTTTCTTTCACTAACGGAGCTTATAAGATTTCCTGTTGAGTTTTGTGTTGTGAAGTTTTCAAGTTTTGGGTAAAGCTTTTATGGACTATGGAATAAGGAGTGGCAAGAGCCTAAGCTTGGGGATGCCCATGGCACCCCAAGATATTAAAGAATATCCAAAAGCCTAAGCTTGGGGATGCCCCGGGAAGGCATCCCCTCTTTCGTCTTCATTCATTGGTTACTTTACTTGGAGCTATATTTTTATTCGCCACATGATATGTGTTTTGCTTGGAGCATCGTGTATTATATTAGTCTTTGCTTTTTAGTTTACCACAATCATACTTGCTGTACACACCTTTTGGGAGAAGCCTATTTGATTAGAATTTGCTAGAATACTCTATGTGCTTCACTTATATCTTTTGAGCTTGATAGTTTTTGCTCTAGTGCTTCACTTATATCTTTTAGAGCACGGTGGTTTCTTAATTTTGAAGAAATTTATAGTCTCTCATGCCTCACTTATATCTTTTTGAGAGTCTTTTAGAACAGCATGGTATTTGCTATGGTCATAAAGCTGGTCCTAGAATGATGAGCATCCAAGTTGGATATAATAAAAACTATCATAGAAAAAGAATTGGATGCTATGATCAATTTGATGCTTGATAATTGTTTTGAGATATAAAGGTAGTAATGTTAGGGTCATGCTAGTGGGTAATTATGAAATTGAGAAATACTTTTGTTGAAGTTGGCAAGTCCCGTAGCATGCACGTATGGTAAAAGTTGTGTGACAAATTTGTTGCATGAGGTGCTCTTTTGATTGTCTTCCTTATGAGTGGCAGTCGGGGACGAGCGATGGTCTTTTCCTACCAATCTATCCCTCTTGGGGCATGCGTAGTAGTACTTTTCTTCGAGGGCTAAGTAGACTTTTGCAATAAGTATATGAGTTCTTTTTGACTAATGTGAGTCCATGGATATATGCACACTCATCCTTCCACTTTGCTAGCCTTTATTATTACCGCGCAACTTTCACCGATATCATAAACCCCTTATTTACCTTCCTCAAAACAGCCACCATACCTACCTATTATGGCATTTCCATAGCCATTCCGAGATATATTGCCATGCAACTTTCCACCGTTCCGTTTATTATGACACGTTCCATCATTGTCATATTGCTCTTTGCATGATCATGTAGTTGACATCGTATTTGTGGCAAGGCCACTTTCATAATTTTCATACATGTTTCTCTTGGTTCATTGTATATCCTGGTACACCGCCGGAGGCATTCATATAGAGTCATATCTTGTTCTAGCTTTGAGTTCTAATCCTTGAGTTGTAAATCCATAAAAGTGTGATGATCTTCATTATTAGAGCATTGTCCTAGTGAGGAAAGGATGATGAAGGCTATGATTCCCCCACAAGTCGGGATGAGACTTTGGACTTTACAAAAAGAAAAAGAAAAGGAAAAAAAGAGAAAGGCCAAAAAGAAAAAAAAAATCCAAAGAAAAAAAGGAAGAAAGAAAACAAAAGAAAAAAAGGGGGGAAGAGAAAAATAAAATGAGAGAAAAAGAGAGAAGGGACAATGCTACTATCTCTTTTTCCACACTTGTGCTTCAAAGTAGCACCATGATCTTCATGATAGAGAGTCTCCTATGTTGTCACTTTCATATACTAAGTGGGAATTTTTCATTATAGAACTTGGCTTGTATATTCCATTGATGGGCTTCCTCAAAATGCCCTAGGTCTTCGTGAGCAAGCAAGTTGGATGCACACCCACTTAGTTTCTTTTGTTGAGCTTTCATATATTTATAGCTCTAGTGCATCCGTTGCATGGCAATCCCTACTCACTCACATTGATATCTATTAATGGGCATCTCCATATAGCCCGTTAATATGCCTAGTTGATGTGAGACTATCTTCTCCCTTTTTGTCCTCACAACCACCACCATATACCACCATAGTGCTATGTCCATGGCTTGCGCTCATGTATTGCTTTAGAGTTGAAAAAGCTGAAGCGCGTTAAAAAGTATGAAACAATTGCTCGGCTCGTCATCAGGGTTGTGCCTGATGGGAGTATTTTGTGTAATGAAAATGAAGCATGGCCTAACTATATGATTTTGTAGGGATAAGCTTTCTTTGGCTATGTTATTTTGATAGGACATGATTATTTGTTAGTATGCTTTGAAGCATTATTATTTTTATGTTTTATAACCTTTTATTTTGAATCATTTGGATCCGAACATTCATGCCACAACAAAGAAAATTACATTGAGAATTATGCTAGGTAGCATTCCACATCAAAAATTTCTTTTTTATCATTTACCTACTCGAGGACGAGCAGGAATTAAGCTTGGGGATGCTTGATACGTCTCCAACGTATCTATAATTTTTGATTGTTCCATGCTATTATATTACACCTTTTGGATGTTTATGGGCTTTATTTTACACATTTATATCATTTTTGGGACTAACCTACTAACCGGAGGCCCAACCCATATTGTTGTTTTTTTGCCTATTTCAGTATTTCAAAGAAAAGGAATATCAAACGGAGTCCAAATGGAATGAAACCTTCGGGAACGTGATTTTTGGAACGAACGTGATCTAGAGGACTTGGAGTGCAAGCCAAGAAGCTGCCGAGGCTCCCACGAGATACGAGCCCCCCTGTAGGGCGTGCTCCCCTGTCTCGTGGGCCCCTCGGGCGGCCACCGACGTACTTCTTCCTCCTATATATACCTACGTAACCCGAAAACATCTAGGAGCACCACGAAACACAATTTCCACCGCCGTAACCTTCTGTATCCGCGAGATCCCATCTTGGAGCCTTCACCGGCACTCTGCCGGAGGGGGAATCGACCATGGAGGGCTTCTACATCAACATCCTTGCCCCTCTGATGAGTTGTGAGTAGTTTACCACAGACCTACGGGTCCATAGTTATTAGCAAGATGGCTTCTTCTCTCTTTTTGGATCTCAATGCAATGTTCTCCCCCTCTCTTGTGGAGATCTATTCGATGTAAACTCTTTTGCGGTGTGTTTGTCGAGATCCGATGAATTATGGGTTTATGATCAAGTTTATCTATGAATAATATTTGAATCTTCTCTGAATTCTTTTATGTATGATTGAGTTATCTTTGCAAGTCTCTTCGAATTATCAGTTTGGTTTGGCCTACTAGATTGATCTTTCTTGCCATGGGAGAAGTGCTTAGTTTTGGGTTCAATCTTGTGGTGTCCTTATCCAGTGACAGAAAGGGTTGCAAGGCACGTATTGTATTGTTGCCATCGAGGATAACAAGATGGGGTTTATATCATATTGCATGAGTTTATCCCTCTACATCATGTCATCTTGCTTAATGCGTTACTCTGTTCTTATGAACTTAATACTCTAGATGCAGGCAGGAGTCGGTCGATGTGTGGAGTAATAGTAGTAGATGCAGGCAGGAGTCGGTCTACTTGTTATGGACATGATGCCTATATACATGATCATGCCTAGATAATCTCATAACTATGCACGTTTCTATCAATTGCTCGATTGTAATTTGTTCATCCACCGTAATACTTATGCTATTTTGAGAGAAGCCTCTAGTGAAACCTATGGCCCCGGGTCTATCTCTTATCATATTTTCTTTCAATCTACTTTTATTTGCATCTTTACTTTTTTCATCCATATTATAAAATACCGAAAAATATATTTATCTTTTCTTACTATCTTTATTAGATCTCACTTTCGCAAGTGGCCGTGAAGGGATTGACAACCCCTTTATCGCGTTGGTTGCGAGTTCTCAGTTTGTTTGTGTAGGTGTGTGGGACTTTTGAGGAGCCTCCTACTGGATTGATACCTTGGTTCTCAAAAACTGAGGGAAATACTTATGCTACTATTGCTGCATCACCCTCTCCTCTTTGAGGAAAACCAACGCAAGCTCAAGACATAGCAGGTGCCCATTTAATAGAGGCTCAGTGCTCGAAGAGTACCATGTTCGAGTGACATGTATCTGAATTGTAAAAACAATGCTATTTTCATTATAAGGGTTGTGTTTATACTTTTGCCTGAAAGTATTATAGTGCCTCCTGTGCAGCCGTTTATGTATGTATGTATATAACCTGAAAGTTTGCAGTCGTCGGCTTCAGCCCCCACACATATAATGCGGGGGTGTTTGAAAAAGCGCGTAAACACACTTGATCCAACGTATTGGTCAATTTAGGAGGTGATAGCGCGGCGAACCAGGCAATCAGACTATATAGCTTTAACACTTTCACTTAGCCATAGGAGTTTGATGGTGGGGCTACTATATAACCCCTGGTACTTCCGCGTTCATCCGAATACGATGCGCATACGTACATGACCAGGAAACCAGTCCTTCGTTAATGCAGTGGAATCGCGAAGATTCCGCTGAGTCATCGAGTGGTTGACCAGTCTTGCGCTATATCATGACAGTCAGTTTTCGGCTTTCTCTTCTGAGGTGCTCATCCAGATGAACCAGGGCACAATCGCAGTAGTTCTCCCGGTGCCACCTTAGCCGATAGAGCGGAATGTAAGGTAGCAAAACACGGGAGCCGGGCAAGCCCAACTATTGACCAAAGACATGATTCGGAGCTGATGCATATAAGGCCAAACCCGCGATGCCGAACACTCCCTAAGGTGTTCGGACTTCACAACATATACTGGGCTGAGTAACGCCCTTGATAATGAGCCCTGAGTTTCCAGGTACATGCATTGGTCTGGCGTGGCGAAATGCCAATAACTCCAGTATCCCTCTCGGTTGTGTTAAGTGTCCGGAGGGGAAGAGGCAACAAGAGACATTAAAAAAGGTTTACACAGGGTCTTAATCTAAAAAGAAACCTTTGAGCGGGGCCCTGCTGCATGTCTGCACCTTTGTCTCCGTTGTGCTGTATCCTGGAAGGCTCTAGCACGATAATCATCTGTAAAAAGGAAAACCCAGGTGAAAGACTTCGTGCGAAAAAGTTGTTTATTCTGGATGAACCATGAAAATGCAATCTGTTATTGTATTAATAGGGTCAAGTCGAGCTATGGGCTTTTTTACATGTGTGCAGCCCCTAGTGCCATCTATGGGGGTATATCCATTGTCCCCAGCTCAGGTTCATCTGAGTTGTTACAACAGGTGGTGCATCGGACTTGTCTAACCGTGTCCGTGGTCTTGACGACCGATCATTTATTCTGGTTGGGGAGGTTGTTCAGTGTTTGGCTGCTAAGGCCGCCACATATTCTTCCGCACGTAAAGAACGCTTTGTATTTGTGCTAACTGTAATGACGCCACGTGGACCGGGCATCTTAAGTTTGAGATAAGCATAGTGCGATACTGCATTAAAATGAGCGAAGGCCGTTCTTCCAAGTAGTGCGTGATAGCCACTTCAGAATGGAGCAATGTTGACGATTAATTCTTTGCTTCTGAAGTTGTCGGGAGAACCGAATACAACCTCTAGTACTAGAAAGCCTGTGCAGCGGGCCTCTACGCCTGGTATTACTCCTTTGAAGGTAGTATTACTATGGCTGATTCTTGACGGGTCTATCCCCATTTTGTGGACAGTGTCTTGATATATCAGATTAAGACTACTGCTGCCATCCATGAGGACTCGGTGAGATGGTATCTGTCAACTATTGGGTCGAGCACCAAGGCAGCCGATCCTCCGTGTCGGATACTAGTCGGATGATCCCTGCGATCAAAAGTGATCGGGTGGGCCGACCAGGGATTGAATTTGGGGGCGACGGGCTCTACAGCGTATACGTCTCGGAGTGCGTGTTTGCGCCTTCTCTTTGGTATGTGAGTTGCGTAAATCATATTCACTGTTTTGACTTCTGGTGGGAATTTTTTCTATCCCCAGTGTTCGGCTAGCGAGGCTCCTCCTCGTCTTCACTTGGCGTCTCCCCCCCCTTTGTGTTCGGTGTTTAGCTTGCCGGCCTGCTTGAAAACCCAACACTCTCTGTGGGTGTGATTTGCAGGTTTTTTGGGGGTGCCATCAATCTGAAATAATTTGTCTAGAATCTTATTTAGGTTGGATGATCCATCTCTGCTGCCTTTAAATGGCTTCTTCCGTTGACCGGGTCGAGAGCCCCTGAATCCGGCGTTGACCTCCGTGTTATCTGGGTTGTCTCCATTGTTTTGACGCTTGTTTTTATTGCGTCGCGGCTTCCCGTTGCCATCCCTGACTTCGGATGTGCCTGGGTTGCTGGTACCGCTACGAGCCAGCCAACTGTCCTCGCCCGCGCAAAAGCGGGTCATAAGGCTTGTTAAGGCTGCCATTGTCCTTGGCTTTTCCTGGCCGAGGTGTCTGGCAAGCCATTCGTCCCGGACACTATGCTTGAAAGCTGCTAAGGCTTCGGCATCCGGGCAGTCGACAATTTGATTCTTCTTAGTGAGAAATCTGTTCCAAAGCTTTCGGGCTGAGTCTCCGGGCTGTTGAATTATGTGACTTAAATCGTCTACATCCGGAGGTCGGACATAGGTCCCTTGAAAATTGGCCCTAAAAGCATCCTCAAGTTCTTCCCGACTTCCAATTGAGTTTTTGGGGAGGCTTTTCAACCAGTGCCGACCTAGTCCTTTCAACTTGAGGGGCAGGTATTTGATGGCGTGGAGATCATCTCTGCAAGCCATGTGGATGTGAAGGATAAAGTCCTCAATCCAGACCCCAGGGTCTGTCGTTCCGTCATATGCCTCTATGTTCACGGGTTTGAATCCCTCTGGAAGTTCATGATCTAGCACCTCATCGGTGAAGCATAGGGGGTGCGCGGCACCCCTGTATTTGGATGTGTCATGGCATCCTGTCGACGGTTGTTGTGTTCGGTGTTGATTCCGAGCTGGTATTCGATCAATATGATCGTTATGGTGGTTGTGATCCTGTGCCGGGCATGCTTCCTAGATCCATAGATGGACCTGGTCATACCGGATTTTTTGTCCAGGAGCTCACATAAATCGTGTGCTGACTTGTGTGCGGCATCATTAGCTGCCCTATCACGGCCATGGGGTGGTCGGTCCGGCTGATCGGCCGTTTTATTTTTCGGCTGGATAGGCTCTATAGCCTCGTCGTCGAATTCGGGCAGCAGCTTGCGCTTTGGATAGCTCTTTGCGTGGCGTTCACCATCGTATTTTTCTTCGTTGTCGAGCACTTTGTTCCATCTACGGTTGAGTGTATTCTACGGGGCCTTAAGCCTTTGCTTCTGCTTCTTCAAGCTCCTCGCGGTGGCAAGAAGTCTTCTTTGGAGGTTCTCTTGTTCCAAATGTTTTTCCGGGATGATGAGTGCATCGTCGTCCGGACTGTTCTCCTCTCTGGAGACAGGTTGATGAATTTTACCCTCGGGATCGGCGTCATCGGATGTCGGCTCCGGACTATGTTCACCGTCCCCTGGCTCATCCTGCTCCATCGTTGGGTTCATGGGGTCATCGTTTCCTTTGGAGTCGACCGGGGTATTATTCTTTCTTGCGCTGTTATCGCTATTTTTACTGTGGCGGGATTTAGAGCGGCGCCTACGTCGTCGCTTTGGTTGTTGTTTGATGGGATTGTCCTCCGTTGCGTCCTCACCATTGCTTTCTTTTGGGGTGTCCACCATGTATATATAATATGATGAGGTGGCTATCCAGCGCCCCGTGGGTGGTGGTTCCTATTCGTCTCCAGCATCGTCGTCCATACCGTCTATGTCTTCGGAGTCGAAGTTAAGCGTGTCGGTTAAGTCATCGATAGTGGCTATGAAGTGGGTGGTGGGTGAGGGACGAATTTCTTCGTTGTCCGCTTCCCACTCGAGCCGGACATAGTTCGGCCTGGAGTGCCCTGACAGAGAGAGAGACTTTAATGAATTTAGCATGTCACCCAAGGGCGAGTGCTAAAAGATATCCGCGGAGGTAAACTCCATGACCGGTGCCCAATCAGATTCGATAGGCACGGATGTACGCGGTTCGGATCCTATAGCCGGAGACGAGTCCGAGAGTCAGATGACACCGGCCTCATAGGAGGTGGGGTCAGTGTTCGGCTCCAACGTCGATGAGTGTGCGGCCTCCGTGGCGGGGTCCATCCACCCGTCGGATGGCGCAATCTGCTCCGGATTGATTCCCAGGGCCGCCGCAGGCGTAATCTCCCGAACACTATCCGATGGCAGATCTAAGTCATGCTCGTCGTGACTGTTCGGCGCACCTGACATGGGCTCGAATCCGTCGAAGATCAAGTCTCCATGGATGTCAGCAGTATAGTTCAAGCTTCCAAACCTGACCTGATGGCCAAGGGTGTAGCTATCGATCTGCTCCAGATGGCCAAGCGAGTTGGCCCGTAGTATGAAGCCGCCGAATATGAAGATCTGTCCGGGGAGGAAAACCTCCCCCTGGACCGTTTCGTTGAAGATGATTGAAGGAGCCATCAAGCCTTATCATGACAACACAGTGGAACTCTCAATGAAAGCACCAATGTCGGTGTCAAAACCGGCGGATCTCGGGTAGGGGGTCCCGAACTGTGCGTCTAAGGCTAATGGTAACAGGAGGCGGGGGACACGATGTTTACCCAGGTTTGGGCCCTCTTGATGGAAGTAATACCCTACTTCCTGCTTGATTGATCTTGATGATATGAGTATTACAAGAATTGATCTACCATGAGATCATAGAGGCTAAACCCTAGAAGCTAGCCTATGATTATGATTGTCGTTGTCCTACGGACTAAACCCTCTGGTTTATATAGACACCGGAGGGGGCTAGGGTTACACAGAGTCGGTTATAGAGAAGGAGATCTACATATCCGAATTGCCAAGCTTTCCTTCCATGCAAAGGAGAGTCCCATATGGACACGGGACGAAGTCTTCAATCTTGTATCTTCATAGTCCAACAGCTCGGCCAAAGTATATAGTCCGGCTGTCCGAGGACCCCTTAATCCTAGACTCCCTCAGCAAGCGCTACAAAGTCTATTCTTGTCAAATATAACATCTTTAGCACCAATGATATGATCACCTTTAATAAGCTTGTCAAGATTCTGCATGCCCACATGACCTAACTGTCTATGCCACAACCAACCTTTAGAGGATTTAGCAATTAAGCAAGTTCTAGGTTGAGCCTTTTTAGTGAAATCAACAATGTATAGATCACCTCTACGTATGCCGGTAAAGACCATATTATGATTATCTCTTTGAAACACTTGGTAATCTACTTCAGTAAATAGGACATTGAAACCAAAATCGGCTAGTCTATATATAGAAAGTAAATTGTGGCCAAGAGATTCAACGAGCATAACATTTTGTATGGAGCTGTCATGTGAGATGGCCACCTTACCAAGGCCAACCACCTTACCCTTTGAGTTATCACAAAAAGTGGCATACTTTGGAGTGCCATCGTTTTCAGCAAGCTCACGAAACATATCCTTGTCTCCGGTCATGTGATCGGTACATCCACTATCAAGAACCCATTCCTTTCCTCCAGCCATGTAGCCACAAAGGTTAGCCATAAGACCAAAGTGTCTCATAGACTCATTGGGATAATAGTCACTATCATCATCCTCATCATAGTATCCATGTTCACCATCATCTTGTGATTGCTCATTTCCTAGAGAGAGTGATTCATTAGTTTTGTGATCATGACAATGTGCATCTCTATGAATTCTAATGACTTCGGAAATGATATTGCTAATGATTCCAACATCTCCTTTGGCACACATAAGGTCATGAAGCTCAAATAGACAATCACCAAACTTAGGATCATTGGGATTCATCTTATTCAAGGCAATGGACTTGTGAAGAATCTCATCTAAGTTTTTCAAGGAATAGTCCAGAAATCATTCCTCAAGAAATCTCCATATAGTATAAGCACATTCAAGAGTTGGCAAGCAAGCAATCAAATTTCTAGGCAAACCTCTAGTGATAAGATTGATAGTTCTAAGATTGCGAATCATATCAAGAGACTCATCAGGGGTAGGATGCAAGGGGTCAACAAGGGGGTCACAAGAAGTAGTAATATACTTGTTCAAGTGATATTCAAGAAAAATTCCAAGCGTCTCATTTTTCCACTTACTAAAGAACTCTCCATCAAGCATAGGGAATCTACGTCTAATGCTCCCAATCGTAGACTCATGCATCTTCCTCCAATGGTGTTTAAACCAAAGCAATGGAGACCAATGATCTGATACCAATTGAAAGGATCGAGAAGAGGTGTCTAGAGGGGGGATTAGACCCTCAACAAGTAAATATAGCACTTTTTAGGTTTTTCAAGTTGAGGTTGCAAATTAGCACAATTTCAATCATTCGCAATACAATTCAAGCAAGCATGCAAAGAGTATATGAGCAGCGGAAAGTAAAGCATGCAACTTGCAGGAAAGTAAAGGGATGGGATTGGAGTGTGCAAACGCAATTGGAGACATGGAGATTTTTGGCATGGTTCCGATAGGTGGTGCTATCGTACATCCACGTTGGTGGAGGCTTAAACCCACGAAGGGGTAACGACTAGGGCTCCACCCACGAAGGGTCCACAAAGAAGCAACCTTGTCTATCCCACCATGGCCATCGCCCATGAAGGACTTTCCTCACTAGTGTAGATCTTCACGAAGTAGGCGATCTCGTTGCCCTTACAAACTCCTTGGTTCAACTCCACAATCTTGACGGAGGCTCCCAAGTGACACCTAACCAATCTAGGAGACACCACTCTCCAAAAGGCAATAGATGGTGTGTTGATGATGAACTCCTTGCTCCTGTGCTTCAAATGATAGTCTCCCCAACACTCAACTCTCTCTCATAGATTTGGCTATGGTGGAAAGATGATTTGAGCGGAAAGCAACTTGGGGAAGGCTAGAGATCAAGGTTCTTGTGGTTGGATTGGAATGTCTTGGTCTCAACAAATGAGTAGGTGGTTCTCTCTCAAAAAATGAGTAGTTGAAGTGTAGGCACGTTCTGATGGCTCTCTCACATATGGAGAAAGGGGTGGAGGGGTATATATAGCATCCACACAAAATCTAACCATTACACACAAATTCCCAAACTCGGTGGGACCGAATGGTTAAACTCGGTCAGACCGACTTGGTTCAAAATGCGAACGTTAAGCATTTCGGTGGGGCTGACAAGGTCAACTCGGTGGGACCGATGTGCTAGGGTTATGGCAAAACCTCATCTCAATGAGATCGATTGCGTGAACTCGGTAAAACCGGTTTCAGCAATAAGCAAACAGAAACTTGGTCAAGCAAACTCGGTGGGACCGACTGCACATTTTGGTGAGACCGAAATAACTGCAATGAACTCAGTGAGACCGAGATCCCATCGGTGAGACTGGACTTATTAGGGTTTGTGGTAGTGGCTATGTCAATGAACTCGGTGGCGCCGGATAGATCAAATCGGTGGGGCCGAGTTTGACTTTAGGTTTAGGACATATGTGGAAATGAGAAAGTGGTTGAGGGCTTTGGAGCATATCACTGAGCACTTTGAGCAAGCAAGCCATTAAGCAAGACCTCATCCCCTTTTAATAGTATTGGATTTCCTATGGACTCAATGTGATCTTGGATCACTAAAATGAAAATGTAGAGTCTTGAGCTTTTGCCAATGTTTGTCCTTAGCATCTTGAAGGGGTTCCACATCCTCTTGTCCTGCCACTCCAATGTTGAACTCATCTGAAATATACTAGGTAAAAGTATTAGTCCAACAAGAGATATGTTGACATTAATTACCAAAATCACCCAGGGAGCACTTGTGCTTTCACTTGTTCTCAAGAGCAAGTTGCAAGGCATCATTGGTTTTAACAAAGTCAATTTGATGAGCCGACAAGGCTTCCTCAAGTGATGATCTCATGACACTCTCTTCATGTAGTTCGTGATCGAGGAGTTTGACTCTCTCTTTTTCCTCTATGAGGAGGTTTTCAACATTCTCAATGAAATCATCGCGTTCGGTGAGTGACTTAAGGAGATAACCAAAACGAGCACGAGCTTCACCATGAAGAGTTTTCATGAAAGCAAGGATTCCTCATCATTATCCACGCCTTATTCACACTCATCCTCCACTATCTCACATGAGACATTGGGAGTGTAGATGGCGGGTTTTTGAGATTGGTGTCGGTGTCAAAACCGGCGGATCTCGGGTAGGGGGTCCCGAACTGTGCGTCTAAGGCTAATGGTAACAGGAGGCGGGGGCACAATGTTTACCCAGGTTCGGGCCCTCTCGATGGAGGTAATACCCTACTTCCTGCTTGATTGATCTTGATGATATGAGTATTACAAGAGTTGATCTACCATGAGATCGTAGAGGCTAAACCCTAGAAGCTAGCCTATGATTATGATTGTTGTTGTCCTACGGACTAAACCCTCCAGTTTATATAGACACTGGAGGGGGCTAGGGTTACCCAGAGTCGGTTACAGAGAAGGGAATCTACATATCTGAATTGCCAAGCTTGCCTTCCAAGGAGAGTCCCACCCGGACACGGGGCGAAGTCTTCAATCTGGTATCTTCATAGTCCAACAGTCCGGCATAAGTATATAGTACGGCTGTCCGAGGACCCCCTAATCCAGGACTCCCTTAGTAGCCCCTGAACTAGGCTTCAATGATGATGAGTCTGGCGCACAATTTGTCTTCGGCATTGCAAGGCGGGTTCCTTCTCCGAATACTTCAAAGTATATCTTGAACACAAGAATAGTGTCCGACTCTGCAAAACAAATTTCACATACCACCGTAGAGAGTATAATATTCCACGAGTCTAATCTGCTACAACTTTTCCATAGCATGACATCACGCCGTGGCTCGGTTATTATTCGAACCATTTTCTCGACCCGTTACCGCACATTTTGCGAGGCGGTTTTACTAGCACGTCTTGTCGAAGCAGAGATCATGTCCCCTTATCACGGGATTCTCATCAATACGGGTGTGGGTAACCCAACCGCGCCATCAACACGGCGCTTGGGGAATAAGCGAGTTTACAGGGCAAGTGGGGAGGCGCATAGTTTCTACCGCCTTTATAAAGGGATAAGGATTCCCCCTTTTTCACCCACGCCTTCTTGTTCCTCTGCTCATACATTCTCTCTCGCTCGAGCTCCAGCGCCCAAGCTTTCACCTTCTCCGCAAAGTCATTCCAAACATGTCCGGAGCGGGAGGCAAGTGGATGGCCTCCTCCGTCACGGAGGAGGACATCACGAAGCTTCGGGAGGCCGGATACCTGTCCCCAAACATCGCGCCCCGGCTTCCGGCCAAGGGGCAGATCATCCCTACCCCGGAACCCCAGGAAAGGGTAGTATTCCTTTCTCACTTTGTCCGCGGGCTGGGAGTCCCCCTCCACCCGTTCGTCTGTGGACTAATGTTCTACTACCGGCTGGATTTCCATGATCTGGCCCCCAACTTCATCCTCAACATCTCAGCGTTTATCATCGTGTGTGAGGCCTTTCTCCGCATCACGCCCCACTTTCACCTATGGCTGAAGACCTTCAACGTGAAGCCAAAGGTGGTGGGCGGCCAACAAGCAAAGAGCGGGGGCGCCATGGTGGGCAAGATGCCCAATGTCACCTGGACCGAGGGCTCCTTTGTGGAGACCGTGAAGGGGTGGCAATCGGGGTGGTTCTACATCACCGAGCCGCGCGACGCCAACTAGGCGGCGACACCCGAATTTCGATCCGGCGTCCCCATACCGCTCACCTCCTGGAAAGAGAAGGGCTTAGCCTGGGGCTCATCGGAAGAGCTGACCGGACTTCAGACCTGCGTTCGGAATATGATAAGCAAGAAAATCAAGCTCGTCAACATAGTCCAGGTTATGCTCCTCCGCCAGATCCTTCCATGTCAGAGACGGGCTTGCAATCTGTGGCAGTTCGACTCGGCCGAACACCAAACGCTGCAAGAGCTCTTCGGCATGACACATGAAGACGTCTGGAAGGTGCTCTTCAAGGCCACCGAGGTACCGCCGCCCATAACCGAAGATCGCGGACTCAGCGCAAAGCACCCAGCCAATCCGGTAAGTTTTCATACTTTGCAAGATATGCCCTGTGCCAGCACATCCGCGGGAAGTATCTAAACCTCCATGCCAATTTTACAGGCCTGGGTTGCGATAGCAGAGCAGATTGACTGCCCAGCTCTGCTACCTGAAGATCCAGAATCGCCTCTTCTGACGAAGATGCTGTTTCCGGCGCCCTATGAGGTGCCGGAGAAGAAGGCCAAGAAGAAGGCCGCGGGGACCAGAGAAGGTCTCCGGTGCAAGGTTACGTCGGACGTAGCGTCCGACGATGTCGAGATGCCCTCCTCCTCCGAATACAAGGAGGAGGAGGAAGAAATCCCTCCCTCCCCTATCGGGGGAGAAAGAATAGAAAGGCCGCCCCGCGTGGGGAGGCCGAGGTGTCCAAGAAAGGAAAAACCTTCCTTCCGGACCACTCCACCGCAACCACCTATAGCGACGAGGAGTGGGAGCCCAGTACTTCTGGTATGTATGCTTTATCGCTTCTTATTATGCCGAACATGCACCTGCAGTCCGGCCAAATCCACATCAAGGTATCCTCCTCTTTGGAGGGGTCTCTGGACCTGTCGGCGATGAACATCAATTCACTCCCGACAGCCTCCTCCCCTAGGCCCGCGGACGACACCGAGGTGTTGTCTCAACGGATACCGGGCCAAGGGGAGACAGTTCCGGAGACGTCCCTAGGCGAAATCCCAGTCGCTGGGCATGTGGGGGGAAGTCCCCCACAGACTCCTATAATGGGGGCCACAGCAAGTTTGGCCCCCAGCCGAATTCAGCTCCGGAAACCCAAGTTGTTCCGTATTCAGGCAGGCAGCCTCTCTCTAAGGGGGGCAAGCCGCCGGTACCGATGACCTCTGTCCATCCAGAGGCATTGGACAACTTGCTGGAAGCACTTCGCGGCACTTCCATTGATGAACAACACCGTACTCTTATGAGTACGGTGATTGAGAAGGTCCGTTCCGCCAAAAGCGGATTGACAAAAGCCTGTGCTAGCCTCCTGACAGGCTTTGAGGAAAGTAATAAAATTGTAAGAGAATATCACAGTATAGACAGTAGCCCCTGATGCTCTGTTTGGTGTTCGGAAAGAAAAGCCGAACAGAGGATCAAATAACGTTCGCAAGCGGCTAACAGAAGATTTCTATGTGAATAAGCAGGCGTCGCTGCTGGCCGCTGCCGCTCGTACTGCGAAGGTTGCCACGTCTTGAGCTTGCGATGGTTTTCCTTGAAGAGGAAAGGGTGATGCAGCAATAGTAGCGTAAGTATTTCCCTCAGTTTTTGAGAACCAAGGTATCAATCCAGTAGGAGGCTCCTCAAAAGTCCCACGCACCTACACAAACAAACAAAGAACTCGCAACCAACGCAATAAAGGGGTTGTCAATCCCTTCACGGCCACTTGCGAAAATGAGATCTAATAGAGATAGTATGATAAGATAAATATATTTTTGGTATTTTATAATATAGATGCAAAAAGTAAAGATGCAAATAAAAGTAAATTGGAAGCAAATATGATAAGAGATAGACCCGGGGGGCATAGGTTTCACTAGTGGCTTCTCTCAAGATAGCATAAGTATTACGATGGGTGAACAAATTACTATCGAGCAATTGATAGAAAAGCGAATAGTTATGAGATTCTAGGCATGATCATGTATATAGGCATCACGTCCACAACAAGTAGACCGACTCCTGCCTGCATCTACTACTATTACTCCACACATCGACTGACTCCTGCCTGCATCTAGAGTATTAAGTTCATAAGAACAGAGTAACGCCTTAAGCAAGATGACATGATGTAGAGGGATAAACTCATGTAATATGATAGAAAACCCATCTTTTTATCCTCGATGGCAACAATACAATACGTGCCTTGCAACCCTTGCTGTCATGTGGCACCCCGGCTCAGAGCGACTGGTTTACCCTGCATTGCCAGCCCAGAGACCTTGTCTTCTGGCAACACACAACAACATGGTACAGAAAACAACCGCTTTATTCATGCTAGTGGAACATAGTTCATATTACAACAGTTAGCGAGGCCAAGCGGCACACACGGTGCGGCTGAAAAATATGTACATTATTTAGTGAACATAAAGGGGCCGCGATCATGACAACTACTCGGCAGCGGAACAACGTCGTAGCGGGACTCCATAGCACAAGGAAACCGACATGGACACGGTCTAGACTCGGACAGCACTCCTTTCCAACGGAACTTTCCTGAAATCTGGCATGACACGCCAGGTCAGTACATTGAATGTACTTGCAAGCTCACAATAAGCATAAACAAGATGACAAACAATATTATGATATTTATCCAATTTAATCAACAATGCAACTATATAACCAACATGCTGTGACAATGCTCAACAGGTACTCATTCTCCTGACTTGCTTACCAGGTGTGACCAACAAACATAATATTACCAACACATACTCGTGATCCTTATGGCGATCACAACCCGACCATCTCATGGATGTGATCCTTACGGCGATCACAACTCGACCAACTCGTGGCCCGTGATCCTTACGGCGATCACAACCCAACAACTCATGTCCAACTCAACACGATGACCTCACTGTCATCCTTAGTGCAATTTAGTGTGCATATTTATTAAGTGTTGACCCATGGTGTACCTTACTTTCGAGCGTGTCCGTATCCGTGGACTCGGCTATCGATAGATTAAATACACTCTGCAGAGGTTAGTACACTGTACCCACACTACGAAACCCATGGCCTCACTCTCCCATTCGGGTGGACCAACAGTGTTCCGACAAACCATTTCACTGTCATGACACTCTCCCGGCCCCTCCGACTCAGACCCCACTGGGCTAGTCCTGGGTGGCCCCGTGTCTACCTCCAGACACCTCGACCACCATCGTGGCCACGATCCACACTGGGATCCGGTACCAAAATTAACTTAACAACGGGCTCACAAGGTTATGCTTGCCTACCGGGCCAGGGTACAGCACGCCCATAACCTTCCCTAAATTGAGGTACCGACCAGAGGCACGGCAATGAAACGCATTAAGGCCGTCCCATACCGGCAAATGTGGTTGCACTGGGAAAGACTCGTTTCAGCGGCACCACGACCCGGTCAACAATATGTTCAAGTTGAATTATTAATCAGGTTCAACTTAATGTGAAAATAAAATAACCGGTGTCATACTGCCATACCATGCATCACTTAACATATGCATCACATAACTGTGCAAAGACTGCACCAACCACGCTCCTACGGAGCCAACATAAACTCATGCTACTACACTAGTTAAAACCTCTCTTTACTTATACCAGAACTATTTCTAGCAATTATCATCATTATACCTCATGCAAAAATAATATTCAACTTACTCATCAAGCTCTATGACCATATTATTTATTTATCACTTGCAACTAAGTTCTCATTATATTACCAACAATATTTACTTCAAACATACTGAAGTTCAAGCATTTTAACATAACAAGCATATAACAGAATATATTTATTATATAACTAATTTAAATGCATCAATATTCATAATTTCAAGTATGAAAATCATAAATATTGAAGTGGCACCATGAAAATGTTACTGTGGCTTGCCTTAGTACTGATGAGGTTCACAAGGCTCCTGGTGATCCTCAAGACAAGTTGGTTCCTCTGAAAACATTCAAAAACCACAAAAGAAAATATCAAGAAACCTTCTGAAAATTGCCAGAAAATCTAGACAGCAAGGAAAAATCCCATCTTTTCGGAGCTGTTAGATTTTTGGACACAGAACACGATGCAAAAAGAATCACTGCATTTGGACTTGTAGAATAAAAGTTATGGCTGTTTGAATGCTACTGACATTTAAATGAATTTCAAAAAAGAAAACAGAGAGGGGGTGACGTCGATGGCGTATTTTCCCAGGGTGCCACCACTCATACCGCTTTGCGCGCATAGTGAGTGGCTGACTAGCGGGCCCCGCTAGTCAGGCCGGAGGGAGGGGAGAAAGAAACAGAGAGGCGCAACGCTTCGCCGGAGCTTACGCCGGCGTTGAGGCTTCTTGGAGGAAAACGAGAGGGAGGGATCGACAGAGAAGGTTCTTGCGCACCTGCCCGTACCAGTAGTGTGGCTAACGGTGACCGGACGGCGTCGGATTCTTCCTGGCAAGCGGAGGCAGAACACGGTGGTCGCCAGAGATGAGGAAGCCGGCGGCTAGGGGCGGCTCCAGGGGCTCTAGCTTGGCGCATTAGCTTCACGGAGGAGAGGCGGAGGCCCTGGCGGGGTCGCCTTGGCTTGGGAGTGGTTAGAGCTATGGGAACGATCCAGAGGAGATCGCCGGCGAGCTCGGCTCGGGGACGGCAGCCCGCGGCCTACCTGGCCGGGCTGCGGCTTCTAGTGGCTATTGGAGGGAGAGGTGGTGAGGTGCGATGCTCCAGGAGGCTACGGAGGGGGGGGTTTTATAGGCGGGGCGGCGACGAGGGCTCGGGCTCCACCGGAGGACAGCTGTCTCCCGCGCCCAGCGATGAATGGTGCCAGAGAGAGAGAGGGGAAGGTGACGAGGGTCACGCGGGAGCTGTGCACGGATGCGGACGAGCACAGGAGCGATGAGGAAAGGGACGAACACAGTGCGCAGGCACTGTGCCATTGGCCGGACCATGCCCGTGCTCGCTGTGGCGAGCTCCGGCATCGGCGAGCGGTAGGGAGGAGTAAAAGGGGTGGAGACGAGGATGGTGGCGAGGGGGGACACGCTCTGGCTGGCCGAGCAGCGAGCACGCACGCCACAGAGGCGCTAGCAACGCGCAGAGCGCGCTTTTGGCATGCTAGCACGCTCGGACTAACGCGGTCACCGCATGGACCGTGACATCAGGCCACATATGCACTAACCATGATGTCTGGCGTGTAGTCCTTAGTAACCTTAGGTATTACCACAGCTCGGTTTGTTTCCAGGTGCAGAAGAAGTGAAATGGTGAAGAGGTTAAGTTACTGGACAAAAATTTTGAACAATTACTGTGGTCAAACCACAGGGATTCAAGGGCTGAGCTTTGGGGTTTTACTGACTCTTACTAAGGTGAATAAGCACAGGGAAAACCAGCTACATTGGAGCTAGTAAAAAGGTAATTGTTGTAGAAACTACCATTTCAGCCCAGAAGTGAAAATATTTTCTGTAGCCAAAATACTCCAAAGAGTGGTGAAATATTTTTGCTCAGAAATGTGCCCTAGGGTCCAAAGAATATTTGGGATTTTTCTCAGGATTTTTAGGGCAACAGAAATGAGGGTTGCTTTGGAGGTCAAAGAGTTTAGCTAGGGTTTAAGAGGCAAAATGAATATTTTTCATTTAAGAAAGATATTCCAAGCAATATTGTTGGGTTGTCCAGGGGTGAAATGATGGATTAGAAGAGGAGAGGGGGCACTTGGGTGAAAATCAAGGGATACCCAAGTGATCAAGTCCAAATGGAATGATTCAAAACTCCAAATCCAAAACCAACTCAGTTGAAAATCAAGCAAAGAAAAGAGGGCAAAAACCAGGCTGTGACAAACCTCCCCCACTTAGAATGAATCTCGTCCTCGAGATTCGGTTGCTTGGGAAAACCATTCTGGATAAGATGCCCTTAGAAATTCTTCTGATTCCCAGGTTGATTCTGACTCGGTATGATGCATCCATTGAACCTTGTAAAACTTCTGCGACTTACTGCGAGTGACTCTTTCCATCTGATCCAAAATTTTCACTGGCCTCTCTTCGTAGGTCAAGTCCTTTGCCAGCTCTATCTCTGCCAAATCGGTCTTTTTCTCGGGTGGTGAGATGCACCATCGCAGTTGTGAAACATGGAATACGTTGTGCACGTCGGACAGTTCCGGAGGCAGCTCCAACTGATATGCCACAGCACCTACTCGTGTCATGACGGGAAATGGACCAATAAACCTGGGTGCCAATTTTCCACGGGTTTGGAACCTTTTTACTCCCTTCATGGGTGTGACTCGAAGGTAGACATGTTCTCCAGGTTCAAAACTAATCTACCGGTGCTTTGCATCATAATAACTTTTCTGTCGTGATTTGGCCAGTTATAATCTGTCTCGGATCTCCTTGACTTGCTTTTCGGCTTCCAGCATGAGATCTGTTCCGAAAATGCGGCTGTCTCCGGTTTGAAACCAATTTAATGGAGTGCGGCACTTACGACCATACAAAGCTTCATAAGGTGACATCTTTAAACTGGTCTGGAACCCATTGTTATACGAGAACTCGGCGTACGGCAAGCAATCTTCCCATTGTGGTCCTTGGGCTAAAACACAGGCTCGGAGCATATCTTCGAGTATCTGATTTACTCTTTCCGTTTGCCCATCCGTCTAAGGATGATATTCGGTGTTGTATTTTAATTCCGTCCCAAGGGCTTGATGGAGATGGGTCCAAAAAGCAGAGGTGAAAAGTGAACCTCGGTCAGTAGTGATGGTTCGGGGAACTCCATGTAAACTGACAATCCTGGATACATACAGTCGGGCAAGCTCATCTGCTCGGTATGAGGTTTTGACTGGGAGGAAGTGAGCCACCTTGGTTAATGTATCCACTATGAACCAGATCGTATTATTTCATCATCGGGTCCTGGGTAATCCTGTGATGAAATCCATACAGACATCATCCCATTTCCATTGTGACACGGGCAGTGGTTGGAGAAGTCCGGCTGGTTTCTAATATTCTGCCTTAACTTTGTTGCATATGTCGCAACAGGCCACGAAATAAGGAATGTCTTTCTTCATTCCATCCCACCAGAATATTTGTCGAAGGTCTTCATACATTTTTGTGCCTCCAGGGTGGATTGAATACAAGGACTCGTGGGCTTCTAACAAAATTTTCTGCTTTAGATCAGCTTGATTAGGCACACAAATCCTTCCCCTGAATCGGAGAGTACCGTACTGATCCTTCGAGAAATCGGATGACTTGATGCGTTTCTGTAGTTTGGCATCGCCTGGCTGGGCCTTGCAGACTTCTTCCTCAAGAGTAGGAGTGACCGTCAGAATATTGGCAAGACCAGCCTCAACTATGACCAGGTTGAGCTGAGCAATTTCTTCTTTAAGCTCTAGAGGCAGAGATTCCAGCATGACGTTTAGACTGACGGGCTTTCGACTAAGTGCATCGGCAACCATGTTAGCCTTACCCGGATGGTAATTTATTCCAAGATCATAATCCTTGACCAACTCCAGCCATCTTCACTGATGGAGGTTTAAATCCGGCTCAGTAAATATGTATTTGAGACTTTTGTGGTCGGTAAAAATTTGGCACATTTTTCCAATGAGGTAGTGTCTCCAAATTTTTAAAGCATGAACTACCGCGCCAATTCCAAATCATGAGTGGGCTAATTGCCTTCATGGGGTCATAGCTGCCGTGAGGCGTAGGCTACTACCTTGCCATCTTGCATAAGCACGCACCCAAGCCCTTGCCGGGAAGCGTCACAATATACGTCAAAGCCGCGGTAGATATCTGGAAGTGTTAATACCGGCGCAGTTGTTAAGCGCTTCTTTAACTCGGCGAAACTTTTCTCACAGTCTGACGTCCATTCAAACTTCTTATCCTTTTTAAGAAACTCTGTCATGGGCTTAGCAATCTTGGAGAACCCTTCAATGAAATGACAGTAGCATCCGGCTAATCCAAGAAAACTCCGGATCTGAGACACGATGGCGGGTGGCAACCAGTCGAGCACGTCTTTTACTTTGCTTGGGTCCACAGCTATTCCTTCAGCGGATAGTACATGCCCGAGGAATCCAACTTGCTTGAGACAAAACTCGCATTTGCTGAACTTGGCGTACAACTGGTGCTCACGGAGTCGTTGTAGCACTACGCGGAGGTGTCCTTTATGCTCTTCTTCACTTCTTGAGTAAATAAGTATATCATCGATGAAGATGACCACGAACTTATCAAGGAAATCCATGAATACTTTGTTCATCATGTGCATGAAGAAGGCGGGGGCATTGGTGAGGCTGAAGGACATGACGGTATATTCATAAAGACCGTAGCAAGTGGTGAACGCGGTCTTGGGAATATCCTCCTTTTTAATTTTGAGCTGGTAATATCCAGTCCGCAAATCAATCTTTGAGAATACCTTGGCTCCACTGAGTTGATCAAACAAATCATCAATTCTTGGCAGAGGGTATTTGTTCTTGATCGTGACGTCATTCAACTGTCGGTAGTCCACACACATATGAAGGTTGCCATCTTTCTTGTCCACAAAAATAGCAGGTGATCCCCATGGCGAGGAACTGGGGCAGATATATCCTTTTTGGAGCATTTCATCGAGCTGTTTCTTTAGCTCCACCAACTCGGATGACGGCATTCGATAATATTTCATGTGTATTGGTGTGGTTCCGGGCACAAGTTCTATTGCAAACTCAAGCTCTCGGTCAGGTGGCATGCCTGGCAGTTCTTCTGGGAATACATCGGGAAACTCACTGACACTTGAATTAATTCCATTTCTGCTATTGCTGTAAAAATCATTTCCTTGGAGGGTATGCTTCTACGAGCAATAAACTTGGTAGCTTGTCCATCTTGTCCGGTCAAGTTGACTTCTCGGGTCACACAATTTATGCATACTTGGTACTGAGTCATCCAATTCATACCCAAGATAACATCCAATTTTTCAGACTCAATCAATATCAAAGACGTCGGAAAACGGATTTCGTTGATCCTGACTTCCAGATTGCAGCAGACAAGATTGCTTTGAATAATAGATCCCGGGGTTTGTACCAGCATATTCTTGCCCAAAAGCGAACAAGGAAATTTGTTTTGGGCGACAAAACTCTGAGAAATAAGAGAGTGGGAAGCTCCAGAGTCAAATAAAATTACTACAGGTATGTTATTAACAGGGAACATACCAATGACGACTTCGGGATTTTCTTGGGCTTCATCGGCTGAAATGTGATGAACGTATCCCGTGACGTCGTGCTGACTTGGACCGGCTTCCAAATAATGGATTTGAGGCTTGAACGTAGCATTGGTCCGGGTGTTCTTGGGACACTGTTTGGCATAATGTTCGGTTTGTCTGTAACTATAATAGGAATTGTTGCGCAGGTGATTCTCCATAACTGGGTTAAGCACATCATTCTTCACTTGGGTGGTGGTCTTGTTAACATTTTGTTGCCAACTGGGCTGGTATGCCATCGGAGTTGGCTGCCAGGTACGAACCTTCTGCGCTGGTTGCATTTCCTTCTTGGGCTCAAACTTGCGTTTGTGATTGTTATGGGCAGACTTAGAATCTGACACGAGCTTGTGTTCCCTTTCAGCAATGAAAGCCTTGTTCACCAGGGTTTGGAAATCTGGAAAATCAAACATACTGAGAGCACAGCGAAGTTGCGGGTTTAATCCACCAAGAAAGCGGTCCATCTTCCTTTCTTCAGTGGCCACGTCATATTGAGAGTAACGTGACAGGTGATTGAATTTTTGTAAATATTCTCCCACTGACTGACTTCCTTGGAGGAGCGCAAGAAATTCACGCTGCTTAGTCTTCATAATTCCCGCAGGGATGTGATATTTTCGGAACTGCTCCTTGAATCTTGACTAGGTTATTGCTTCATTCTCAGTCCCTATGGCTTTCTCACTTTCCCACCATATGGCAGCAGCGCCTTCCAGATAATGTGTTACAAATGGAACTTTATCCTCTGCATCAGTTCGAGCAACCTCAAGTTTCTTTTCCATAGTTCTTAACCAATCATCTGCATCCAAGGGATCAACGGCCTGACTGAAACTGGGAGGCTTAGTCCTTTGAAAATCAGATAGCTTGGAGTGATAGGCAGGCTGATTTCCATTCTGTCCAACCATTGCTTGAATACTTCTGAATATTTCCATTAGATCATTGTTTCGTCGTTCCTCGAACATACGCATAATTTGCTCAGTGGAGGGCGGATTTGGCAGTGGAGGCGGTGGTGGAACGTACAGCTCGGGTGATTGTCCTGCTGTAGGACCTTGAAGTATGTCTAGAGGGGGGGTGATTAGACTACTTGACCAATTAAAAACTTAACCTTTTCCCAATTTTAGACTTTGGCAGATTTTAGCTATCTTTGGACAAGTCAAGCAATCTTCACACAATTCAAGCAAGCATGCAAAGAGTATATGAGCAGTGGAAATTAAAGCATGCAACTTGCAAGAATGTAAAGGGAAGCGTTTGGAGGATTCAAACGCAATTGGAGACACGGATGTTTTTGTCGTGGTTCCGATAGGTGGTGCTATCGTACATCCACGTTGATGGAGACTTCAACCCACGAAGGGTAACGATTGCGCGAGTCCACGGAGGGCTCCACCCACGAAGGGTCCACGAAGAAGCAACCTTGTCTATCCCACCATGGCCGTCGCCCACGAAGGACTTGCCTCACTAGCGGTAGATCTTCACGAAGTAGGCGATCTCCTTGCCCTTACAAACTCCTTGGTTCAACTCCACAATCTTGTCGGAGGCTCCCAAGTGACACCTAGCCAATCTAGGAGACACCACTCTCCAAGAAGTAACAAATGGCGCATTGATGATGAACTCCTTGCTCTTGTGCTTCAAATGATAGTCTCCCCAACACTCAACTCTCTCTCATAGGATTTGGATCTGGTGGAAAGAAGATTTGAGTGGAAAGCAACTTGGGGAAGGCTAGAGATCAAGATTCATATGGTAGGAATGGAATATCTTGGCCTCAACACATGAGTAGGTGGTTCTCTCTCAGAAATGGTAAGTTGGAAGTGTAGGTTTGTTCTGATGGCTCTCTCCACGAATGAAGAGGAGGTGGAGGGGTTTATATAGCCTCCAGACAAAATCTAATCATTACACACAACTTGCCAAACTCGGTGGGACCGAATTGGTAAACTCGATCGGACCGATTCAGCAAATCTAGTGACCGTTAGGATTTTCGGTGGGACCGACATGCAACTCGGTAGGACCGATATGGTTAGGGTTAGGGCATAACATAATCTCGGTGAGACCGATTACACAAACTCGGTGAGACCGATTTTGGTAATAAGCTAACCAGAGAGTTGGTCAGGTAAACTCGGTGGGACTGATTCGCTCTTTTCGGTGAGACCGAAATGTTACGAAAGGGAAACAGAGAGTTTACATTGCAATCTCAGTGGGACCGATCGCTCACTTCGGTTAGACCGAAACGTTACGAAGGGAAACAGAGAGATTGCAACCCATCTCGGTGAGACCGAGATCCCTATCAGTGAGACCGATTTTCCTAGGGTTTGTGGCAGTGGCTATGACATTTGAACTCGGTGGCGCCGGATAGAAAGAATCGGTATGGCCGAGTTTGACTTTGGGTTTAGGTCATATGTGGATGTGAGAAAGTAGTTGAGGGTTTTTGGAGCATATCACTAAGCACTTGAAGCAAGAGGCTCATTAAGCAACACCTCATCCCTTCTTGATAGTATTGGCTTTTCCTATAGACTCAATGTGATCTTGGATCACTAAAATGTAAAATGAAGAGTCTTGAGCTTTTGAGCTTGAGCCAATCCTTTGTCCTTAGTATTTTGAGGGATCCACTTTCATCATCCATGCCATGCCATTCGTTGAGCTTTCCTGAAATAATAGTCTTGGAATAGCATTAGCTCAATGAGCTATATGTTGTTATGAATTACCAAAACCACCTAGGGATAGTTGCACTTTCACCTGCCTGTCATGCGGAACGCCGAACAGGAGAACCCTCGCGAACGTTGCTACTGCAGCCTCCCCACGTCATCCTAATATGATTTTTCCCAAGTCAACACAACTGAGATGAGAAGCATTCAACAAAAACTGGGGAGAAGCCAGCAACAAAAACCAAGCGAAACCGAAAAGACGAAGAAAATATGGCGAATAAAATAAAGTCCAACATAATTATACATAGACTCATACATGAAAGATAACAACCTGCCAGGTCCAGCTACCCTCATACATGAAACAAAACATCATGAATAGTACGATTACAACCATACTCCATCCCGACAACTAAGAATACTCGAAAGCTCTACTGCTCGGCTGGCGCTGCGGGGTCCTCTCCTGATGCGGACTCGGATCCAGAACTAACGGGGTTAACGGAGACCTCCGGGTTAAAAGTGACATGGCGACACTGCCTCGAGGGCTCTCCCTCTGGGGCAGGTGGAGGGTGGATCATCGGGGCTGCAGGAGTGGCAAGGAGTGAAACCCACTCTGCAGGAGCACTAAGGGGACTCGCGGTCGCGGTGCCCGAGCTACTCGGGGGAGTAACCGGAGAAACAGGGGATCTAGAACTGACAGGAACGTAGGGAATAAATCCCACAGATGGAGAAGTAGTGGCTGAGCGAGCATAGACTAAAGTAGAGGCTAAAGCAGTACGGGCACGACTTAGCTCACGAGCCAGCTCATAGATCAGAAGATAGCTAGCAGTGATGTAGCGAGAAAGGTGGCTAGCGACACTATCAGACTCCGGATCAATGAGAGGGAAACGAACACGACCATTATCCTGGAGAGAAGGGTAGTAATGGAAACCTGGGTGATTCTGCATCCGGACCTCGTTGTAGCAGAGCTCAACAAGTACCTCGAATGCAGCAAACTGGACAGCCTGAGAAGCGGAAGAAGCGTAGCCGCTACGAGAGGTACGAGTGTAAGAACTGGAATCGGAACTGGTGCGCAGAGTAACCACGGCGTGATACTCATACACTGAGTCAGCTAGGCGCTCCCGGTACACATGATAGACTGGATCGTCTCCGTGAGGGTACAGCTGACGCCACACATTACGAAGGAGATGCGGTGACGTGTACGGCATCAGCTGCAACTAGCACGGATATAGCACCGGAGCCATCTACACTCACAACCATTAGCAGGTTAGCATAGAAAAATATAACCGGTGCAAGAAATGCAACAACTAGCTATAGTTATTACCGACACTCAGCTACAACTCGTATCTAGCGTCTAGTTAACTCGGCTTAGTCTAGCATGGCCTACAGTCAGCGCGGCTCTGGTACCAAGCGTTGTGGCACCCCGGCTCAGAGCGACCGGTTTACCCTGCATTGCCAGCCCAGAGACCTTGTCTTCTGGCAAAACACAACAACATGGTACAGAAAACAACCGCTTTATTCATGCTAGCGGAACATAGTTCATATTACAACAGTTAGTGAGGCCAAGCGGCACACACGGTGCGGCTGAACAATATGTACATTATTTAGTGAACATAAAGGGGCCTCGATCATGACAACTACTCGGCAGCGGAACAACGTCGTAGCGGGACTCCATAGCACAAGGACACCCACATGGACACGGTCTAGACTCGGACAGCACTCCTTTCCAATGGAACTTTCCTGAAATCTGGCATGACACGCCAGGTCAGTGCATTGAATGTACTTGCAAGCTCACAATAAGCATAAACAAAATGACAGACAATATTATGATATTTATCCAATTTAATCAACAATGCAACTATATAACCAACACGCTGTGACAGTGCTCAATAGGTACTCATTCTCTCGACTTGCTTACCAGGTGTGACCAACAAACATAATATTACCAACAGATACTCGTGATCCTTACGGCGATCACAACCTGACCATCTCATGGCCCGTGATCCTTACAGCGATCACAACCCGACCAACTCGTGGCCCGTGATCCTTACGGCGATCACAACCCGACAACTCATGTCCAACTCAACACGATGACCTCACTGTCATCCTTAGTGCAATTAGTGTGCATATTTATTAAGTGTTGACCCATGGTGTACCTTACTTTCGAGCGTTTCTGTATCCATGGACTCGGCTATCGATAGATTAAATACACTCTGCAGAGGTTAGTATATTGTACCCACACTACGGAACCCATGGCCTCACTCTCCCATTCGGGTGGACCAATAGCGTTCCGACGAAACCATTTCACTGTCATGACACTCTCCTGGCCCCTCCGACTCAGACCCCACTGGGCTAGTCCCGGGTGTCTACCTCCAGACACCTCGACCACCATCGTGGCCACGATCCACACTGGGATCCGGTACCAAAATTAACTTAACAACGGGCTCACAAGGTTATGCTTGCCTACCGGGCCAGGGTACAGCACGCCCATAACCTTCCCTAAATTGAGGTACCGACCAAAGGCACGACAATTAAACGCATTAAGGCCGTCCCATACCGGCAAATGTGGTTGCACTGGGAAAGACTCGTTTCAGCGGCACCACGACCCGATCAACAATATGTTCAAGTTGAATTATTAATCAGGTTCAACTTAATGTGAAAAATAAAATAACTGGTGTCATATTGCCATACCATGCATCACTTAACATATGCATCACATAACCGTGCAAGGACTGCAGCAACCACGCTCCTACGGAGCCAACATAAACTCATGCTACTATACTGGTTAAAACCTCTCTTTACTTATACCAGAACTATTTCTAGCAATTATCATCATTATACCTCATGCAAAAATAATATTAAAATTACTCATCAAGCTCTATGACCATATTATTTATTTATCAGTTGTAACTAAGTTCTCATTATCTTACCAACAATATTTACTTCAAACATACTGAAGTTCAAGCATTTTAACATAACAAGCATATAACAGAATATATTTATTATATAACTAATTTAAATGCATCAATATTCATAAGTTCATGTATGAAAATCATAAATATTGAAGTGGCACCATGAAAATGTTACTGTGGCTTGCCTTAGTACTGATGAGGTTCACAAGGCTCCTGGTGATCCTCAAGACAAGCTGGTTCCTCTGAAAACATTCGAAAACCACAACGAAAATATCAAAAAACCTTCTAAAAATTGCCACGAAAATCTCGACAGCAAGGAAAAATCCCATCTTTTGGGAGCTGTTAGATATTTGGACATAGAACACGATGCAAAAAGAATCACTGCATTTCGACTTGTAGAATAAAAGTTATGGCTGTTTGAATGCTACTGGAATTTAAATGAATTTGAGAAAAAGAAAACAAAGAGGGGGTGACATCGATGGCGTATTTTCCCAGGGTGCCACCCCTCATACCGCTTCGTGTGCATAGTGAGTGGCTGACTAGCGGGCCCCGCTAATCAAGCCGGAGGGAGGGGAGAAAGAAACAGAGAGGCGCGGCGCTTCGCCGGAGCTTACGCCGGCGTTGAGGCTTCTTGGAGGAAAACAAGAGGGAGGGATCGACGGAGAAGTTCTTGCGCACCTACCCGTACCCGTAGCGTGGCTAACAGTGACCGGACAGCGTCCGATTCTTCCTTGCAAGTGGAGGCAGAACACGGTGGTCACCGGAGATGAGGAAGACAGCGGCTAGGGGCGGCTCCAGGGGCTCTAGCTTGGCGCGTTAGCTTCACGGAGGAGAGGCGAAGGCCCTGGCGGGGTCGCCTTGGCTTGGGAGAGGCCGAAGCTATGGGAACGATCCAGAGGGGATCGCCGGCGAGCTCGGCTCGGGGACGGCAGCCCGCGGCCTGCCTGGCTGGGCTGCGGCTTCTAGTGGCTATAGGAGGGAGAGGTGGTGAGGTGCGATGCTCCAGGAGGCTGCGAAGGGGGGGGTTTATAGGTGGGGCAGCGAGGAGGGCTCGGGCTCCGCCGGAGGACAGCTGTCTCCGGTGCCCAGCGATGAATGGTGCCAGAGAGAGAGGGGGAAGGCGACGGGGGTCACGCGGGAGTTGTGCGCGGACGCGAACGAGCACAGGAGCGATGAGGAAAGGGACGAACACAGTGCGCGGGCACTATGCCATTGGCCGGACCATGCCCGTGCTCGCTGTGGCGAGCTCCGACATCGGCGAGCGGCAGGGAGGAGTAAAGGGGGTGGAGACGAGGATGGTGGCGAGGGGGACACGCTTTGGCTGGCCGAGCAGCGAGCACACGCACCACAGAGGCACTAGCGACGCGCAGAGCGCGCTTTTGGCATGCCAGCACGCTCGGACGAACGCGGTCACCGCGTGGACCGTGACATCAGGCCACATATGCACTAACCATGATGTCTGGCGTGTAGTCCTTAGTAACCTTAGGTGTTACCACGGCTCGGTTTGTTTCCAGGTGCACAAGAAGTGAAATGGTGAAGAGGTTAAGTTACTGGACAGAAATTTTGAACAGTTACTGTGGTCAAACCACAGGGATCCAAGGGCTGAGCTTTGGGGTTTTACTGACTCTTACTAAGGTGAATAAGTACAAGGAAAACCATCTAAATTGGAGCTAGTAAAAAGGTAGTTGCTGTAGAAACTACCATTTCAGCCCAGAAGTGAAAATATTTTCTGTAGCCAAGATACTCCAAAGAGTGGTGAAATATTTTTGCTCAGAAATGTGCCCTACGGTCCAAACAATATTTCGGATTTTTCTCAGGATTTTTAGGGCAACAGAAATGAGGGTTGCTTCGGAGGTCAAAGAGTTTAGCTAGGGTTTAAGAGGCAAAATGAGTATTTTTCATTTAAGAAAAATATTCCAAGCAATATTGTTGGGTTGTCCAGGGGTGAAATGATGGATTAGAAGAGGAGAGGGGGCACTTGGGTGAAAATCAAGGGATACCCAAGTGATCAAGTCCAAATGGAATGATTCAAAACTCCAAATCCAAAACCAACTCAGTTGAAAATCAAGCAAAGAAAAGAGGGCAAAAACCAGGCTGTGACATGTCACTGGGTAAGGACACCGCAAGATTGAACCCAAAGCTAAGCACTTATCCCATGGCAAGAAAGATCAATCTAGTAGGCCAAACCAAACTGATAATTCGAAGAGACTTGCAAAGATAACTCAATCATACAGAAAAGAATTCAGAGGAGATTCAAATATTTCTCATAGATAAACTTGATCATAAACCCACAATTCATCGGATCTCAACAAACACACCGCAAAAAAGAGTTTACATCGAATAGATATCCACAAGAGAGGGGGAGAACATTGTATTAAGATCCAAAAAGAGAGAAGAAGCCATCTAGCTAATAACTATGGACCCGTAGGTCTATGGTAAACTACTCACAACTCATCGGAGGGGCTATGGTGTTGATGTAGAAGCCCTCCATGGTCGATTCCCCTCCAGCGGATCGCTGGCGAAGGCTCCAAGATGGGATCTCGCGGATACAGAAGGTTACGGCGGTGGAAATTGTGTTTCGTTGGCTACCTGGATGTTTTCGGGGTACGTAGGCTTATATAGGAGGAAGAAGTACGTCGGTGGCCACCCGAGGGGCCCACGAGACAGGGGGTGCGCCCTATAGGGGGGCGCCCTACCCTCTCGTGGACGCCTCGGTTGCTTCTTGACTTGCACTCCAAGTCCTCTGGATCACGCTCGTTCCAAAAATCACGCTCCCAAAGGTTTCATTCCGTTTGGACTCCGTTTGATATTCCTTTTCTTCGAAATACTGAAATAGGCCAAAAAAACAGCAATACAGGTTGGGCCTCCGGTTAGTAGGTTAGTCCCAAAAATGATATAAATGTGTAAAATAAAGCCCATAAACATCCAAAAGGGGTAATATAATAGCATGGAACAATCAAAAATTATAGATACGTTGGAGACGTATCAAGCATCCCCAAGCTTAATTCCTGCTCATCCTCGAGTAGGTTAATGATAAAAAAGGAATTTTTGATGTGGAATGCTACCTAGCACAATGCTCAATGTAATTTTCTTTATTGTGGCATGAATGTTCAGATCCAAATGATACAAAATAAAAGTTTATATTAACATGAAAATGGTGATACTTCAAGCATACTAATCAAAGTAATCATGTCTTCTAAAAAATAACATGGCCAAAGAAAGTTATCCCTACAAAATCATATAGTCTGGCTGTTGCTCTATGTTCATCACACAGAGTATTTAATCATGCACAACCCCGATGACAAGCCAAGCAATTGTTTCATACTTTAATAATCTCAAACTCTTTCAACTTTCACGCAATACATGAGCGTGAGCCATGGACATAGCACTATATGTGGAATAGAATGGTGGTTGTGGAGAAGACAAAAAACGAGAAGATAGTCTCACATCAACTAGGCGTATCAACGGGCTATGGAGATGCCCATTAATAGATATCAGTGTGAGTGAGTAGGGATTGCCATGCAACGGATGTACTAGAGCTATAAATATATGAAAGCTCAACAAAAGAAACTAAGTGGGTGTGCATCCAACATGCTTGCTCACGAAGACCTAGCGCAATTTGAGGAAGCCCATCATTGGAATATACAAGCCAAGTTCTATAATGAAAATTTCCCACTAGTATATGAAAGTGATAACATATGAGACTCTCTATCATGAAGATCATGGTGCTATTTTGAAGCACAAGTGTGGAAAAAGAGATAATAGCATTGTCCCTTCTCTCTTTTTCTCTCATTTTATTCTTTTTCTTTTTCTTTTTTTCTTTTTTTCTTTGGCCTTCTTTTTTTTCTTTTTTGTCCTTTCTCTTTTTCCCCCTTTTTTTGTAAAGTCCGAAGTCTCATCCCGACTTGTGGGGGAATCATAGTCTTCATCATCCTTTCCTCAGTAGGACAATGCTCTAATAATGAAGATCATCACACTTTTATGGATTTACAACTCAAGAATTACAACTCAAAGCTAGAACAAGATATGACTCAATATGAATGCCTCCGGCGGTGTACCGGGATATGCAATGAATCAAGAGCGACATGTATGAAAATTATGAAGGTGGCCTTGCCACAAATACGATGTCAACTACATGATCATGCAAAAAGCAATATGACAAAAGTAATGTGTGTCATATGAACGGAACGGTGGAAAGTTGCATGGCAATATATCTCGGAATGGCTATGGAAATGCCATAATAGGTAGGTATAGCGGCTGTTTTGAGGAAGGTATATGGTGGGTGTATGGTACCGGCGAAAGTTGCGCGGCACAAGATAGGCTGGCAATGGTGGAAGGGTGAGGTGCGTATAATCCATGGACTTAACATTAGTCAAAAGAACTCATGTACTTGTTGCAAAAATCTAGAAGTCATCAAAAACCAAAGCACTACGCACATGCTCCTAGGGGGATATATTGGTAGGAAAAGACCATCGCTCGTCCCCGACCACCACTCATAAGGAAGACAATCAATAAATAAAATTTTGCTCCAACTTCATCACAAAGCGGTTCACCATACATGCATGCTACGGGAATCACAACCCTTAACACAAGTATTTTTCATAATCACCTCAACTAGCATGACTTTAATATCACTACCTCCATATCTCAAAACAATTATCAAGCATCAAATTGATCATAGCATCCAATTCTTTTTTATGATAGTTTTTATTATACCCAACTTGGATGCTCATCATTCTAGGACCAACTTCATAACCATAGCAAATACCATGCTGTTCTAAAAGACTCTCAAAAAGATATAAGTGAAGCATGAGAGACTAGCAATTTCTTCAAAATTAAGTCACCACCGTGCTCTAAAAAATATAAGTGAAGCACTAGAGCAAAAACTATCAAACTCAAAAGATATAAGTGAAGCACATAGAGTATTCTAGCAAATTCTAATCAAGTAGGCTTCTCCCAAAAGGTGTGTACAGTAAGGATGATTGTGGTAAACTAAAAAGCAAAGACTAATATAATACACGATGCTCCAAGCAAAACACATATCATGTGGCGAATAAAAATATAGCTCCAAGTAAAGTTACCATGAACGAAGACGAAAGAGGGGATGCCTTCCTGGAGCATCCCCAAGCTTAGGATTTTGGCTATTCTTGAATATCTTGGGGTACCATGGGCATCCCCAAGCTTAGGCTCTTGCCACTCCTTATTCCATAGTCCATAAAAGCTTTACCCAAAACTTGAAAACTTCACAACACAAAACTCAACAGGAAATCTTATAAGCTCCATTAGTGAAAGAAAACAAAAGCACCACATAAGGTACTGTAATGAACTCATTCTTTATTTATTTTGGTGTTAAACCTACTGTATTACAACTTCTCTATGGTTTATAAACTATTTTACTAGCCATAGATGCATCAAAATAAGCAAACAACACACGAAAAACAGAATCTGTCAAAAACAGAATAGTCTGTAGCAATCTGTAACTAACGCAAACGTCTAGAACTCTAAATATCCTACCAAAATAGGAAGTCCTGGACAATTTGTTTATTGATCAGCAGCAAAAATAATCAACGCAAAAGCACGTTTCTGTGATTTAACAAAACTAAATTCGTGCACGCAAAGTTTCTATTTTTCAGCAGAATCAAATCAACTATCATCATAGGTTATGCCTATAGGTTCTACTTGGCACAAACACTAATTAAAAGAAAAAAAACACATCTAAACAGAAGGTAGATGCAAGATTTATTACTAAACAGGAACAAAAACAAAAAAACACAAAGAAAATTGGGTTGCCTCCCAACTAGCGCTATTGTTTAACACCCCTAGCTAGGCATAAAAGCGAAGATAGATCTAAGTAGTGCCATCTTTGGCACTAAATTCATAAGTAGCTCGCATGATGGATTCATAAGGTACTTTGAATTTCTTTCTTGGAAAGTGCTCCATGCCTTTCTTTAATGGAAATTGGAATCTAATATTCCCTTCCTTCATATCAATAATCGCACCAATCGTTCTAAGGAAAGGTCTACCAAGAATAATAGGGCAAGAAAGATTGCAATCCATATCAAGAACGATAAAATCTACGGGCACCAAATTTCTATTTGCAACAATGAGAACATCATTGATCCTTCCCATTGGCTTTTTAATGGTGGAATCTACAAGGTGCAAATTTAAAGAGCAATCATCAAGATCATGGAAACCTAGAATATCACATAAAGTTTTTAGAATCGTGGAAACACTAGCACCCAAATCACACAAAGCAAAACACTCATGATCTTTAATTCTAATCTTTATAGTAGGTTCCCACTCATCATTAAGTTTTCTAGGTATAGAAACTTCCAAATTAAGTTTTTCATCATAAGATTGCATCAAAGCATCAACGATATGTTTGGTAAAAGCTTTATTTTGACTATAAGCATGAGGAGAATTAACAACGGATTGCAACAAGAAAATACAATCTTCTAAAGAACAATTATCATAATCAAATTCCTTGAAATTCAAGATAGTGGGTTCAATACTATTTAAAGTCATGACCTCTCCAATCCCACTTTTACCAAACTTAGCATCAAGATCTAAAAACTCCGAATTCTTGGGATGCCTTCTAGGTAAAGTTGACTCATCATCAGTCCCATAATTATCAAGATTCATATTGCAAAACAAAGATCTAATAGGAGATGCATCAATAACTTCAAGATCTTCATCATTATTTTCATGGAAACTAGAAGAACACGCTTTTATAAAGCATTCTTTCTTTGCACGCAATCTAGCGGTTCTTTCCTTGCACTCATCAATGGAAATCCTCATTGCTTTGAGAGACTCATTGATATCATGCTTAGGAGAAGAAGATCTAAGTTTAAGAGAATCAACATCAAGCGAAAGTCTATCAACGTTCCTTGCCAAATCATCAACTTTGAGCAATTTTTCTTCAAGCAAAGCATTAAAATTCTTTTGAGAGATCATAAATTCTTTCACACTATTCTCAAAATCAGAGGGCATCTTATTAAAATTACCATAAGAATTATTGTAGGAATTTCCATAATTATTAGAGGAATTACTAGGGAACGGTCTAGCATTAAAGTTTCCTCTATAAGCATTGTTTCCAAAACTATTCCTACCAACAAAATTCACATCCATAGATTCATTATTATTCTCAATCAAAGTAGACAAAGGCATATCATTGGGATCAAGAGGAGTATTCTTAGTAGCAAACAATTTCATAAGTTCATCCATCTTTCCACTCAAAACATTGATTTCTTCTATAGCATGCACTTTTTTGCTAGAAGATCTTTTGGTGTGCCATTGAGAATAATTAGCCATAATATTATCAAGAAGTTTTGTAGCATCTCCTAACGTGATTTCCATAAATGTGCCTCTCGCAGCCGAATCTAAGAGGTTTCTAGAAGCAAAGTTCAAACCGGCATAAAAATTTTGTATGATCATCCATAAATTCAAACCATGAGTAGGGCAATTGCGAATCATCAATTTCATTCTTTCCCAAGATTGGGTAACATGCTCATGATCAAGTTGTTTAAAATTCATAATATCGTTCCTAAGAGTGATAATCTTAGCGTGAGGAAAGTATTTAGAGATAAAGGCATCTTTGCACTTGTTTCAAGAATCAATACTATTTTTAGGCAAAGACGAAAACCAAACTTTAGCACAATCTCGAAGTGAAAACGGAAATAACTTCAATTTAACAATATTGTTATCCGTATCTTTCTTATTTTGCATATCACACAAATCAACAAAGTTGTTTAGATGAGTAGCGGCATCTTCACTAGGAAGGTCGGCGAATTGATCTTTCAAAACAAGATTCAGCAAAGCAGTATTGATTTCACAAGACTCAACATCATTAAGAGGAGCAATCGGAGTACTAAGGAAATCATTATTATTGGTATTCGAGAAATCACACAATTTGGTATTATCTTGCGCCATGGCAACAAGTAATCCAACACACAAGCAAATAAAAAAGGCAAACGAAAAGAGAGAGGAGGAGATTGGGAAAGAGAGGGCAAATAAAACGGCAAGGGTGAAGTGGGGGAGAGGAAAACGAGAGGCAAATGGCAAATGATGTAAATGTGAGGGAGATGAGTTTGTGATGGGTACTTGGTATGTCTTGACTTGAGCGAAGACCTCCCCGGCAACGGCGCCAGAAATCCTTCTTGCTACGTCTTGAGCTTGCGTTGGTTTTCCATGAAGAGGAAAGGGTGATGCAGCAATAGTAGCGTAAGTATTTCCCTCAGTTTTTGAGAACGAAGGTATCAATCCAGTAGGAGGCTCCTCAAAAGTCCCACGCACCTACACAAACAAACAAAGAACTCGCAACCAACGCAATAAAGGGGTTGTCAATCCCTTCACGGCCACTTGCAAAAGTGAGATCTAATAGAGATAGTATGATAAGATAAATATATTTTTGGTATTTTATAATATAGATGCAAAAAGTAAAGATGCAAATAAAAGTAAATTGGAAGCAAATATGATAAGAGATAGACCGGGGGCCATAGGTTTCACTAGTGGCTTCTCTCAAGATAGCATAAGTATTACGGTGGGTGAACAAATTACTGTCGAGCAATTGATAGAAAAGCGAATAGTTATGAGATTATCTAGGCATGATGTATATAGGCATCACGTCCGCAATAAGTAGACCGACTCCTGTCTGCATCTACTACTATTACTCCACACATCGACCGACTCCTGCCTGCATCTAGAGTATTAAGTTCATAAGAACAGAGTAACGCCTTAAGCAAGATGACATGATGTAGAGGGATAAACTCATGCAATATGATATAAACCCCATGTTTTTATCCTTGATGGCAACAATACAATACGTGCCTTGTGAGGGAGTCCTGGATAAGGGGGTATCAGGACAGCCGGACTGTATACATCGTCCGGACTATTGAAGCGTGAAGATACAAGACTCAAGACTTCGGCCCGTGTCCGGATGGGACTCTCCTTTGCGTGGAAGACAAGCTTGGCGATCCGGATATTGTGTTTCCTTCCTTGTAACCGACTCCACATAAACCCTAGCCCTCTCCGGTGTCTATATAAACCGGAGAGGTTGGTCCTTAGAAGGCCGATCACAATTACAATCATACCATCATAGGCTAGCTTCTAGGGTTTAGCCTCTACGATCTCGTGGTAGATCTACTCTTGTACTACCCATATCATCAATATTAATCAAGCAGGAAGTAGGGTTTTACCTCCATCGAGAGGGCCCAAACCTGGGTAAACATCTGTGTCCCTTGCTTCCTGTTACCATCAGCCTAGATGCACAGATCGGGACCCCCTACCCGAGATCCGCCGGTTTTGACACCGACATTGGTGTTTTCATTGAGAGTTCCTCTGTGTCGTTGCTGCCGGGCTCGATGGCTCCTTCAATCATCGTCAACGACACGGTCCAGGGTGAGACTTTCCTCCCCGGACAGATCTTCGTGTTCGGCGGCTTCGCACTGCGGGCCAATTCGCTTGGCCATCTGGAGCAGATCGACAGCTACGCCCCTGGCCATCAAATCAGGTTCGGAAACCTGAACTACACGGCGGATATCCACGGAGACTTGATCTTCGATGGATTCGGGCCCGCGCCAGGAGCACCGGACAGTCACGACGAGCATGGCTTGGACCTGCTGTCAGACAACACTCGGGATATCACCCCTGCAGTAGCCCTGGACTCAAATCCGAGGCAGGCTGCGTTGCCTAAGGACGGAGGGATGGACCCCGCCCCACAGGCCGTACCCTCATAGGCGGTGGAGCCGAACACAGGCCTCACTTCTGAGGAAGCTCGTGACTCCAGACCCCCGGATTCGTATCCGGCTGTAGGTTCCAGTCTGCACGTTCCCGAGCCCGTCGAGCCTGGTTGGGCTCCGGTAATGGAGTTCACCGCTGCGGACATCTTTTAGCACTCGCCCTTTGGCAACATGCTGAACTCATTAAAGTCTCTCTCTTTGTCAGGAGGCTCTAGGCCAAACTATGTCCGGCTTGAGTGGGAAGCAGGCGAAAAAGGAACTCGCTGCCCACCCACCACCCACTTCATTGCCACGGTCGATGATTTAACCGACGTGCTTGACTTCGACTCCGAAGACATCGACAGTATGGACGACGATGCAGGAGAATTACAGGAGCCACCGCTCACAGGGTGGTGGACGGCCACCTCCTCATACGATATATATATGATGGACACTCCGAAGGAACCAATGGCGACGAGGCAACGGAGGACAACCCCTCAGGGAGAAAAGCAAAGCACAGGCGTCGTTGGTGCCGCTCCAAGCCCCGCCACAGCAATACCAGCCCCGAAGAGGAAAACAATCCGGATGGTGCTGAAGAAGAATACAACCCTTATCAGCCCGCCTTCGAATAGGACGAACAGGAAGATGAGCAAGTCAGCCCAGAAGAACAGGCGACGGACGGATATCCGAAGGAGGACAACTACATGCCCCCTCCGAAGACGAGATTAGCCTCGGGACGACGAGTTCGGCGTGCCTGAGGATCCCGTGGAGCAGGAGCGCTTCAAGCGTCGGCTTATAGCCACTACGAGGAGCCTGAAGAAGAAGCAGTAGCAACTCCAAGCTGATCAAGACCTGCTCATAGACAGATGGACTGAAGTCCTGGCAGCCGAGGAATACAGACTCGAACGCCAAATGGCTGATCAGCCACCCCATGGCCGGGATAAAATGGGGTATCAGCCCGAATACCAGCCCGCACCCCAACGCCAACACACTACAGCCCGGGGTAATAGGCAAGACCTGCAAGATATTCTGTAAAACAAAGCAGGACAGCCAAGATCGATCTATGGATCGCGGGGGCGCACCCCAGCGGGCGACAATGACCGTCACGCCAGACACATCAACAAGTCCGGCCAGGCCGAACACAACAACCCAGACTAATTCGAACTGTGTAGCCACATAGCCCGGCACAGAGGCACCGCACACCCCCTCTGCTTCGCTGAGGAAGTGATGGACCATGAATTCCCAGAAGGGTTCAAACCCATAAATATCGAATCATACGATGGCACAACAGACCCCGCAGTATGGATCGAAGATTTCCTTCTCCATAATCACATGGCCCGCGGAGACGATCTACACGCCATCAAGTATCTTCCCCTTAAGCTCAAAGGACCAGCCCGGCACTGGCTAAACAGCCTGCCAGCAAACTCCATTGGCAGTTGGGAAAACCTGGAAGACGCATTCCTCGACAACTTCCAGGGCACATATGTGCGACCATCGGACGCTGATGACCTGAGCCACATTACTCAACCGCCCGGAGAGTCAGCCAGGAAATTCTGGACTCGGTTCCTAACTAAAAAGAACCAAATAGTCGACTATCCGGACGCCAAAGCCCTGGCGGCTTTTAAGCATAATATCCGTGACGAGTGGCTGGCTCGACACCTCGGCCAGGAAAAACCCAAGTCCATGGCAGCTCTCACAACACTAATGACCCACTTTTGCGCGGGCGAGGACAGCTGGTTGGCCCGCAGCGGCACCGCGCCACATTCCGACACTTCGGATGTCTGCGACAACAACGACAAGCCACGACGCAACAAACATAAACGACGAAACAACAGCGACAACACTGAAGACACGGCAGTAAACGCCGGATTCAGCGGATCCAAGTCCGGTTAGTGGAAGAAGCCGTTCAAAAGAAACAATTAGGGATAGTCCAGTCTGGACCGTATACTGGAGCGCTCGTGCCAAATTCATGGCACCCCGGACAAGCCAGCCAACCACACCAAAAGAGACTGCTGGGTATTCAAACAGGCCGGCAAAATAAACGCCGAAAACAAGGACAAGGGGTTGCACAACGACGATGACGAGGAGCCCCGGCGTCCGAACACAGGGGGACAGAAGAAATTTCCCCCCAAGTGAAAACGGTCAACATGATCTACGCCACTCACATCCCCAAGTGGGAATGGAAGCGGGCACTACGGGACGTCTACGCGATGGAGCTAGTCGCCCCCAAGTTCAACCCATGGTCAGCTTGTCCGATCACCTTTGATCGTAGGGACCATCCTACTAGCATCCGTCATGGTGGCTTGGCCGCATTGGTCTTAGACCCAATCATCGACGGATTTCACCTCATGCGAGTCCTTATGGATGGCGGCAGCAGCCTGAACCTGCTTTATCAGGACACAGTGCGCAAAATGGGCATTGACCCTTCAAGGATCAAGCCCACCAAAACCACCTTTAAAGGTGTAATCCCTGGAGTAGAGGCCCGCTGTACGGGCTCCATAACATTGGAAGTGGTCTTCGGATCTCCGGACAACTTCCGAAGCGAAGAGTTAATCTTCGATATCGTCCCTTTCTGCAGTGGTTACCACGCACTACTCGGACGAACCGCATTCGCTAGATTCAATGCGGTGCCACACTATGCATACCTCAAGCTCAAGATGCCAGGCCCGCGCGGGGTCCTAACAGTCAACGGAAACATGGACCGCTCTCTCCGTACAGAAGAGCATACTGCAGCCCTCGCGGCAGAAGTACAATGTGGCCTCCTTCGGCAAACCACCAATCCGGCGACAACAACATCAAGCACCGTCAAGCGAGTCCGGAACACCCCACAACAGGATCATCAGGCACACGAAGAGCGCGATTAGCAGTCCGGCCTCCGCTCAAGCCCCATCAAAGCAGCATTCATGCCACGCGTACATAATTACGCACTCAAAATACCATGGGCACAGGCGGAGGCGCATCAGTGACTCAGTCAACATTGCGGTATCACCGGAACACACCTTCATAATCTTTCCCTTTTACCTTTCAGGACATCGCCTTATTGCAGCCTCCTCAGAGGAGCCGGATTGTCGGACTTACACAGGGGAGAAAACCAAGGAGGCAACAGGCTTTGCACACGGAAGGAAATACCCAGGTGGAATCTATTTACGATCATTATACCTGCTTTATCTATCTGTACACAGCCTGCCCCTTGATAGGACATGTCAAATAGTCCTATTTATCTCTGCTTAATGCATCCATTGTAAACATACGCTTAAACGTATTATTCATCAATGGGAGATCATATATAGCGTCAGCTTATTATTCTTATTTGAGCATTTTTTTTCTCATAAATGTTTATTTGATATTGCATCCGTACACCTTGGTATGGTCAGTTTGCCAGGGGCTTCTTATGGCGCCCCATAATACAGCAAGACAAGTCCAAACACTTTCAATAGTGCGGCACCCCGAACTTATAGCACTATATGCATCAGCTCCGAATCATGTCTTGGGTCTACAGTTGGGTTAGCCCGGCTCCCTTGTTTTGGTACCTTACGTTTCGTTATATCGGCTAAGGTAGCGCAGGAAGAACTACTGCGATTGTGTCCCGGTTCTTCCGGACGAGCACCTCAGTACAGAAAGCCAAAAACTGACCGCATGATTTGGCGAGAGCTGGTCGCTATTCGAGAGGTCTTAAAATCCTTAAAGATTTTCTGCTTTAGGCGATAAATCGGCTTTGTCCGATCTAGGCGTGTATAGCGCCCCAATTCGGCCTTCCGGATTCTAGGGGCTTCGCCGAAATTTAAAATTGCAGACTTCTATGGCTAAGTGAAAGTTATAAAGCCGCATAGTCCGATTGCCTTGTTCGCTGCGCCGGACACCTCCTTAAGGGACCAAACATTTGGATAAAGAGTGTCCGGGTTTTCCACGAACACCCCAGTACTAGTTACGTGGGGGCGGAAGCCGACGACTGGCCTACTTTCAGAATTTTATAAACAGCCGCACAGAAGGTAATATTTTAAATCAAACAGTGCTACATAGACAAGTAAATTCGTCTTTAAATTACAATAGCGGCAGAGGTACATTTAGTCAAAGATCTTGTCCTTGGTACACTCATCGGCCATGAGACGGGCGCCCTTCATAACACCATCATAGTACTTCTTGGGATGGCGTTGCTCCTTGCCCTCTGGCGGACCGTCCTTCACCAGCTTCTTAGCGTCCAGCTTGCCCCAATGCACCTTCGCGCGGGCAAAGGCCCGGCGGGCACCCTTAATGCAAACAGATCGCTTGATGACTTCAAGCCGCGGACAAGCATTCACCATCCGCTTGATCAGGCCAAAGTAGCTAGTGGGCAGGGGCTCACCAGGCCACAGCCGGACTATGAAATCTTTCATAGCCACTTCGACCGCCCTGTGGAGTTCGACCAACTGCTTCAGTTGGTCACTCAGAGGCATTGGATGTTCGGCCCCAGCATACTGGGACCAGAACAGCTTCTCCATTGAGCTCCCCTCCTGGGCACGGTAGAACTCCGCAGCGTCTGATACACTGCATGGCAGATCTGCGAATGCCCCTGGAGAGCTCCGAATTCGAGTAAGTAAAAGAAACGTCTCCTCCACATGTTTTCTTTGCATAAAGAATTTCTTACCCGCCGCTATCTTTTTGGCCTCCTGGATTTCCTATTGTGCCTTCTCGGCTTCGGCCTTGGCGTCTTTCATACTCACCAAGGCCTTCGCAAGCTCGGCCTCTTTCATCTTCAGATCATGCTCCACGGACTCGTACTTCTTGCCGAGGTCCTGGAGCTCTTGCTGTACCTCGCCCACTCTAGCACTTTGCTTTTCACGCTCCTTGAATTCCAAGGCCGCCTTGTCTTCGGCCTCAGACAGCGCTTTCTTCAGGGACGCCACTTCGGCGGTGGCCCCTGTTACACAGTCACGACGCTTTGGCGTTAGACTAACCAATTTTGTCTATCCTTAAACACATAAGAGAGGGGAATCACTTACCCTTGTTCTCTTCGAGCTGCCTCTTCGTGAGGTCGAGCTCTCCTTGCGCCTGCTCCAGGTCCCGCTTTAGTTCGGCAACCTCGGCTGTGCGGGCAGTAGCGACAAGCAGCACAGCCTGCTTATTCACATGAATACTTATTATTAGACTCCTACGGATTATAATTGACCCTCCGTTTGGATTTTCTTTCCGAACACCAAACAGAGTATTAGGGGCTACTACCTATTGGGTGGTAATTTTATACATATTTATTACTTACCTCAAAGCCTGTCAGGAGGCTGGTGCAAGCTTCGGTTAGTCCGCTCTTGGCGGACAAAACCTTCCGAATCACCGCACTCATAAGAGTACGGTGCTCTTCATCCATGGAAGCGCCACGAAGCGCTTCCAGCAGACAATCTGGTGCCTCGGGCGCAACGGAAGTCCTCGATGCAGACGGCTCGCCCTCCCAAACGAGGGGTTGTCCGCCTGAGTTCGGAACCATTGAAGGTTCCGGAACAGTGTTCGGTTGAGAGCCCGGCTTACCATGGCTCTCATCGACACGATCCGCGGGGATCTTACACCCCGCGTGTCCGACATCTGGAATCCCGCCTTGGGGCGTCTCCAGAGTCACCTCCCCCCGCTCTAGGAGCCTTCGGGACAACACCTCCGTGTCATCCGCGGGCTGAGGAGTAGTGGCCGTCGGAAGCGAATTCATCTCCGAATTGCTCAGGGATCCGGAGGAAGATACCTCGGGATGAACCCTGGCCGGACTGCATATAAGTTCGGCATTATAAATACAAAAACTATGAAGTAAAGTCATGATAGAGTGCGGACACTTACGATTGCACTGGGGGCTTCCCCCTGGGCAGCCACCCCTCCTCACTAAGAGCGGTCGTGGCGGAGTAGTCCGGAAGGGACACCTTTCCCGTCTTAGATGTTCCAGCCTCCCCTTCCGGGGCGGCTTTTCTCTTTTTCTCCTCCCCAGTGCGGGGAGGTAGAATTCTTCTTGCTTCCCCCGGCCTCCACGGCGGGAATCTATCTCGTCGTCGTCAGACAACGTGGGTATGACGGCCTTGCACTGAGGGCCTTTTCCGGCCCCCAAGTCTGCCTCCCCAGGCCCCTCATCCTTTCCGGACGGGGCGTCTTCTTGTTCTTCCTCCTCCTCTTCGTGGGAGGAGTGTGCCTCATCATCTTCGGACGAGGCTTCCGGCACAACCTTACGCCGGAGACCCTTTCGGATCCCCGGGGCCTTCTTATCGGCCTTCTTCTCCGGCACCTTGTATGGTGCCGGGACCAGCATCTCCGTCAGGAGAGCATCAGCTGGGCCTTCTGGCAGCGGAGCCAGACAGTCAACCTGCTCCACTGTCTCCACATAATCCTAAACAAATATGCATAACTACTTAAGGCTCCCCCATGAATACATTGGGAAGAACTGAATCCGGTGGTAGTCTGAGAACTCACCTGACTAGGAGGCCGCGCGGCGTGAAGCCCGCGGTCCTCAGATGTGGGAGGAGGTACTTCGGAGGCCTTGAACAACACCTTCCATGCGCCTTTGTGCGTCATGTTGTAGAGCTTCCTGAGCGTCTGGTGTTTGGCCGGGACGAACTCCCACAAATTGAATGCCCGCCTTTGGCAGGGCAGAATCCGGTGAACGAGCATGACCTGGATCACGTTGACAAGCTTGATGTTCTTGTCCTTCATGCTTTTGATGCAGGTCTGGAGTCCGGTCAGCTCCGTAGATTCACCCCAGGACAGACCCTTCTTTTCCCAGGAGGTGAGCCGCATGGGGGCTCCGGATCGGAACTTGGGGGCCGCCGCCCAGTTGGCGCCGCGCGGCTCGGTGATGTAGAACCACCCCGATTGCCACCCTTTTACGGTCTCCGCAAAGGAACCGTCCAGCTAGGTGATGTTAGGCATCTTGCCCACCATGGCCCCTCCGCACTCCGCTTGCTGGCTGCTCACAATCTTCGGCTTCACGCAGAAGGTTTGCAGCCACAGGCTGAAGTGAGGCCGGATGCGGAGGAAGGCCTCGCATACGACGATGAACGCCGAGATGTTGAGGACGAAATTCAGGGATAGATCATGGAAATCTAGCCCGTAGTAGAACATGAGCCCGCGGACAAAGGGATGAAGTGGAAATCCCAGTTCACGGACGAAGTGGGTGACAAATACGACCCTCTCGTGGGGTCCTGGGGTCGGAATGACCTGCCCGGCATCCGGTAGCCAGTGCGCTATGTCCGTGACCAAGTATCCGGCCGCCCGAAGATTTGCGATATGCTTCTCCTTGACGGTGGAAGCCACCCACTTGCCTCCTACTCCAGATATGTTTAGCTGTGCGGAGAAGACTTGGGCTTGGGTGCTGGAGCTTGAGGGGGCAAGAGTGGGCAAGGGAGAAAGAAGGCGTGGGTAAAAATGAGGAAATCTTATCCCTTTATAGAGGCGACGAAAGCGGTGCGCCTCCCCACTTGCCCGTTGGGAATCGCTTGCTTCCCAAGCGCCACGATTGATGGTGTGGTGGGATTACCAATACCCGTATTGATGAGAATCCCGTGATAAGGGGACACGATCTCTGCTTCGACAAGACGTGTCAAAGAAACCGCCTCGCAATATGCGCTGTGGCTGGTTGTGGGAAAACGGTTCGAATAATGATCCGACCATAATGACATGTCATGTTGTCTAAAAAAGTTGTCAGCAGATTGCATTTGTGAAATAGCATTCTCTCTATAGCGGTGTGTAAAGATCATTTTGTGGATCTGGACACGATTCAAGTGTTCGATAATTACTTTGGAGTATTCGGAGATGGAACCCGCCCTGCAATGCCGAAGACAAGACTGCGCGCCAGACTCATCGCCATTGAAGCCTGGTTCAGGGGCTACTGAGGGAGTCCTGGATAAGGGGGTATCCGGACAGCCGGACTGTATACATCGTCCGGACTATTGAAGCGTGAAGATACAAGACTCAAGACTTTAGCCCGTGTCCGGATGGGACTCTCCTTTGCATGGAAGACAAGCTTGGCGATCCGGATATTGTGTTTCCTTCCTTGTAACCGACTCCATGTAAACCCTAGCCCTCTCCGGTGTCTATATAAACCGGAGAGGTTGGTCCTTAGAAGGCTGATCACAATTACAATCATACCATCATAGGCTAGCTTCTAGGGTTTAGCCTCTATGATCTCGTGGTAGATCTACTCTTGTACTACCCATATCATCAATATTAATCAAGCAGGAAGTAGGGTTTTACCTCCATCAAGAGGGCCCGAACCTGGGTAAACATCTGTGTCCCTTGCTTCCTGTTACCATCAGCCTAGACGCACAGATCAGGACCCCCTACCCGAGATCCGCCGGTTTTGGCACCGACACCTTGCAACCCCTGCTGTCACTGGGTAAGGACACCGCAAGATTGAACCCAAAGCTAAGCACTTCTCACATGGGAAGAAAGATCAATCTAGTAGGCCAAACCAAACTGATAATTCAAAGAGACTTGCAAAGATAACTCAATCATACATAAAAGAATTCAGAGGAGATTCAAATATTTCTCATAGACAAACTTGACCATAAACCCACAGTTCATCGGATCTCGACAAACACACCGCAAAAAGAGTTTACATCGAATAGATCTCCACAGGAGAGGGGAAGAACATTGTATTGAGATCCAAAAAGAGAGAAGAAGCCATCTAGCTAATAACTATGGACCCGTAGGTCTGTGGTAAACTACTCACAACTCATCGGAGGGGCTATGGTGTTGATGTAGAAGCCCTCCGTGGTCGATTCCCCCTCCGGCGGATCGCCGGCGAAGGCTCCAAGATGGGATCTCACGGATACAGAAGGTTACGTCAGTGGAAATTGTGTTTCGTTGGCTACCTGGATGTTTTCGGGGTACGTAGGCTTATATAGGAGGAAGAAGTACGCCAGTGGCCACCCGAGGGGCCCACGAGACAGGGGGTGCGCCCTATAGGGGGCGCCCTACCCTCTCATGGACGCCTCGGCTGCTTCTTGACTTGCACTCCAAGTCCTCTGGATCACGTTCGTTCCAAAAATCACGCTCCCGAAGGTTTCATTCCGTTTGGACTCTGTTTGATATTCCTTTTCTTCGAAATACTGAAATAGGCAAAAAAACAGCAATACAGGTTGGGCCTCCGGTTAGTAGGTTAGTCCCAAAAATGATATAAATGCGTAAAATAAAGCCCATAAACATCCAAAAGGGGTAATATAATAGCATGGAACAATAAAAAATTATAGATACGTTGGAGACGTATCAGAGGTCTCCGGACTGAAGCGAGACCTGGAGCGGACCGAGGGAGAGCTCGGCCTCGTGAAGATGCACTTGAGCAAAGTCAAGGTACGCAATACCCCATCTATAGATTGATAAAGGATAAATAATTTCTGCTAATAGAAGCGTCATGAACTTTAATAGGGGCCACGAGGGGCCACGACCGAAGTGGCGGCCCTTAAGAAGGCGCTGACGGAGGCCGAAGACAAAGCGGCCAAGGAACGCGCCGAGCGCGAGAAGCAAGACGCCCGGGTCAACGAGGTCCAGCAAGAGCTCCAGGATTTCGTCCAGAAATACGAGTCCTTGGAGCATGACTCTAAGACTCAAGAGTCCGAGCTTGCTAAGGCCCTCCAGAGCTTGCAAGACGCCAAAGCCGAGGCCCAGAAGGCCCTCCAGGAGGTTCAGGTGGCCAAGAAGATTGCGGCGGGTAAGGCATTCATTATACAAAGCAAGCATGTGAAGGAGACTTTCCTTTTACTTACCCGAATTTGGATCTCTCCGGAGCATTCGCAGATCTACCACGCAACATATCTGATGCCGCAGAGTTCTACCAAGCCGAAGAAGGGAGCTCGACGGAGAAGTTGTTCTGGTCTCAATATCTTGGGACAGAACATCCGATGCCCTTGAGCGACCAGCTGAAGCAACTAGTCGAACTGCACAAGGCAACCGAACTGGCCATGAAGGACATCATAGCCCGGCTGTGGCCTACCGAGCCTATGCCCAGCAGCTACTTCGGCCTCGTGAAGCGGCTTGTGAATGCCTGCCCACGGCTAAAAGTCATCAAGCGGTCAGTTTGCATTGAAGGTGCGCGGAAGGCCTTCGCCCGTGCAAAAGTGCACTAGGCGAAGATGGATGCCGAGAAGCTGATGACGGAGGGGCCACCGAAGGGCAAGGAGCACCGCCGGCCCGAAAAGTATTATGATAGTGTCCTAAAGGGCTCCCGCCTTGTGGCGGAGCAATGTGCCAAGGATGTAATCTTTGAGTGAATACACACATTTTATCTTGTAATATGAAACAAGTTCATTTGCGAATATAACGCTTGTTGATTTAAAATTTTACCTTCTGTGCGGCCGCTTACAAAATCTGAGAGTTGGCTAGTCGTCGGCTTCTGCCCCCATGTAACGAGTACAGGGGTGTTCGGGATAAATCTAAACACTCTTTATCCAAATTTTTGGTCCTTTAAGGAGGTGTTTAGCGCAACGAACAAGGCAATCAGACTATACAACTTTATCACTCTCACTTAGCCATAGAAGTTCTATAATTTTAAATTTTGGCGTAGCCCCTGGTATTCGGAAGGCTGAACTTGGGGCGCTATACATGCCTAAATCGGACAAGGACCGATTCCTCGCCTGAAGTGGAAAAAATCTTTAAGGATTTGAAACCTCTCGAACAGCGACCAGCTCTCGCCGCATCATGACAGTCAGTTTTCAGCTTTCTCTACTGAGGTGCTCGTCCGGAAGAACCGGGACTCAATCGTAGTAGTTCTCCCTTAACTACCCTAGCCGATATAGCGGAACGTAGGGTAGCAAGCACAAGAGCCGGGCAACCCAACTATTGACCCAAGACATGATTCGCAGCGGATGCATATAATGCTATAAGTTCGGGGTGCCGCACTGTCGAAAGTGTTCAGACTTTCCTGCCGTGCTATGGGGAACACTGAAGCCCCTGGCGAACTGAACGTACCAGAATGTACAGGTGCGATTTGTAATAAATAAACAGTCAAGGAAAAAGTCAAAGAAATGTAATAATAAGCTAACGTTGTACGTTATTTTCCATTTGTTTATTTGAATGATACATCAAGGCGTATGTATACACGTAGTGCGATAAGCAAAATAGGACTATTTGACATGTCCTAACCAAGAGCGAGCTGCGTGTGGGTATGTAAAACAGGTATAGCGATCGTTATCAGAGACCACCTAGGGATTCCCTTGCACGTCAAAGCTCCTTGCCTCCTTGGTGTTTCCGTCCCGTGATGGGTCCGATGATCAGGTTATCGGAAGAGCCTCAAGAAGATAGGGACCTGAAAGAAAGAAAGGAGTGAAAATATACGGATCCTAGGACAGTTGAGCCGCATTGTGGACCGTACTTTAGCTGTGCCTCCGTCTATGCCCATGGTATTTTAAGTGCGTACTTATGTACGCGCGGCACAAATTTCACCGCTTGACTGGGACGGAGGCCGAATTGCTAGGCAAGCTCTGGGCGGGCCGGATGATCCTGTTGCGGAGTACTTCAGACTCGCTTGACGGTGTCCGGAGACTTTATTGCCGAATTGGAGGTCAGCCTAAGAAGGCTGCTCTGTACTTCTGCTGCAAGGGCCGCAGTGGGCTCCTCCGTACGGAGGGAGCACTCTGTGTTTACATTGACTGTTATAACCCCGCGAGGTCCGGGCATCTTGAGCTTGAGGTAGGCATAGTGTGGCACCGCATTGAATCTAACGAATGTAGTTCGTCCACTGCAGAAGGGGACGACATCGAAGATTAACTCCTCACTTCGGAAGTTGTCCGGAGATCCGAAGACTACTTCCAGTGTGATTGAGCCCGTGCAATAGGCCTCTACACCTGATATGACACCTTTGAAGGTGGTTTTGGTGGGTTTGATCCATGAGGGATCGATGCCCATTTTGCGCACTGTATCCTGATAGAGCAGGTTCAGGCTACTGCCACCGTCCATGAGGACTTGTGTGAGGTGGAATCCGTCAATGATAGGGTCAAGGACCAGTGCGGCCAAACCGCCATGACGGATACTGGTCGGATGGTCCCTGCGATCAAAGGTGGTCGAACAAGAAGACCCTGAGTTGAACTTTGGAGCGACTGGCTCCATCGTGTAGACGTCCCTTAGTGCACGCTTCCGCTCCCGCTTTGGGAGATGGGTGGCGTATATCATATTTACCGTTTTTACTTGGGGAGGAAATTTCTTCTATCCCCCTGTGTTCGGCTGCCGGGGCTCCTCGTCGTCGTTGCTATGCGGCCCCTTTTCCTTGTTTTCGGCATTCAACTTGCCGTCCTGTTTAAATACATAGCATTCTCTGTTGGTGTGGTTGGCTGGTTTATCAGGGGTGCCGTGGATTTGACATGAGCGACCGAGTATGCGGTCTAGGCTGGACGGGCCCGTTTTGTTTATTTTGAATGGCTTCTTCCGTTGACCGGACTTGGAACCACTGAATCTGGCGTTGACGGTCGTGTCTTCGGTGTTGTCACCATTGCTGCGACGCTTGTGTCTATTGCGCCGGGGCTTGCCGTTACTATCTCTGGCGTCTTAAGTGCTAGGATTTCTTGATGTGCTGTTGCTACGAGCCAACCAGTTGTCCTCGCCCGCACAAAAGCGGGTCATAAGTGTCATAAGGGCTGCCATGGATTTCAGCTTCTCTTGGCCAAGGTGTCGGGCAAGCCACTCGTCACGGATGTTATGCTTGAAGGCCGCTAGGGCTTTGGCATCCGGACAGTCGACAATTTGGTTCTTTTTAGTTAGGAACCGAGTCCAGAATTTCCTGGCTGACTCTCCGGGTTGTTGGGTTATGTCACTCAAGTCATCAGCGTCCGGTGGTCGCACATAAGTGCCCTGGAAGTTGTCGAGGAATGCGTCTTCCAAGTTCTCCCAACTGCTAATAGAGTTTGCCGGCAGACTATTCAGCCAATGTCGAGCTGGTCCCTTGAGTTTTTGTGGGAGGTACTTGATGGCATGTAGATCATCGCCACGGGCCATGTGAATGTGGAGAAGGAAATCTTCAATCCATAACGCGGGGTCTGTTGTCCCATCATATGGTTCGATGTTGACGGGCTTGAACCCTTCTGGGAATTCATGCTCCATTACTTCAGTGAAGCATAGGGGGTGTGCGGCGCCTCTATGCCGGGCTACATCGCGACACATTTCAGATGAGTCTGGTCTGCTCTATTCGGCCCGGCCGGATTTGTATTTAGTATACCCGGCATGGCGGTCATCATCACGCGTTGGGACGCGCCCCCGTGATCCGTAGATTGATCTTGATTGTCCTGCTTTATTTTCCAATTCGTCTCGCAAGTCCTGCGTGTAGCCCCGGGCCTTCGTGTTTTAATTATTTGGCAACAGGGTGAGGGCTGGTGTTTGGGCTGATACGCTGCTTTGTCTCGGCCACAAGGTGGCTGGTCAGCCGCATCCTGCGCTGGTAGTGTAGGCTTTAGTGCCTCATCCTCGAATTGAGGTAACAACTTGCGCCCTGGGTAACTTTTGGTTGGGCACTCGAGTCCATATTCCTCGGCTGCCAGGACCTCAGTCCATCTGTCAGTAAGCAGATCTTGATCAGCTTGAAGTTGCTGCTATTTTTTCTTCAGGCTCTTTGCGGTGGCTATAAGCCGGCGCTTGAAGCGCTCCTGCTCGACGGGATCCTCAGGCACGATAAATTCTTCATCGCGGAGGCTCGCCTCGTCTTCGGAGAGGGGCATGTAATTGTCATCCTCCGAAATCATCATCTATTGCCTGTTGATCAGGGCTAGCTTTCCCATCCTCCCGTCCGGCTTGCTCGAAGCTTGGCTGGGCGGGATTGTTTTCGTCTTCGGCATCATTCGGAGTGCTATTGTCTCTTGTGTCGGTATCGCTGTTCTTGCTATGGCGGGGTTTAGAGTGGCGCCGTTGATGTCGGTGCTTAGATTGCTTCTCAAGAGGATCACCCTCCATTGCATCCTTTTGACCCTCGCCATTGTCTTCTTTGGGTGTGTCCATCATGTATATGTCATATGATGAGGTGGCAGTCCAGCGCCCTGTGGGCGGTGGTTCCTGTTCTTCTCCGGCATCGTCGTCCATACCGTCGATGTCTTCGGAGTCAAAATCAAGCATGTCGGTTAAGTCATCGACAGTGGCTATTAAGTGTGTGGTGGGTGGGCAACGAATTCCTTCGTCGTCCGCTTCCCACTCAAGCCGGACATAGTTTAGCCAAGAGTCTCCTGACAGGGAGAGAGATTTTAATGAGTTTAGCACGTCGCCCAGGGGCGAGTGCTGAAAGATGTCCATGGAGCTAAACTCCATGATCGGTGCCTGGTCAGGTTCGATGGGCATGGATGCACGCGGTTCGGAGCCTATGGCCGGAGACGAGTCCGAGGGTACGAAGACACAGACCTCCTTAGAAGTGAGATCTGTGTTCGGCTCTATCGCCGCTGAGTGTGCGGCCTCCGTGGCGGGGGTCCATCCACCCATCCTTGGATGGCACAATCTGCTCCGGATTTAAAGCCTGGGCAGCTGCAGGTGTGATCTCCTGAACAGTGTCTGATGGAAGATCTAAGTCATGCTCATCGCGACTGTTGGGCGCACCTGTCATGGGCTCGAACCTGTCGAAGATCAAGTCTTCGCGGATGTCGATAGTGTAGTTCAGGTTTCCAAATCTGACATGATGGCTAGGGACGTAGCTATCGATCTGCTCCAGATGGCCAAGCGAGTTGGCCCACAGTACGAAGCCGCCGAATACGAAGATCTGTCCGGGGGGGGACCTCACCCTGGACCACATCGTTGTAGACGATTGAAGGAGCCATCAAGCCTTACCGTGACGACACAGTGGAACTCTCAATGAAAGCACTAATGTCGGTGTCAAAACCGGCGGATCTCGGGTAGGGGGTCCCGAACTGTGCGTCTAAGGCTAATGGTAACAGGAGGCGGGGGAAAAATTGTTTACCTAGGTTCGGGCCCTCTCTATGGAGGTAATACCCTACTTCCTGCTTGATTGATCTTGATGATATGAGTATTACAAGAGTTGATCTACCACGAGATCATAGAGGCTAAACCCTAGAAGCTAGCCTATGATTCTGATTGTTCTTGTCCTATGGACTAAACCCTCCGGTTTATATAAACACCGGAGGGGGCTAGGGTTACACAGAGTCGGTTATAGAGAAGGGAATCTACATATCCGAATCGCCAAGCTTGCCTTCCATGCAAAGGAGAGTCCCACCCGGACACGGGACGAAGTCTTCAATCTTGTATCTTCCTAGTCCAACAGTCCGGCATAAGTATATAGTCCGGCTGTCCGAGGACCCCCTAATCCAGGACTCCCTCAATTGGACTTTGTTTTTACCTCTTTGGCCATAAAGCACCGATGAGTGAAAGGCTTGTCCTCATTTGGAGAGTCGAAGAGGCCGGTGGTGGAGGAGGAGGTAGTGGCATGCATGGCGATGTCTGTCGTGCCCACATGGTCATCATCACCGTCATGTTCATCTCCAGACATGTATTCTTCATGGACTAGAACCTTGTCATATTTCCTCTTTGTGAACTTGGCAGACTTCTTCTTCTTGAGCACAAGCTTCTTGGACTTGTCTTCACGTCTCTCATATGGACAATCATGCACAAAGTGTCTTGGGCTATCACAATTGTAGCATTTTCTTTGTCCAAACGATCTTCCTTGAAGATTCTTCCCTTTGTTTGCCATGTTCGCGGAGTACTTTTTGACTAAGGGAGCCAAGTCTTCCACAAAGTCATTTCCTGGGCATGAAGTGTCAACATCTTCCTCATAAGTCTCTTCAACCACTTCTTCGTCCCTTGAGGGTTGACTAACAACTTTCTTGGCCTCAAAGTAAGATTTGAGCTCTTGGTTGCTTGAGCAATCACAAAGGTCTTCTTGGACTTGGTATCCGAAAGAACATGAGTTGAGAAAGTGGAGACAACTTGAGCCGCAATCAACTTGTGATAATCTGGGCATTGATGTATCATCAGCGTCATCATCATCATCATGGTGTGTTCACTGATAACCATAGCATCTATGAACTTGTCCTTAATGAAATCATCATTTGCCTAAGTGCACTCAAAGGTCCTTAAGTTGAGCACAAGAGACTTCAACCTTCGGTACACCTCTTTCGCACGCTCACCCTCATTCCTCCCAATAGATTGACTTCTTGCTTGAGCAAAGCGGATCGAGATCTTCAATTGCTTCATCACCTTCGAGGGCCTCCTCAAGGCAATCTCAAATTTCCTTGGCGGTCTTGAGAAGAGCAATGGAGTCACTATAGTCATCGGTCACCGCGGTGCACAACATGTTGTGGGCGGCTGCATTGATTTGATCATCAACCGCTTCTCTCAGGGTGAGATTCATCGGGTCTTTGGGATTGAATCCATTGACTAGAATCCACCAAAGTTGAGTAGACGCACTGCGAATGTGAGACTCCATATCTAGCTTCCACTTAGCAAACGCGTTAGCTTTCAAAGGGGGCGGAGGCCCAATAGGATTAATGTGAGGGTGTTGCAAAGGTTGGGGTGAGTAAAAGGTTTCCACGGTATTATACTTGGGAACGTGAGTGCGAGTCATAGATGCAAGGGGTTCTCTCGAATCATCCGCATCATGAATGGCATTTGGATCAAATGAGTTTGATGCAGATGTTGAGGGCCTTAAGCGAGCATCAATTTCCTCCTTGACCAAGGAACGAAATTCTTTCAACATGGCGGTTTTGAGGTCTGCAAACATTAAAAGAATGTCAGCCGCGGTTAAGGGGGCACCCAGGTTAATGGGGGCGACGGGAGCAACGATCGGAGCAACAAGCGCGTCGGCCGCGATGGGGGGTAGGTTTTCACCATCCTCCACAAGGGGTGCGACACCTCCCACATTCACTAGGTCGTCCATATCCTCTAAGGTTGCAAAACCTTATACTAGAGCACGAGGCTCTGATACCAATTAAAAGGATCGATACGGTCGACTAGAGGGGGTGAATAGGAGACTACATATTTTAATCTTTCTTGTCAATTTTAGGGTTTGGCGGATAAATAGCGTTCACTAGATATGTAACTAGGTGAACACAACCTATATGACAAGCAAGCTTAAAGCTAAATATGCTAGGCAACAAACTAATTAGCAAGCCCACAAGCATACAAAGCAAAGTAAAGCGCGGGAAAGGATTAACCACAAGTGAGGCGGGGACACATAAATTATCCCGAAGTTCGCTCTTCCTTGGGGAAGATCTACTCTCCATTTAGAGCGGTGCCGGAGCAAAAGCTTGTGAAACGCCACCAAAGGCTCACCGTAATCTCTATCAAGTAACCCCAACAGATGAGCCTCGAATCACTCAGGGTTGGTCTTGAAGGCGACCATCACACCTTTACAGACTTCTCCGGAGCACACCGCAAGTAAGGAAGCTTCCAGAGGAACCTCTAACTGCCTAGGAGCCCAGGCTCCAAAAGTAACAAGTCAATGGTGGATGAATATTGTGGGGAACACGATTTGGTTTGGTCAAAGTGTAGATCAGGTCTTGCTCTCCCAATCCCAAAGTTTCAACAAGTTTGGGTGGAGGGATTGAGAGTATTGAGCAAAATGAGGTGTAGCAATGGTGGAGCTCAACAAGACATTAGGGTTAGGGATGGAGGAGGAAGAAGGGGCTTTTATAGTGTTCTTGGTTGGGTGACCGTTTCTGCCCATTGGACCCCGTGCACACGGGCTAAGTCAGCCCCGTGCGCACGGGGTACCCAGGAAGATACGCAGCACCCCATGCGCACGCGCATGGGGTACCCAGAGAGTTACACAGTACCCCATGTGCACGGGGTTCAATACCCCATGCGCACAAGGTAACCAGAAAGTTCCTGACTACCCTGTGCGCACGGTGGTCAAAAGACCCCGTGCGCATGGGGTATCCAGAAAATTTCTATTGTAACTTCTTGGATACCATAACTAGCACACTATGGGATATATGGTGGTAGGAGTGGGAAGGCTGGTGTATATAGTTTTAACGAAGGCATTCCCAGATGACATAAGTCCACAATGACCCCTCTTAGTAGTGCGGTTTTTCCTATGATTCAAATCGAACCAAAAAGAAAACCTTCGAGTGGCTGGTAAACCATGCCTTTGATCTTTTTGAATTGGGGGGCGGAGGGTCGCACACCTCCATCCGGAATAACTTGGAACCAATATCCTGAGATAAGCTTTAACAACTGATATTAGTTCCACTAACCATATTGTCATCACACCAAAAAAAATTAAGTGACACTTGCACTTCCACGGGGCAAGCACGACGATGAGGGTACTGTCCAACTATACCTGCCATGGGATACCTGACCCGGGCCGAAAAAGCCCGACCCGAACCTGGCCCGGTCTTGCTCGTGGGCCGAGCCTGGGCCCGAGTTTTGAGCCTGAAGCACACGTCGGACCGGCCTGGGCTTAACATTTTCGCGTTTTAGGGAAGGTCCCGGCCCGGGCCCGACGGGCTTTATCATTGTCGGGCCGGGCTTGGGCCTAAAAAATAGGCCCGACAGCCGGGCTGGGTCGGGCTTAGGCCTAGGTTTTCTGCCTCGAGCTATGTTAGGCCCAACCCGACCCGACAGATGGCCAGGTATATGTCCAAGTAGTGGCCCTCCTGCACGATGGCACACCCTGCCAGGGGAGTGCCTGCACCGAGGGGCTCCACCACCAAGGTCGTAGGGTCTATGAGGTCGTCCTGCATAGGTGGCGCGACCAAAGATCAATTAATCAAAGGGCCCAAGGATATAAGTTCCAGACATATTCCCAAGGGATAAGTCGTCATGATATTCAGGAGGAATATGTCGACAAGGATTCCTAGTAAAGACCATAGTACCCCTCGTTGTATGTTGTGGCCCAGAGGGCAATCTTGTAATCTCCAACCCTACCCCCAATTTCCTATAAATAGAGGAGACCACCCTCCATTCAAAGTGTTCAAAATCTAAAATACATGAGAGCTTTGCTCTCTTCCTTGACATATATGTGTTGGCCCCCCTAAAGGGGAGGGGGGGTGCCCCGCGTCAGGCTGTCGATGTACACGAACGCGTGTCTCCACCTCATGTTTCCTGCGCACCCCCCGTAGGTCTATGTATCCTTACGAGGGTGCCTCAAGTTTATTGCCTAGCCTCGATGCTACGACACATTCATTAATTACTCACACATTATCTCAAAACAACTGCAAGGAATCCAGTTATCAAGTTCAGTGATCTACAAGGCCATGCAAGTTTTTATTTATACCACCAATGTATACCTATCAATCTTAGTACCAACATATAATCCATGCAAACAACCAATTGTTATTCAACTCTCTAGAAGGATATAAGTGAAGCAAGAGAGTCCTGGTTTGTTCTATAAAATCATGCTTTCCTGCTGTGTTCACCGGGCATAACCGTTTTCAACCTCCAGTGGGAGCCCTTTACCCCTTGTCTAGGCTCGGTAACTTAGCTCTTGGAAGCGATGGCTTTTGCGTCTCCGGTGAGGTCGCTACATGTAGTAGCTAGGGCTGCATTGCAATCTTTGTTTCACTTTTGGGGCCTTGTTACATAGAAGGAAGGACATGGTTGTAATGTTTATCCTTTTTTAAGTCCTTCTGTGTGGGTGTATCAATTTTAATGATTTAATGTTACATCTCGAACCTTCGGGTCCCTCCCGTTGTTAAAAAAGTGAACAACTTTTTTCATGCCACTATGCAAACAATCAAACATGTATTTTACCGGGAACCTCAGGAAAACTAGAAGATAAAGGGGTAAAATATTCCCAATTGATAGAGACCGCGTGTGCGCTTTTACTTTTGATGGCGCTCGCGACGACAAGAGACACATGTGCACCTTTTCACCAAGTAACGTACTCTATAAAAGCAATAAACACCTACGCACACGTAAAATACAAGACGTCAGCGCCATGCAAAACCTACTCTAAAATTTCAAAGTTGTATTACTTTCAAACCAAGCGCCCAAATCAAAATCCGTTGGATCCAAGATCGACGTGGTTATGCCATAGATAGCACAAAAGCAGTACACTGTTGCGTTTCTTCATGTTGCAGTGTCCAACATTCTTCATAGGTTCATACTTTAGGCCCCTTCCTTGTTGAATTGATGCCCTTTTCTTTCTTATTGTACATGGATACATGGAGTCCCTCCTTTTCACTCAGCTTGGAGACTGACAGGTGGGCCTCGGGTCACATAGATCTGGATCTCCCATCCATGGACGGCTCAGATGAATCCACCGGCTACATTATTATTACGATGATATGCCATTTCCGCACCCAAGCCGAATCTTACGCCTCTGACGTCTCTTCCTCCTCCCCCCTCCGCTCCCCCCTTGCCTTTTGCAGCTCTGCTTGCTCGCGTCCTGCTGCAATTGAGATCGACTCGTCGGTGGTCGACCCCTCGGCGGCGAGCACCGGGGTTAGGGTTTAGGGGCCTGGATCCATGGCTCGGCCCATGGGATCCAGCGGCTTCGAGGCTGCCCTAGCCGTGTGCCCCGCCGCCGCCCAGGCCTACTCCAAGTACTGCGGTGAGCTCCCCCGCTTTCGAATTCGCTTCGTCGTTCCGTTGGTGGGTTCGTCTCGGGTCGGAGCTTCGGAGGTTTCAGGGTTAGATTCGCTCGTATCCGTGCCGACTTGGTGGTTTAGGCTTGAGAGATCAAATATTGCGAATTTTAGGAGTCTTTTGGCGACGGACTCATCTTTTCTGCATTTGCGTGATCTTTAAGAAATTCTGATGATTGCGAGGAGAAAAGAAGTAGCCTTTGGGTTTATCCTTTTGTCAATTATCTAGTTTCTTGTGAGCGTCTTTAGAGGTTGCTGGCTTCTAGCTTCTAGGGTTGCAAAAGATCACAAGAAGTTTTAGTTAAACGTATATAAATTCGCAAAAAAGAGAGCTAAACGTGTATAAGGCAAATGCTCGAGGCTGAAATCACAATTCTACTATTTTTTTAGATAAATCCTGGAACAATTCAGTTAGGTTGTATTTCCTTAATAACCGAATGCACATCATTTGGCAGAATCAAGATAGTAAATATATGCTCAGCATATCCTACATGATATTGTAATTCTTTGTATGCTATATGGTTACTTGCATATGTTTCTTTATATGCTGTCTCAAGTCCATTTGTTGTTCTGTTCGTTGCTTGCTAGGTATTGTATCTGGATGCACAAATGCGAACCCAAGGGAAGGGTTGGCGGATCTTTCACGAACTATAGATAATATGGAAGGAATGAGGTAAATGCTGTTTTGGTTATCCTATTGGAGTATTTGATGTTTGTTTACTACGAAAGTGACATGTGTTAAAACAAATTAATCACAATGTAGTTCATACTTGTATTATGCTACTCACTGAAAAAGACTTTCTCAAAAGCTTCTTGCCTAATTACATAAAGAGTTGAAACATTGTCGAGGATGACCCGACTAAGATTGGGTAATATATGTTGCATACTTATACGTCGTCCTTCTGTACCTGACTGTTGTTACTGTAAATTTAGAGCTCGAGCTTATGTTCATGTGTTAACATGTATAACACGTGATTGTTTGACCGCTTCTATTGTAAATATTAGAAATAGCAATGCCATGCTTTCCATTACACACATCCATAACCTACCCATGGCAAATACACTCACATATTTCCATGCATAAGAAAATTCCGTTTTCTTTATTTTAATTTTTATGTGTCATATTCTGTTTTCTTATATTCTTTCTACCCTTTGGCTGACTACATACTCTATTACTTATGTAGGGATGGAATATTTGGTGATATTCACAAGCTCATGTCAGTTCTTGATTTCGTAAGAGGCACTTCCCAAGCAGATTATGCATTTTTCAAATGCTTCTCAATACATTATGCTAATCTATGACCCCTTCTTTTAGGATGATGTGAGCCAATTCAATTCCTTCTATGATTTTGTCTTCTTCATTTCTCGTGAAAATGGCCAAAAGAATATTAGTAAGCCCTGTTTCCTTGATCACATCCATGCATGCTGCTGTGTCATTTTTTTACATCCCAATAAGACTAACTGGGTGTCGCTTTTCATGATTTAGCTGTTCAGAAGGCTCTTGCAGCATGGAGGATAGTTCTTGTTGGAAGATTCCGATTGCTTGACCGGTGGTGTAACTTTGTTGAGGTATGCAAATTACTGGTTAACAATTTATATGCAAATGTCTATAATTTCATCTCAGACAAATTTCATTACTGCATTCTTTTATGATGGCTGCTTCTGCAGTATTGCTAGTGCTTTCGTTCTTTATCTAGTTTTAGTGAGAGCAGTAAATGTGGGCTGAATTATACGTTGTATACTTTTATTATTACCCAGAAAAATATAAATTTTCAAGCTATCTTCTCATTAGATCGACAAACAACTTTTTAAGAAGAATATGTGATCATGAATGGATGTCCACTTGACATTAGTCCAATCAACTTCATTGAGTTCCATTGCAGTAAGGGTGCAGACAGATATGGGCAACCCGCTAAACCGCTAGGCCGTGCCGCAACAATGCCTGCAATTGTCTGGCAACTTACTGCATACCCCGCAAGAAAACGCTGTCCCTTTAATCCCGTTGGTATTGTCGAACGATGCTAGCTTAGTTATACTGAGATTTTCCGTGTGCACCAATCTAGCAGGCTTATGCGGGGGTTGCCGCATCCGTCGCAGTGGCCCAGATCAATCCTAGCAATCTGTAGTGGACAAACACATTGTCCACTCTAATCATTGGTGGACACTTCTGGTCTAGGGCAGGTAGCTGCAACTCCCGCTGCTTGCACCCTTACATTGCAGTGTTGTTGAGTCTAGAGTTGATGGTTTGGTACATGATGGTAAATAGATCTATCAACATCTCATTGAACATGTGAAGTGTTTTCTAGTAATGCCCAATACTTTCTTCTTAGAAAATCTCAACTTGTATTTCATATCCTGAAGAGAATGGCAGAATTATTTTGGCATAATCTGCTATCTCCCTGGTTCCATGACGTGTCAATATGAACTTTATGACATGTTCTAGTTTTGGGGCTCTCGTTTTACTTTTGAGACTAGAATGTTTGCTTTCGCTATAACTCAATAAATTTATCTATTATAAAATCCTTATAACTCCATAAAAGGGGCACTCCAGATACTAGCATTATCATGTAATATTAGCTTATCTGTATCTTTGCCTTCCTCAGAAGTACCAACGTCACAACATTTCTGAGGACGCCTGGCAGCAGCTACTAGCTTTCAGCAGGTGTGTAAATGAGGACCTGGAAGGTTATGATCCAAAAGGTACAATTACATTTTTTTTTATATATGGCTCCTTCTGGATTTTCGATCCTGTCCGCAACTTCCTTCATGGATTTACCTTGATACTGATTGCTGTTTGTTTGTGTATATTTCTCAGGTGCTTGGCCTGTCATAATTGATGATTTTGTGGAGCACATGCACAGGTTTGTCTTTGTTGCCTATATACGCTTTTGGAACGCTTGCAGTTTAGTTGATTGGCTTTATTCCATGGCTGAACCTAAACCAGGGCCATTCAGTTTCCTGCTGTGGACTTGTCAAATTCTTTCCTAATAAAGTTCGTAGTTGGCGAGTTCACTCCTCTCTGTTCATACGTTACTCACATGTGGGACCAACAACCTTGCAAAGGGCACAAATAAACAAATAGACTCATGCTCACATGTGGGGCTAACACGGTTGCAAATGGCACCAATATACAAATGCACTCTTTACATGTGGGACCGGCACTCTTGCAAAAGCACAAATAACTAAATGCGCTCTTACTCTCGTGTGAGACCAACACTCTTGCAGAAGGCACGAGTAAACAAATGTGGGATGAGACCCCAACTCAAAATATTGTTCTAGCCTTCTAGGATTTAGCGTCTTCATTCAATCACTCCCCCCCAACCCACCCAAGGCCTGTATATAGCATACATGAATGAACAGTTTTGCTTACTCTAACACAGCGAAAGACATTGTCCTCGACTGTTTTTCTTTCCAGGTCCGTCCTCGTGTCGTATTTCCTCTTTAGGCCTCGTTTGACAGGGGAGGTTTTGCAGCCCCAAGGTGGATGGGGATTTGAGAGGATTTGGTTAATCCCTCTCCTCCACCCAATCCCCTCAATTCCTCACTAATCCCTCCCCCCTCATAAATCCCTCTATTTGGTTAAACCTCCTACAACAGCAGCAGCATAGCGACCGTCCAACTCTCCTCAGTTCCACGAGTGGCTACGGGAGTTTTCTGTACCACGTGGATTGGGAGGGATTCGTGGGGATCAGAGGGGATTGGCCTGCCCAATTCCTGTGTGCCAGATGGGCTGAGAGGGATTTTTAATGCCCCCCCCCCCCCCTTTCCTGTGGCCATTTCAGTTGCTCCAGTGCATCGAGCCTCCATGTTTCCTCGACTTTTCGCTCTCTTCTCTTGTCGGAACTGCGCAGCGGGCACAGGACACAAACATTCTTCCTATAATCTCCCATGCTGGTGACCCAACTCCTCGCTATTTCTGGTGGTTTCATATCAATGTAGACGGCACTGTGATAGTTTGTCCAAATGCACAAGTACCTTAGCAGATTCTGGCTTCCTCTGATTGTTCTGTTGCTGCTTATATGGTTCGCTAATACTTCCTCCGTTCCTAAATATTTGTCTTTCTAGAGATCTCAACAAGTGACTACATACGGAGCAAAATGAGTGAATCTACACTCTAAAATATGTCTATATACATCCGTATGTGATAGTCCATTTGAAATCTCTAAAAAGACAAATATTTAGGAACGGAGGGAGTATTTAAGACCATGGTCACTAATTACCTTTGGCAGAAGAATGCACAAATAATTCCCTTCCTGAAATGTTTCTTAAAAACTTGTATATATTTTCATTTCACGAGTCTTGTAATTGTTTTGCTTGGTGGAGGGTTTATAGGAGTAGACCAAGGATACTTTAAGATTCGGTACAAGCTGTAATGGGAGTTTGTGTCAACACTTTCAAGAAACTTCTTGGGATTCAGGACCGAGTACTGCTTTGCCTAGGGTCACCAGTAGCTCTGCACTATACTATTAACAATAAAATACGTTTCCTCGGTGCCACAGTGTGGTCAAAAGGACTTGTATTGTGACATAGCGGGAGTAGTTTTTTTGTCTGATCGGTTTATAATTTACAATGTTCTCAGAAGCCATAATGTCTGACTTGTACCGATATGAAAAGACCCAAAGGGGCAGATCCAACTGATCTCGACCATCATACAATGTCAGTCCAATGACCTAGATTGCTCCAAGGGTGAGAGCTCAACATGTTTAGCATGTAATTAGTATCATACCAAATATTAACGCCATGCTAATCACGTACTTAACATGCACTTAGTATCCTACCTAATATCAGCGTATAATTAACATCCTACCTAATATCAACGTGCATTGTATGTACATATTTACTTGTACCTAAGAGGTTGAAAGCTGGTTAAGAAAGAGAATAGCCTGTCCAGCATGTGCATGTGGAATACCAGTTCCAAACAAGCAAGTATATATGCATGCTGATGAGTATATCCTGCATGATAATAGGCTCGCCGAAGTCTTTTGCTTCTATGCTTAGCTCTTACTTCTTTCTGAATACTACGTTATTTCTAAGATTCTGCTTGTATGTTTCTCATGAGTTTCCTTGTGAATTATAGAATTTACCGCCCTAGTGACTGCTCCAGTGCAATGGAATCACAATGCAGCATTTCCAATACATTTAGAGGTACTCTTCCGGGGAATTACTGTTTGTATTTGGTATTAAGTCAGCTATGTTTATTAGTTGATTATGTCTAATGTTGTGTGACAGGTCTAAATCTATTACCTGGATCAAAGAGGAAATGCCCTACTCAGTTTAACTCCAGTGAAGAGAGCGTAGAGCTCTCAGAAGCTCTTAGACACTCTGTCCAACTTACCCCGTCGAAGCGACTTAAGGAAAGTTCCGCGCCTACTAGATATGGGGTTTGGGAGCGAGACGCAGGTACCCCTTTCTTCAACAGCACACCAGATTGTCGCGAGGACATGAATTTACACAACTCAAGAGGCTGCCTTCAGAACTCACCTCGTGTTATTGAGGATGGGTTTTCAAAAGGGTTCGAAGGTTGCATTTCAATGAAATGCTCATTTTAGTGCAATGAGGAATGCATGGCATCATCATTTATGACTGCCCGTTACTCCATATATTTCTGTTTTGCGTCAACACCATTTTGTATTTGTACTTAAAAGTCAGTTTCCCAGTGGTGATATTATCTTGTACACAAACAGTGATGTTATACATGTCTGTTATCGCAGAGAAAATGGCTTGTGTTTGTTCTTTACCAAGTGTTCTGTTACCAAGTTCCCACAATTGTTCTCCTGCTATTTTCTGGGGAAAGTAAAATGACCGAATAGGGCAATTCTTACCTCCAAGTTATTAGCATACTATAAAAACAAGAGTGCAGTAGCGTCTGTATATGTGCGAACTACATCTCTCTTTTTACTTGCCTCATCACATGTTTTCTCCTAAAAATAACCATGGACGTTCCCCATGCTACAGCGATATCAAGGCATTTGTGTCTTCATTTCACACATCTTTTCTCCCGTCCCCTGGAGCCCGTTGTGGTAAAATTTGGTAGAAGAAAGAATTTGACCCAACAAGTACTGGACGTGGAGTCGTGGATACAGAGCGTTAATTGTCCAGAGCGCACCTTTCATATTAGAAAAATGATGTGACATGTTGTCTTAGCCTATCAAAAAAGAAAAGTATGCGGGGGGAATCCTGACTACAGGTCCGCCCCGTGAGTGTCGGTTAGGTTTTCGTCTGGCGTCTCCCTAGGCGATCTAGGGTTTCTCGTCCGTCGGCCCCTCCGGTGTGATCCGCCGCCGCCGTCTCCCTCGTCTGATCGTGCCGCCCGCTGCTCTCTCACGCAGGGGCGGTCTAGCAATCCCCTGCGTCCCGATCTCCTGAACCCACCCACACCAAAAGCCTTCCGCATGTACTAGGGCACATGATCGTAAAACACCATCTCACCCTAGTTGGATCTGTTCTTTAGTCTCGGTGCAGCAATGGAGAAGGTGGAAGGATTGCTGAAGGATCTGAGGCTGTCGGAGAAGGAGAAGAAGGGCATTAAGATCAGATGGGCTGGATCTGGGAAAGCAGGAGTTGTGGAACCGCAAGCGTTGGCAAAACTTTTCTCAGAGAAACCAGTCTTCGTCGAGGCCATGGCGGAGACGCTGGGCAGGATCTGGTGTCCAATCAGAGGTATTGACTGCAAGGAGGTGGGTGAGAACACTTTCCTGATTACGTTTGGGCAAGACTCGGGGAAGAGAATGGCCCTGGAAGGAGGTCCGTGGGAGTTTGGGAATGACCTCCTAGTTCTAGAGGATTATGTGGCAAGGAAACGGATCGAGGATTACAGTTTCAACAGCACCCCTATCTGGGTCCATATCACGCGTCTACCACTCGGGATGATGAATAGGGAAGCTGGAGAGGCCATTGGTGCGGAAATAGGAGAGGTAATGGAGGTGGATGCAAGTGCTGATGGACGGGCTGCTGGAAGATTTCTCCGGGTGAAAGTGAGAATGGGGATTAAAACACCCCTTATGAGGGGTTTCACGCTTGAAGATGATCAGCAAGAGGATGATGATAGCATGAAGGTGATTACTGGCAGCACAGAGGAAGAGGGGGAGAGGAACTGGTGTCCATTCGCGTATGAGTACCTCCCAGACTTTTGCTATGTATGCGGGGTCATTGGGCATGTCGATAAAATGTGTAAGCTTAAGCTCAGGAAAGGGGAGAAGCAGTAGTTTGGCCCTTGGCTATGGGCATTTATGGAGAAACTGAGAGGGGGCCATAACGGGGGGAGATGGACCAATAACAGATCCAACTCGGGAGGCAGGGTTTCTAACAGCAGAAGCATGGGGTCGTGGAGAGGTAGAACCTCGTCAGGGAGCGACAGCCCGAACTGGCGCAAGAATAATACGAGTGGAGCTGATTAGATAATGGTTAATGATAAAGAGCAGGAGGTTACTAGCCCGTTGAAACAAAGCAAACAACAACCCAAGACAGGCCATCCCAAGAAGTTAACATATGCATCAGAGATCGGAGGAAGCGGCCAGTCCAGTTAGACCACGGATCCCGAGGCAGATGTTGGCAAAGGGCAATCAAACCAGCAAAGCACGCACGTACATGCAATGCAGATTGAGCCACGCTAGCCAGATGGTGACAAAAATAGTGGGGTGGTGGAAGCGAGAGACATAAAGCAGGCCCCGGTAGCAATAAAGTGTGGGGATAAAACTGAGGCCATGCAACACAGTGCCATGCACATCCACGTGAACAGTGCCCCGGGAACACTTGCAGAACAGAAGAAGGAGGAGCATAATCATGCAGAGAAAGGAGATGGGAGGTCAAAGAGTAAACCGGGGACTTTTAAACGCCCGCAGGGTCGGAATCGCAAGGAGGAGGGGCAGAAGGAAGGAACCACACTAGCTGATGGAAGTGTTGTGAATGGGAAAAGGGAGCTGAGTACAGTGGCTAGGGAGGATGAGGGCGAGAAGAGACGGAGAGTGGATACAACCAACCCCAAAGAGGTGGGAGATATAACCTTGAAGGCAGGGCTGCCGGGTCAGCCTTGCAATCCACAATGAAAGTGACTGCTTGGAACTGTCGGGGACTCGGGGGTAGGCCGATAGTTCTTGGTCTTCTGGAGATGCAGAAGAAGGAGGACCCTGATACTCCTTTTCTTTCAGAAACTAGGATGAATAAAAATAAAGTGGAGAAGCTAAGGTATACCCTCAATATGCCCAATTTAGTGTTCAAGGCCTGTGAAGGAAAAAGTGGCGGCTTGGCACTGTTGTGGAAGAGGGAGGTAAACCTGTCTTTGAGGTGGATGGGACGGATGCACATCGATGCCACGGTCACTGAGGCAGATGGGTTCAAATGGAGGTTCGCGGGCATCTATGGTCAGCCCAAAACCGAATTGAAGGAAGAGACATGGAAGCTGTTGCGCACTCTTCATCTCCAAGAGAAGTTGCCCTGGGTCTGCATGGGGGATTTCAATGAAATCTTGTACAACTTTGAGAAGCAAGGAGTGCCCAAAACCCAGGCATACATGGACCATTTTCGTTCCGCGTTAAATTTTTGTAATTTGAATGACCTCGGGTTCGAGGGTGACATTTTCACTTGGTGCAATAATAATTATCATGTTGATGGATATGTCCGTGAGCATCTTGATCGTGCAGTGGCTAACGCAGAGTGGTGTATGCGGTTCCCGGGTTACAAGGTGGTTAATGGCTGCCCTGAGCATTCTGATCATAGGCCTGTGATCCTGCAGGTCGATGGTGCACACAAGAGACCCCAGCCGCAGCCAAACAACCTGAATAAACGTTTCGAAGCCCGCTGGCTGTTGGAGGAGGATTGTGAAAGAGTGGTGGTGGATGCTTGGCAGAGGGCGAAGGAGAATGGTGATTATATGGTGGCCCAACTTATTAAGGCTGTGTCAAAAGATCTGGATACCTGGAGCAGGGAGGTGCTTGGAGACCTACAACAACGCATAAAAAAGCTAAGAGCCGAATTGGAGAATTACAGGCGGGGGGATCTGAATGAGGCGAACATCAGAAAGGAGCAGGTCGCCCATTACAAGCTAGACCGCCTGGAAGAACAACTTGATATGTTCTGGCGACAACGAGCTCACGCCAACTGGCTCACCAAAGGGGACAAGAACACTGAGTTTTTCCATCAGTATGCGTCCACTAAAAGCGACACAGCAGAATTGACAAGTTAAGAGGAGATGATGGGGTTGTGGTGCAAGGAGACGACAACCTTAAGGCTTTGGTTCCTGCTCATTTCACGCACTTATTCACAGCCAGGGCTGGGCCCAACCATGATAGAGTACTACAAGATGTGCAGCTGGGTTACGGCACAAATGAATGACATGCTAAGTAAAGAGTACACTCCTGAAGAAATTAAGAAGGCACTAGATGAAATGGGGGATCTCAAGGCCCCCGGGGCAGATGGCATGCCAGCTATCTTCTACAAGCGATTTCGGAGTACGATGGGTGATGCGGTCACATAAGAAGTGTTACATGTGTTGCGAGGTGGCTGTATACCGGAGGGATGGAACGAAACAATTGTTGTGCTTATCGCAAAGGTTCAGAACCCTAATCAAGTCAAAGATCTCCGCCCTATTAGCCTCTGCAACGTGGTGTATAGACTTGTGTAGAAGGTTATTGCCAATCACCTCAAGATGATCTTGGATGAGCTTATCTCTGGAAATCAAAGTGCCTTTGTGCCGGGATGGTTGATCTCCGATAATACTATCCTTGCATACGAGATGACTCACTTCATGAGAAGGAAAAGGAAAGGCAAGGATGTGCACATGGCGCTAAAGTTGGACATGAGCAAGGCTTACGACCGTGTTGAGTGGTCCTTCCTGGAGGGCATGATGAGGAAGATGGGGTTTGGGGAATCGTTTGTGCAGCTGATCATGAAGTGTGTCAGTTCGGTGTCATACAGATTCAAAGTGAACAACACCCTTTCAGATGTTGTGGTTCCGGACAGGGGTTTAAGGCAGGGGATTCCATTTCCCCCTACCCGTTCCTTCTTTGTGATGAGGGTCTATCGACGATGCTGAACAAAGCTGATGAGGAGAATCAGATTAGGGGTATCAAACTCGCTCCAACAGCACCTAGAGTTAACCATCTTCTCTTTGCTGACGACTCGTTGTTGGTCCTGGAAGCTACTACGCAAGGGGTGGAAAAGATTAACTCTATATTGCAAGCTTATGAGGAGGGCTCTGGCCAGATGATCAACCATGAGAAGTCATCCGTGGTGTTTAGTTCCAATGCCAAACAGCCCCACAAAAATTTGCTTTTGCAAGAGCTACAGCTGGGCAACGAATCCACATAGGGAAAGTACTTGGGCCTCCCCACATATATTGGAAAGTCAAAGAAGAAATGCTTTGAATATATCAAGGAGAAGATCATCGGCCGTCTCCAGGGGGGCTGGGATAGGTGTCTCTCTATGGCCGGCAAAGAAATATACGTGCAGGCCATTGCCCAAGCGATCCCAACATATGCCATGGCCTGCTTTGATCTGACAAAGTCCTTGTGTGATGAGATAAGCCAGCTTATCTGTCAGTACTGGTGGAACAACCATGGCAAAGAGAATAAGATGCACTGGGTGGGCTGGGAGAAAATGAAACTATCAAAGGAGGAGGGAGGGCTGGGTTTTCGGGACCTTTACTCGTTCAACCTAGCGATGCTAGCGAAGCAAGGCTGGCGTCTGATCCAGTCTCCCAAATCCCTCTGTGCCCAGGTTCTCCGAGCTAAGTATTTCCCTAATGGCAATGTGCTCTCTGCTGAACCAGTCCCCAATATGAGCTATGTGTGGAGGAGTATTCTGCAAGGGATTGCACTCCTCAAAGAAGGAGTGATCTGGAGGATCGGAGATGGCACCGACATTCGAATCTGGGACGACCCATGGATCCCTAGGGGGATACTCGACGACCTTCGGCCCCTAGAGGCCAGAGCCTGCTCACTAGGGTCTGCGAGCTCATCGACCCGGACACAGGTACCTGGGATCGGGGCTTAGTTGAGGGATGTTTTCATGCTGAACATGTGCCGTCCATTCTGAGCATTCCGAACTGTGAGCAGTCCAATGATTTATTGGCTTGGCACTATGATAGTAAGGGGATTTTCTCGGTCAAGTCGGCATACAAGGTGCATGTGGCTGTGCTAAAACGGGAGAGCATTAGACAAAAGGGACAGACTTCCTCCGGAGAGGTGGTTCACTCTGACACATTCAAGCTCATATGGGAGCAGAAGTGCCCTCCGAGAGTTCATCACTTCCTTTGGCGACTGGCGTACAACAACCACCCCATGTACATGAACATCGCCAGAAGAGGAGTTGATCTAGACATGCGGTGTGCAGTGTGCGGCTGTCTATTCGAGGATCGAGGGCACTTGTTCCTGAACTGCAAATGGGTTAAACAACGATGGCGCATCCTGCAGTTGGAGGAGGTCCGACTATGACTCACTCAGCTCCGGACAGCAAGGGAAGTGGTACATGCCATTCTGCATCTTCCTAAAGATCAACGGTTGCTGGTGATTGCACTATTGTGGTCCTGGTGGTCGGAAAGGAATCGGGGAAATCATGGGGAGCGGCGCTTGACCACGGACGAATTCCAGTTCCATGTCCGCTTCCATGTGACTGAATGGAATCGCTACCTTAACCTGGTTCAGCCCAGCCAAGCGGCGTCCCTCCAAGTGTGGCAGCCGCCACCCCCAGACCATGTGAAGATCAACTATGATGGTGCATACACTGCTGAAACAGGGAGGGGAGGCTGGGGTCTCATCTGTCGTGACTCCCACAACGACATTCTTTTTGCAGTTGCGGGATCATCAGGCCACCTCTTGGACGCTTTGCATGTCGAGGCTATGGCTCTGGCTCACGCTATCCTCCTTGCTGATCAGTTGGGAGCTGGGAAAGTCCTGTTCGAGATAGACTGCTCTGTACTTCAGCATGTGTAACAACTGGGGCATATGATATGGCGCCGATGGGACAAATGTTCAGAGATCTCAAGGCCAAGCTTATGACACAATTTATCCAGGCTAGTGTGGTGCATACACCACGTGAATGTAACAAACCAGCGCATGTGCTGGCTTCGTTTGGTACGGGATTAGCTTCTGGGACTAGTAACCAGTGGTTCGAGGCCTATCCTGATTTTGTAACCCGTGCTGTAACCGGCGATTTTGCCATGATCTAAATGGAATACGAGTGTTCCATCTCAAAAGAAAGTATGCAGTCTCTGATTGTCAAGTTACCTCAGCCGAGAGACCACGTGCAATTATTTGTGGTTTCAAAAAATTTAAAAAGTCGTAACTTTTGATTCGAGTGTCGGAATTTAGATCCGTTTTCACTATTGGATTTCTCGTGATGAGTTCTTCAAAACTACATCTCATATGAGTAGGTTTTGACAAACTTTTTTTTTCCGAGCAACTTTGTGTGCTATAGAGGCAACTTCGGTGCTATATGAAAGCAACTCCTTTTTTTCGATTTTTTATTAATAATAAACAATGATGTTGTAATTCCCAAACTAGTAATGATAAGTTGAAAATTTGAAAAATAGGAAGGACGCCATTATTACTAGCGTCCAGGCCCGGTCGCTTTTGCGAACCACGCTATTGTTAGCAGCGTCCCGTGTTTGCTTCAACCCCATGAACTCCTCACCTCCGTCCGATCTAAGTGCACAACGCGACGACCCAAATTAACGCATATTTTGTTCGTTCTTTATTTGTTTGATCGGTCAAGCGGATGTCATTGTCTGTTTTTGTCCGCCGGTCCAAAGGTGCAACCAACACGGGCGGACGCATTTCACATTTGCGCTGGATTTTGATTTTTTTAAATAAAACAACCAGCCGAAGTCTAGTTTACATTAATTGAAACTAAAAAGTATTAAACAAAAACATTAGAAAAGTAGTTAGCGGTGGGCGGTAGATCTAGGCATCATCGTTGTCCTTCTCCACCTTGGTCAGGTCGACTTAGACTGGCATCTCAATCCATGGGAACGCCTGCTGGAATGTGCCAGCTGCTGCTTTGCTTGTCGCTCGTGTTGGGGATCGTTGCAAAAATTAAAATTCTTCTACGCATCACCAAGATCAATCTATGAAGAGACTAGCAACGAGAGAGAGGGGAGTGCATCTTCATACCCTTGAAGATCGCGAAAACGGAAGCGTTGCAAGAACGCGGTTGGAGGAGTCGTACACGTAGCGATTCAGATCGCGGACGATTCCGATCTTAGCGCCGAACAACGGCGCCTCCGCATTCAACACACGTGCAGCCCGGTGACGTCTCCCGCGCCTTGATCCATCAAGGAGGAGGGAGAGGTTGGGGAAGACAACTCAAGCAGCAGCACGACGGCGTGGTGGTGGTGGGGCAGCGGTTCTCCGGCAGGGCTTCGCCAAGCTCAAACAGAGGAGGAGAGGTGTTGGAGAGGGGGAGGGCTGCACCTTGGATGTGGTGCGGCTGCCCTTCCTCCTCCCCTCTATTTATAGGGTGAAGGGGGAAGGGGTACGGCCCCTCTAGATGAGATCTAGAGGGGGGGCGGCCAAGGGGAGGGGGCTTGCCCCCCAAGCCAAGGGGGGCGCCCCCTTTAGGGTCCCCCCAACCCTAGGCGCATGGGCCCTAGGGGAAATGGCGCCCAGCCCACTTAGGGTCTGGTTCCCTTCCATATACAGCCCATAGGGCCCTACGGGGAAGGTGGACCCTCCCGGTGGACCCCTGGAACCCCTTTGGTGGTCCCGGTACAATACCGGCAAACCCTCGAATACTTCCGGTGACCGTATGATGACTTCCCATATATAAATCTTCACCTCCGGACCATTTCGGAACTCCTCGTGACGTCCGGGATCTCATCTGGGACTCAAAACAACATTCGGTAACCACATACGAACTTTCCCTATAACCCTAGCGTCATCGAACCTTAAGTGTGTAGACCCTATGGGTTCGGGAATCATGCAGACATGACCGAGACATCTCTCCGGCCAATAACCAACAGCGGGATCTGGATACCCATGTTGGCTCACACATGTTCCATGATGATCTCATCGGATGAACCATGATATCAAGGATTCAAGCAATCCCGTATACAATTCCCATTGTCAATCAGTACGTTACTTGCCCAAGATTCGATCGTCGGTATCCCAATACCTCGTTCAATCTCGTTACTGGCAAGTCACTTTACTCGTTCCATAATGCATGATCCCGTGACCAACTACTTAGTCACATTGTGCTCATTATGATGATGCATTACCGAGTGGGCCCAGAGATACCTCTCCGTCATACGGAGTGACAAATCCCAGTATCGATTCGTGCCAACCCAACAGACACTTTCGGAGATACCTGTAGTGCACCTTTATAGCCACCCAGTTACGTTTTGATGTTTGGTACACCCAAAGCATTCCTACGGTATCCGGGAGTTGCACAATCTCATGGTTTGAGGAAATGATACTTGACATTAGAAAAGCTTTAGCAAACGAACTACACGATCTTTTTTTGATGGAAAGGACAGTAGGAGAGGCTCCTACTGTGTTTTCATATATAAAGAAGATACTTTTACACAGTTACATCATATTTACAAGCAACTCGACCCAACCACACAAGGGTTTATGGGTATGGTCAGAGGTGAGAGTGAAGATACAAGCCAAGTCTGTATATCAAGAAACTACTTATAGACCAGCTAAGAAGGAAGTTATGAGGGCAGAGTGAGCCCTCTTGGTTTTGTGCTGTAGTAGTCCAAAATATTCCTTGAACCTCCGAAGCCAGGAGTTGATGGAAGGGTCCACCCTTCTAAAATGTTTGTTGTTTCTTTCCTTCCATAAGCTCCAAGCTGCCACGAGGAAAATGTCAAGGAATAAAGGGCCGCTCCAAGAGTCCTTGGTGGTTTGCAATATGTGTAGACGGCAGTCCAATCTTGGCCAGATGATCCCTAGTTGACTCCAACAGGCTTGACTGAAAGGACATGTAAAAATCATATGATCCATCGTCTCTTCATCTGGGCCCCCACAAAGGAGGCAACTGTGATCATCCCCGATGTCATAGTGGCGTCGTTTTAGCATGTTACGTGTGTTGAGCCTGTCATGAAATAGGAGCCAGCCAAAGACCTTAATCCTCATGATGCAATGTGAACACCAAAGACATTTGAAGATGGGGTGGGCTTGTGCGTCTCTGAAGAAATACTGATGGTAGTCTTTTGATCTGAACTTCGTCTTGCCCCAAATATAGTGCCAAACATCATTAATGGAAGTGGTCAGGCTCATGTGCAGGGAGAGCATTTGGATATCTCACACCTCGGACAAAGCCTGTGTCGAGAGCGGTAGGTGAAAAGCCACAGCCAACGACGTGGTCTCCAAGAACCCCTTGATGGAAGAATCTTCATGCATGGCAAAGGAGAAGGCATGGGTGTGTGTGTTTTGGAGTACATCTTGTCCCCATAGATCCTTCCAAAACAACGCAGACGTGCCAGATACCACTTGCAGCTGTGAGATGCCGCGGAAGATTGGAGTGAGTTTCAAGATGTCTCGCCACTAGAAAGAGCCGACCGGTGGCACAACATGTGGTATCTTGTCGGTGTAGTAGGCATCCCACACGAGTTGCACCCATGGAATATCCATCTTGTTGTAAAACTTATGGAGGAATTTCATTAGCAAGGCTTCATTTTGCAGCTTGATGTTGATGACCCCGAGACCTCCATGTTTCTTGGGCTTACAGACCATCTCCCATGCAGCAAGGGAGTTGCATTTCTCACCTTGCTCAGATTTCTTGGTCCAAAGACATCTCCTCCTGATCTTGTTGAGCATCTCAATCAGTTTTGGTGGGAACTTAAGCGTGCACATGGCGTAGATGAGGAGCGAGGTAACAGTAGCATTAAGCCAAGAAAGCTTCCCTCCATACGACATCATTGCAATGGTGGAGGTGAGACATCGTTCGGCACTGCAAACCAGCGGCATGAGATCTAGGATCGTGGGCTTGGAGGTACCAAGGGGTAGTCCAAGGTATGTGAACGACATCGTCCCAACGGAGCAACCAAAAGACTTGCAAAGGTAGTGGCTGCTTCAGCAGAAAGATTGATTGGTATAAGAGTGGACTTATGGAAATTGATTCGCAAGCCAATCGATGAAGCATAATCAGTCAGAATCTCTTTCATAGTGGCAGCTTGTTGCAGGCAGGCTGGCATTACTAGAATTGTATCATCCACGTATTGTATCACTGGATATTCTGTTTGACCTGCACATGGGAAGGGCAGTTGGAGTCGCCCTTGTCGAAAGGCATCATTAATGGCAGCCTGGAGGAGGTCAGCGGCAAGGACAAAGATCAAGGGGGATAGCGGGTCACCCTGGCGTACTCCCATACGGCAATAAAACTGTCGGCCAGGAACCCCATTAAGCAACACAGAAGATCTGCTAGTGGAAAAAATACAATCAATCCAAGACAACCATTTGTCGTTGAAGCCCATGTGTTTCATGATGTTAAGCATGGGGGCATGCTCGATCATGTCGAAAGCTTTGGCGAAATCCAACTTAAGAAGAATAATCTCTCGCTTCGAGGCTTGACATTAATGAATGTACTAGAAGGCCCAGGCGAGACAGTCTTGGATCATGCGTCCTTTGATGAAACCGTACTGGTTTTTATGAACTATTTGCAGGATGACACGCTGTAAACAATTGGCAAGGAGTTTGGTAATCAGCTTTAGACAATAGTTTAGGAGTGTGATCGGTCTATAGTCATTAACCATCTCAGGGGAGTTAGTTTTTGGGATCATAGTAATCAAACCATCCTTTATGCTTGTGAGGTCCAGACTACCTTCGTGAAATTGGTCACACGAAGAATAAAAATCATGTTTGATTAGAGGCCAGCAAGCTTTAAGAAATGCACCACTAAACCCATCCGGACCAGGTGCACGGTCAGAAGGCATATCTTCAATCACTTCGTCAATTTCCGCATGCGTGAATGGATCAGTCAGGTGGTCCAGGTTTGCATGACGTTGTATGATGTCAGGGAGATTAAACCGCATTTCAGTTGGTCGAGAAGTGCCCAGGCGGTCAGTATAAGTTTGAAAAAGCAGAGCCTGTTTCTCAGCGTGATCATCTATAGTTTCTCCCGCGTCATTTCTGAAACTAGCAATGTTGTTGCGTCTAAACCGTTCAGTGGCAACAGCTTGGAAAAACTTTGTATTTTCGTCTCCAAATTTGATCCAACGGATGGTACAACGTTTCTTCCAGTATATGTTTTGATAATTAAGGAGATGCAAGATATATTTCTTAAGTATGTTGCGGAAGTTCATCTCCGGGATTGTCAAAACTCTATTGTTTTCAAGCTCATCTAATTGTGCCAAGGTCTCATTACAGTTGATGATGGCAACTGAGAGTCGAGAGATGTTTTTGCTCCAATTTTTTAGGGCATATCGGAGCGCCTTGAACTTACGGCAAAGAACAGTCGCAGCATTATGGGATCGAACAGGTCTATTCCAAACCACGTGGACTATGTCATTGAAGCCAGGGTGCCGAACCTAGTATAGTTCGAATCTAAAAACTTTGCTGCGAGGTATAGTGGTTTGGATGGAGACTAGACAAGGCACGTGGTCCGAGACAGGCTTACCGAGGGGTTTAACCATGGTGTTAGGGTAAGCGTTAGTCCAATGGAGCGAAGTAAAGAACCAGTCCAACTGTTCGAGGAGGGGGTCCTGCTGCATATTACTCCAAGTAAACAATCGGCCTTTAATGGGCAGTTCAATTAAGCTCAGCTTGCGGATTATATCATTAAACATGCACATGTTATTCGGGCAGCCCCCAGGCTTGTTACGGTTGTCAGGGGCTCTGATATAATTGAAATCACCGAGCAAAAGCCAGTCTTGCGTGGGGGGATGACAAGATCATAAAGCCAATTTGTAAACGTCAGACGAGCATCACCAGAGCATGGCCCGTAAATGTTGGCCAGAGTCCATGAGTGAGCTGATAAGGTGCTCGTGAAGGTAATAACCAGAGCAAACTCAGATGAAAATATGACATCACCAGAGAAGACAGAACTTTTCCAAATAGTAACTAAACCCCCTGAGGCCCCTTGAGAGGGAACAAAAGAAAATTTATCAAATTGTCTGGGACAGCATGACTTAATGAACGCTAAATCAAAAGTAGTCTTTTTAGTCTCTTGCAGACAGATAACCGAACACCCACTAGATCGGACCGCATTATTCAAAGCAAGTTGCTTATCATCCGAGTTCAGACCACAGATGTTCCAGCATAGGACATTCCAGTTGATCAGCGGAGGCATGAAGAAAGCAATGAATTAAGCCCTGGGAGCAGCAGACACATCCTCAGGCTCCGATGAAACGGTGTCCAGCTCTTGAGACGCACCCTGAATTGACAAAGGTGCAACATTGAGAATATCTTCAGACAGTTCCGCCGGAGGGATCACACACCTGTTGATGCCAATATCTTGAAGCACGGTAACTGGGGTGGGTGGTAAGATCTCATCCTGGGCAACCACAGCAGAAGACGAGGATCCAATTGATGGTACCAGCCGGGGTTTGACCCGAGAGATCACAGGGCGAGCGTCAGTTACCTGCTGCGTTTTGAAGCCATTGTACTTGTTGGAGCGGTTGCTACGGCGCACCTCAGTAGTGGAGATGGGAGCAGCAGGACGTGTGCGACAACCACGAGTGATCACAGGGCCAGACGGCAGGTTGATAGCATTAACAGCAGCCAGTCCAGGTGGATCAGAAGCAATTCTGTCAGCAAGGGGGCTAGAAACATGCCCTGGGCTAGCAGGAGATGTAGTAGGAGCGGCAGGCACAACCTCCATCTAGTTCTGCTGTTCAGACAAAGTGTTCTATAAGGGCTCGTCATGGATTTCTTCAATACTCATAGAGGTAGGCACATTGCGTGCAGTATGGCAGTGAGAGAAAGTGAGCCCAGAAGCATCAGAAGACACAATGACCTCAAGATCCATGTTGTTAGGCCTTAAGCCGTAACCAGCACTCCATGGACCGATGGCAGCAATGATGGGGTGAAGAGCATGAAACATGTAGGTGTTGAGCTGTTGGCGGGGGATGGGATCATTCAACAGTAGGTTGATCAGTTCAGAACCTTGAGCTGACAACCCAAACTGAAAACCGCTGTGGTGTAGAGCAATAGAGATAGTAACAGATTCAGGAGCAGTATGCTGCTGGTAAACAGGTGCAGACAGCGGGACCAAAATCAGTGCAGAGTCCTTAGGGCTATCCTCGGAAGCAGAGAAAGTGTCATGCCAAGCATCCATAGCATTATCAGACAAATTGTCGTCAGTCACAATACCATGTTGGATAATTAAACCTTGTGCAGCTAGCCAGGCCTGATAATTCACCAAGTGAGGAGGAAGCTGCGGAAGAGTTGGTGCAGGTGGAGCAGGCCAGGCATCCCAGGCAACAATGTTCTGTCCAGGCCCATTGCCCTGGTTAGCGTCTCCAGTAGCAGGGGCGCCGTTCTGAACCAACCAGTTATGTACCTGCTGCTGGTATAGTTGCTCGGCTGTGAGCTCAGGTCCAAAAAGAGGATGGGGGTTGCCATCTGGTGGTGGTGGTTCTTCACCAGGAGCAAGAACCTCGGGGAGCAGTCCGTTCCAGTCGTTGCTGCGGAGAATTGTAACTTGCACTGTCCAACAGTCATGTGCGCCACCCAATTGCCAGACAACAAAACTCTTGGGAATCAAACGAAGTCGAAGAACGCGAACTTTGAGCAGGATATACCTTCTATCTTGGCGGGGATTGTACCAACTGACCAAGGAACCATATCCACCCAAAGCTTTTGTGATGTAGTAATATGTCTGGTAGTCATGTGGGAATCCAAAGAACATCAGCCATACCTCGGGGCCAAAAGAAGTTATGCGGTGATTCAAAGCTTCATTGTGCGGCACAAACGTGATGAGGAGATCCTCTTCCTCCAGCTCAATGGGGGTGGAGACCGCAGTATCACGCATAAATGAATCCGCAAACCCAAAGATGCCAATGCCAAATGGATGATCAGAGGACTCAGTTTTGAAGAGCTGGGATTCATGTAACAGACCTTCAACCATGGTGCGGATGGCCGCGCTACGATGCAGAGGAACATAGTGACTTGCTTCGGCAATGGCGAGGAAGTCATGATTGAGCGGCGCAATGGGGCCGACAACCATCCCGCTGCGAACCAGGCGATCCGCCAGACCAGGCTCGACGGCGAAGCCAAGAGGAAGGAACGGCACCGGATTCAGTGGGTAGTTCGCCATGGGCAGGGAGGCGGAGGTGGGCGGTGGAGACTATAACTGTGACGAGACTGGTCGCTACTGTGGTGTGATGGAAACCGAGGCGGAAGATGGACCGTGAGGGGTAGGAATGGAAAGCTGCGGATTCTTGGGCTTCCATTGCCATTTTTTGTTATAACGCAACTTTAGACAGGATCGTTCCACGTGCCCATAGAAGCCACAGGCAGAGCATCGAACGGTGGCCCTCTTGCTGCATATGTTAGGCATGTCGATGGAAATAGGTAAGCATCTAGAGTGATTAGTATTTTGCCCAGATCGGTCGTTATCAAATTGATCGTGCAACACCGGGAGGTCCGAGATTTAGGCCTTAACGGGCAATCGACCGCCTTGTGTCCTGGTGACAAACAATTAATGCAAATCAATAGAGCATGGCAATAATTCTTGTGGTGGCCCCAATTAAGACAGCACGGGCAAAGAACTGCCCAATTATGTGATAAGTCCAAAATTTCTGCAGCCGAGTACCGAGCTTGGGCCTAATCCGCCTTGTGTCAGGCCGAAAGAAAGCGGGCCAAGAGGTATGTGTGGGGGCATATTTGAAAGCCGAGCGCAAGAAGCATTGAGGAAGCTGCGGATACGGGCTGGACATAGGACAATTAAAAGCCCCCAATTTAATGAATTAACCGGCTGGTGCTCCTCTAATTTTGCCAAGCGCAAAAAATGCTCAATTAATGCAGCTTGATTAATGCTGTCGGAGATCGGATGAACATATTGTCCAATAGGATGAACAGAGAAACCATGGCTCGAAGAATCTGTGCCAAAATGAGAAGAAGCCTTCATAGGGAGACCGTGATGATTCAAAGAACCTTGAGCCGAAGATGTTGATGCCTCAGCGGCATTAGCATTAGAAAACCGCATATGATCAATTGAGGTTAAGCCAAATTTGCCCAGAATCATACTAGAGCCTGAGTCTCTCTGAGAACTAGAGTGTAAAAATTTGAGAGAAGGCTTAATGGCCACTGGACGACGAGCAGAAATATCCAAAAGTTCTTGATCAGCATGCCAACAAGAAGTCACAACCGGCGCGGGTGCAAAACGACCATTAAAGAGATGGAAGTGGCAAACGAAATCCGGCCAAATTCTGTCCCGCAAGCGATGAATGAAATGCCCCACCTTGTTATTGGCCATGGAGAATATGAAAGAACGGGCATTGATCTTGGACACATGAAAACCAGAACTAATACCCCCAATGCAACATTGCAACGCAATTCCAACCGATTCCTCCGAAAGAATGAAAGAGACCGAAGAGAAAGAGACCACCAAAAAGAATTCCTTGGAGTCTCGAGAGGGGGAAAAATGGACTGTGGATCCAAACCTTCTTCTCACCTGATTTGCTAGGGCAAGGCCCGGTGCAAAATCCCAATGCAGGAGCCCTTCCATGGGGATCTAGCCTAGAAATCGCCATGCAGCTCAGAGGAGGTGGGAGAGAGGGGTGGGAGCATGGGGGAAGGAGCCATTCGTCCTACTGCTTAGAGTTGAGTCAACGAACTACACGATCTTGTGCTATGCTTAGGATTGGGTCTTGCCCATCACATCATTCTCCTAACGATGTGATCCCGTTATCAATGACATCCAATGTCCATAGTCAGGAAACCATGACCGTCTGTTCATCAACGAGCTAGTCAACTAGAGGCTCACTAGGGACATGTTGTGATCTATGTATTCATAGATGTATTACGGTTTCCGGTCAATACAATTATAGCATGAACAATAGACAATTATCATGAACAAGGAAATATAATAATAACCATTTTATTGTTGCCTCTAGGGCATATTTCCAACAGCTTGGCCTTCATCGTGCGCTCTGCCGCTTGCCGCTCGGCCTCCTCGTCGACAGCGCCCACCCCCACGGGCGTGCATGACATACGACGGCAACATGCTCGTCCACAACCACGACTGCCCAAGCAGCGGCCATGGCTCCTTGATACGGGGCTAACCCGGTGTAGGACGATCTTTCACGTTTGGAGTGGGATCCCTCGAAGAACACAAAGAACACGGGGAAGAACGGGGAGAAATCACAAGGGGAAACACTCAAGAACAAGTCCAATCATACATCCACTAGACAATCAAACACACAAGATCCAGAAGGGTACATGAACAACAAAAGGAAAGATACAAGGTAGAGTTCATCTTCAAGAGGAGGTCTTGATGGAATCCTGGACGGATCTTCCCACGAGGGGGTCTTGACGATATCCCGCAGGATCTTCTCACATGGAGGTCTTGAACTCCATGGGAGTGGTCTCTCTCTCAAGAGGAGGAGGCAGGAGCAAAGCTCACCTAAGAATGAGCTATCATATTTGCTTACCCTAGAAAGGAGGTGGAGGTGGTCTATTTATAGTCTAAGCCACGAAGGGGTAAGTGGGAGAGGGATACAAGGCCAAAGGCCCGCAGCTGCGCACATAGGCGTCGGACGTCCGGTCGGTGTCGGACGTCCGGACGTCCGGAAGTCTTCGGACTTCCGTAAATATCGTTCTGTCGCCGTGGCACCGGTCGTCCGGTGGCGCTCGGTCGTCCGTGGCCTAGGAGGTGTCGGACGTCCAGTCTCGGTCGGTCGTCCGGTCACTGTAGATCTTGTCGGCAGGACTCTTGGGCTGGCTGGAGTTCCAGGTGTCGGACGTCCGGGGTAGGCCGGTCGTCCGGTGGTTGTAGATTGTAGCAGCTCTGTTTCTTCCGTCTTCTCTTCCATGCTTCCCTCGCGGATGGTGTAGGTGCTCCTTGGCGCTTGCACTCCTCCTCGTCGTCCGTAAAGCTCCGGCAATACCTATGCATGCACACGGGAGAAGTGTCAAGTAGTACACCATCCTCGAAGGGGTCAAGTGAGCACGTGTAAAGGAGAAGATTCACCTTTATGTGTGAGAAGTAGAGGTCGCACGTGTCACTTGCCAAACAGACTCTTGACATGGTGATGTCCGTAGGATGCTCCGCATCATCCCCTCCCCCTTGGAAAAGATCCGACCTTGGATCGAAAACCAATTCACCATGGGAAAGTGATGGCTTCGCTGTGTAGAAGTGGACGTTCACCAAGTAGTCATAATCTTCAAGCTTGAAGTGGGCACTCTCCAATGTGGCACCATCTAGTGATTCCTTCAAAATGGGCAAAGACAACAAACACTTGGAAAAACAAATGTGGTTAGCGTTAGTGCAAAACCAAGCATTCAAGAGGTGATTCACCAAACAAGTGTCATCATCAAGCATAGCATATGGATTGACAAAGGATTGTGACATGACATGTAAGCATATGAATTGAGCAAAATCAAGGTCATCATGGAAACAAGCATGTAAATGTGAGGTAGAGATGCAAATATGTGCGACGAGAGAATAAGCATCTACCTCAAGGTCATAGCAAGCATTCACAAATTGCTCAATGAAAGGTCTATGGTAGGCATAAGAGTCATTCACAACACCAAATAAAATGAAGTGTCTAAACACATGGGTCAAGTGCAAGACAATCCAAGCATAATGTGCATAGGGTGTAGTGAATATAGTGTGGCACGCAACACAATAGAAAGAGCAATTGTTCATCATGTGTGAGGCAATCAAGTGAATCATGTGACAAGCAAAGGGACATGGCATATGTGAAGAAATGATATTGGTGCAACCAACCATATGATAGTAGCAAGTAGTCCAAGAATTGGATGCAATACACAAGGTATATATGTCATGATGCATGGAAATGTGGCAATCATGGGTGAAAGCAATATCTTGAACATGCGTGCAAATGGTGCAAGCAACACATGAAGTATGATCCACAATATCTAAGCTCAAGAAGGATGTCACCTTGAAAGCGTGTCCTTGTGTATTCTTCACAATGCCGAAGTGGTAGGAAATGTGGTGTAGAAGCGAGTTGTGGTAGAATGTATGAGGCTCGCTCTCAAGAGCTCGAATGGTCAACTCACGTGAAGTGGAAGTCGACACAAAGTCCAAGTATCCTACACATGCACAAAACAAAACAAGGAACATATGCGCATGGTAGATAAACACATCATCCATCATGATGGTTCTCATCTTTTGCACATAACCATTAGAAGCACAAGTGCATGAATAATATGATGCAACAATGGAGATATCCATGGCACTAGGTATATGGTGCAAAGAAGTAAGACAAGCATGCTTCACAAGTAATATGTCAAAATCTCCGAACATATGTGAGAATGCTATGGGGGAATCTCATGAGCAAAACTATAAGCATTGTTGCACTCAATACATGGCAAGTCATCTATCATGAGAGAGGCAACACATGGAGATATGTGACAAGAAGCAATATGAATCATGTGCAAAGCATATAGATGGTTGTCATCAACCGCATGAAATGAGAAATTATGAATCATGGGTGATGCAACATGAGCAAGCATAGAGATCAAGTCGTGCAAACTAGTGGAGCGAAGATGCAACACACTAGAGTAAATCATGACAATCATGTCATGTGAGAAAATAATAGGCATAGGTAATGCACATGAAATATCGCAAGCACGAACACAAAGCAAGATCATAGTATCATCATAGGAATGGGTCATAAATGAAACATGGCAATAACAAGCAATGTCTCCACCAAGCTTGCAAATACACATAAAAGTATGAGAATAAATCATCATGTGTAAAGCAAAGCATGGGTCACAAATACATGGCAAAGGCATAGGAATGGGCATATAATGCAAAGTGAACATGGCAAGATGGGCATATAATATGTAATGGACAACAAGCCATAACCATGTGAGGGACATGTAGAAGAAATGCGCGAAGTGTTTGCGCGAAGAGAGCGATGGGAAAGACAATCCACGTGATCCCAAGTCATCATTGCTCTCTAGAGCTCGTTTTGTCAACTTGTGGGATTGCGAGGTTGACAAGTATTCATGGGTACCTACACAAAAGAGACACAAACCAAAGAAAATGTGCGCGTGGTAAATGTACACATCATCCATCATGATGTGTATGTGCATGTGTGAGTTAGCACAAGATAAGAAATGCTCAAAGAAATTTGAAGCATGGTATAAGAACATGCCATCCATCATGAAAGAATAGTTATTGTGTATGACACGATGGGGACACAAATTGAGAATGCAAGTATATGGCACATCAATAGCATGTTTATTCATGGGGAGCATATGGTGCACACAAGTATTGGGATCATGCAATGGATGGGATGGATCAAAATCTCCTAACATGTATGAGGAAACTATGGGGGTCTCCTCATGAGCAATATTGGAAGCATCATATGGAGAAAATGGACAACATCCAAAACAATGCATATCCGAAGCTAGGTGGTCATGGCATGGCATATGAGATAAATGATGCAAAGGGAGCATATCAATATCATCACAAGAAAAACAAATGCCAATAACCATGGGCTTGTCATCTATGCCATAAGTGCAAATTGGGTTTATTTTAATGGCATATGCATAGTCACTATGAATAGATTGCAAATAAGACATATGGTTGATTTCATGCATAACATATGACAAGTCAAGCGGATTATCAAACATGATGTGACCAAGGGAATTGTCACAAGAAATCCTATGTAACATGGCATCACAACTAATAGACTCCACATGATAATCATCATACTCATCATAAATGGGCAAATCATCGCATAGGGAAATCATACTAGCATGAAGCATGGTACTAGGTGGATCAACATCATGCAAGCAATCAACGTCAAGAATGTCCACTAGTGGGACTAGAGCATCACCGTCACCTCTGTTACCTTTGTCATTCCACTCATGTGGTGTAGGTGAGGTGGGAAACACCAAATGGTGGTCATCGTCATCTTGATGGAACCATGTGGGGGGTGCATCATATTCCACCATGGCCATCGTCTTGTCCAAAGGAAGGACGAAGTCGTCGAGGATCGGCGCGTCATCATAAATGGGACCTAGCACCAAATGAGCAGACACAATAGAGGTAGAGGTCAAGTTGTTAGAAATGCAAATGGCCTCATGAGACCTATCAACTATCTCACTCTCTCTATGTGGTGGTTCACTCACTCCCTCAAAGTAGGTGCACTCGAAGTCACATATGGTGGAGTCACTCATCTCACTCAAGTGGTGGGGGTTGTGGCTCTCCTCACATGGGATTTGTGGCAACACATCATATATGGGGCTAGTGGTGAAGTCACTCTCACTCTCAATATGATGGCACAAGTCTCTCAAGTCATCATACGTCACCGTGGTTGAATGGAAAATCCCATGCTCAACCATCTCGTCGCCGTCGCCGTGGATGAAGGCTGAAGATGGCACATCATCGCTCTCCTCCATGACCGAAGGGAAAATCCCATGCTCGATCATCTCGTCACCGTCACCGTGGATGAAGGCCAAAGATGGCGCATGATCACTCTCCTCCATGACCGAAGGGAAAATCCCATGCTCGATCATCTCGTCACCGCCGCCGTGGATGAGGGCCGAAGATGGCGCATCATCACTCCCGCCTCCAAAGATGGAAGCATCATCCTTGCTCGCCACCTTGTCGCTCGCCTCCAAAGCTTGGTCCTTGAGGGTCTCCGTAGTCATACTCGTCGCCGCACCGTCTTGAAAAAGAGTCGAAGCAGACTCGGCACCATCAATGCCACAAAGAGGGATGGCGGTGAAGTCAAACTTGGGAGCATCGTCTTGGAGCTCATCGGGCTTGGACATCGTGGTGGTACTAGCCTCATTCTTGTCGTAGAGCTTGATCGCCGCGAAGTGTGCTTGGGGTGGAGAAGCCTTGGCCTACATGAGTTCTTGTTCCGCCTTGAGAGCACCAATGTAGTAGTCGTCAAGGGACTTGTAGTTCTCGAGGAATATAGTCTTGGAGATGTCGTTGTTCAATCCCATCATGAAGTGAACTTCATCGAAATGGGGTCGTCCACGCCAGCTCGTTGCAAGGCAATCTTCATCTCCTTGAAGTACTTGTCGATGGACTTGGATCCTAGGATGGTGTTCTCCAATTGGCGTCGAAGTTGTTCCGTGTAGGTTGGAGGCACAAACTCTTGCCGCAAAGCTCTCTTCGTCTTGGGCCAACTCATCTCATAGCTCTCCGAAGGTGTGTGAAGCCACCATGTCGAGGCGTAGTCGTGGAAGTTTCTTGAGGCGCACTTCACTTCATCTTCGGGACGAACTTGATGTAGCTTGAGGTAGTCGTCCATCAAACACTCCCACTCGAGGTACTCCTCGGGTTCTTGAGTCCCATAGAAAGGAATCGCATGGTCGATGTCGAGGTCGTAGTAGCTCGGTGAAGTCACGGACTTGAGCTTGGGGAGCTTCTCTTGAGCGTAGCCTTGAGGTTCTTGTTGACGAAGATGTCGTATGTCCGTAGGCGAAGATGCCTTGAAGTCGCTTGGCGAAGATGCCAAGGGATATGGTGAAGTCTTTGAGCGGTTGTTGGTGTAGAGCTCTTGACCTTCACGTTCTTGTTGGTGATGGTGTTGATGCCGATGTGATCTTGCCGGAGATGGTAGCTCGGAAGCATGTGCTCTTGAGCGTCTTCTTGAAGATGAGGAAGATCACTTGTAGGACTTGATGAGGGCTTTGATCTCCTCCATTTGAGCTTGCATCTTGGCGTCGGAGTTCTTGTTCGTGGCATCGTTGGTGTAGACCGAAGGTGAAATGCCTTGCCTATCCATCACAAGACTCGAGTATAGGTGAGTAGGAAATGAGATAAACAATACCAAGTTACCTTTTCCCAAAGTTGAGGATGTATCCCGTTTCACTCAATGTGAATGAAAGAATAGTGGAATTGGTACCGGACTTGTTCACTCACACCTATCAAGTAAAGCTTATGGTAGAGCTCGGTGAGGATAGTGGCACAAAAAATTGATGCACAATGTTAGCAAGAGTCAATAATGTTGAAAGAGATTCACAAATTCGCAAGCGAAACAAGTAGACCAATAGCAATATGTGGCACACGAAAACACACACACGGATAGATAAATGGGGTCGTGCAACCAAGGAATGAGCACAAAATGTGGAATCCATGGAAAATGCTCGTGTTGCACAACTCAAGAGAGATGCTAGCATGATTTCTCAAAAGGCGGATATGACACTTGTGCACAACCTATAAGATGCAAAATGGATAAACTTTCTATCCCAAGTATGCTATGTATGTATGGTTTCCGATGTTTCTCTCAAGATGATCCAAGATGATCGGATATGACAATCTTATGTGCAATGTGGTATGATGCTATGACACTTGCTTACAAGCTTCTTTGCTCTCTTTCTTTTGCTTGAAAGCTTATTCTCTTTTTTTTGTATGGCCACTTTTGCACAATGCACAAACCAAGACAGCAATAGTGTATATGCGGGAACAAACTTGTGACACAAGATATGATACCAAGATATGCACCACGATGATATGGTATGTATGCTATGGGAAGTATGATCACTAATGTTCACAAGTCACGTTGCCGGCAATACTCAAATGGCTAGTCTCGATAGGCAAGTAACACAAAATGGGCTAGGGGTTAACAATGTAATGGCAAGGAGAATATACAATGGTGTCGTCGAGGTTACCGTCCTTGGCGATGCTGAGAGGCAGTGTTGCCGATGTCGACTGTTATGTTTACAACGTATCTACTTTTCCAAACACTTTTGCCCTTGTTTTGGACTCTAACTTGCATGATTTGAATGAAACTAACCCGGACTGACACTGTTTTCAGCAGAACTGCCATGATGTTGTTTTATGTGTAGAAAATAAAAGTTCTCGGAATGTCCTGGAAATCCACGGAGGCACTTTTTGGAATTAATAAGAATTTTTGGCAAAAGAATTAATGCCAGGGGGCCCACAGCCTGTCCACGAGACAGGAGGGCGCCCCCCAAGGGCGCGGCCTCCTATCTCGTGGGCCCCCTGGACCTCCTCCGACCTCAACTCCAACTCCATATATTCCGTCTTGGGGAGAAAAAAATCAGAGAGAAAGTTTCATCGCGTTTTACGACACGGAGCCGCCGCCAAGCCCTAATCTCTCTCGGGAGGGCTGATCTGGAGTCCGTTCGGGGCTCCGGAGAGGGGGATTCATCGCCGTCGTCATCATCAACCGTCCTCCATCACTAATTTCATGATGCTCACCGCCGTGCGTGAGTAATTCCATCGCAGGCTTGCTAGACGGTGATGGGTTGGATGAGATTTACCATGTAATCATGTTAGTTTTGTTAGGGTTTGATCCCTAGTATCCACTATGTTCTGAGATTGATGTTGCTATGACTTTGCTATGCTTAATGCTTGTCACTAGGGCCTGAGTGCCATGATTTCAGATCTGAACCTATTATGTTTTCATGAATATATGTGTGTTCTTGATCCTATCTTGCAAGTCTATAGTCACCTATTATGTGTATGATCCGACAACCCCGAAGTGACAATAATCGGGATACTTCTCGGTGATGACCGTAGTTTGAGGAGTTCATGTATTCACTATGTGCTAATGCTTTGTTCCGGTTCTCTATTAAAAGGAGGCCTTAATATCCCTTAGTTTCCGCTAGGACCCTGCTTCAACGGGAGGGTAGGACAAAAGACGTCATACAAGTTCTTTTCCATAAGCACGTATGACTATTTATGGAATACATGCCTACATTACATTGATGAATTGGAGCTAGTTCTATATCACCCTATGTTATAACTATTGCATGAGGAATCGCATCCGGCATAATTATCCATCACTGATCCATTGCCTACGAGCTTTTCACATATTGTTCTTCGCTTATTTACTTTTCCGTTGCTACTGTTACAACTACTACAAAAACCCCAAAACATCTATCTTTACTTTTGCTACCGTTACCTTTATTATCATACCACTTTTGCTATTAAACACTTTGCTGCAGATACTAAGTTATCCAGGTGTGGTTGAATTGACAACTCAACTGCTAATACTCAAGAATATTCTTTGGCTCCCCTTATGTCGAATCAATAAATTTGGGTTGAATACTCTACCCTCAAAAGCTGTTGCGATCCCCTATACTTGTGGGTTATCAAGACTAATTTCTGGCGCTGTTGCCGGGGAGCATAGCTCTATTCTCTAAGTCACTTGGGATTTATATCTGTTCATCACTATGAAGAACTTGAAAGACGATTGAACTACTATTTTGCCCTCAACTACGAGGGGAGGTAAGGAACTGTCATCTAGCTCTGCACTAGATTCTCCTTCCATTATTAGTAGGCTTGCAACACCTAAACATGCTACTGCTATGAATTCTGATATATCGCATGTTATTGATGATGCCACTTCTGCTATGAATGATGAAACCACTTCTGTGCGTGATACTACTTTGCCATTAGGTGAATTTATTGATGAACAACTTGCTAGAGTTAGGGGGAATGAAAATATTGAAGAACCTATTATTGATGATAGTGATGATGAAGGTTCCCCCAATGATTATGTATTACCTGTTGTTCCTAAGGGTTATGTTATGAATGAAAAAGCTGCTATGGAAATCCTTGCTTGCAATGATAGAAATGATCTCAAGAAATAATTAGCTAAATGGAAGCAACAGTCTCTTAATGCTAGAATGAAACCCGATCCTGCTTTTGCTACTTCACCTATCTGTGTTACTGATAAGGATTATGAATTCTCTGTTGATCTTGATATTATTACTTTAGTTGAATCTGATCCTTTTTATGGCCTTGAGTCTGAAACTTGTGGCATATCTTACCAAGTTGAATGATATAGCCACCCTGTTTACTAATGATGAGAAGTCTCACTATTTATACATCCTTAAGATATTTCCGTTCTCATTAAAGGGTGATGCTAAAACTTGGTATAATTCTCTTGCTCCTGGTTGTGTGCGTAGTCCCCAGGATATGATTTATTACTTCCCTGCTAAATATTTCCCTGCTCATAAGAAACAAGCTGCCTTGCGGGGAATATATAATTTGTGCAAATTAAAGAAGAGAGTCTCCCACAAGCTTGGGGGAGGCTTCTCCGATTACTTAATGCTTTGCCTGATCATCCTCTTAAGAAAATGAAATACTTGATATCTTTTATAATGGACTAACCGATGCTTCCAAGGACTACTTGGATAGTTGTGCGGGTTGTGTTTTCAGGGAAAGAACAGTCGACAAAGCTGAAATATTATTGAATAATATGTTGACTAATAAAAATAATTTGACTCCTCCCGAGCCAGTTCCTGAAGTAATTCCTGAACCAATTGAGCCAACTCCTGAGTCTATTCCTAAACCCACTCCAAAGAAGAGAGATGTTTTATTTCTCAGTCCTGAAGATATGCAAGAGGCAAAGAAATCAATGAAAGAAAAAGGTATTAAAGTTGAAGATGTTAAGAATTTACCTCCTATTGAAGAAATACATGGTCTTAATATACCACCTGAAGAACCACATTGTCTTGATAACCCGACACAGGTAGTAAAGGTAAATTCTCTCTATAGATATGATAAAGTTGAAATACCCTCTACTAAATTTCATAGCCCATGCTTGGATGAATTTGATGACTTTATGGCTAGACAAGAAAGTTTTAATGCTTATGTTGGTAGAGAGTTAAAGAATAATGCTTTCGAGATAGGACGCATAGGTGATAATCTGGCTAGAGTTAAAGATGAACTTCACCGCGTTAGCAAATATGCTTCTATGGTTGCTACTCAAGCTGAGCAAGTACTTAAAGCTCAAAATGATTTTCTTGATGAATTAAATAATAATAATAATGACTTTGCGGTTAGAGTGGCTACTAGAACTGGTAGAATGACTCAGGAACCTTTGTATCCTGAAGGCCACCCTAAGAGAATCGAGCAAGATTCGCAGAGAAATAATTTAGAGGCACCTAGTTCTTCTAAAAAGAAGAAGAAAAACGATAGAACTTCGCATGCTTCTAGTGAACCTACTATAGACACACCTGAGAATCCCAATGATATTTTTATTTCTGATCCTGAAACACAATCAGGTGATGAACATGAACCTAGTGACAATGTTAATGATAATGTTCATGTTGATGCTCAACCTAGCAAAGACAATGATGTAGAGATTGAACCTGCTGTTGATCTTGATAACCCACAATCAAAGAATCAACGTTATGATAAGAGAGATTTTGTTGCTAGGAAGCATGGTAAAGAAAGAGAACCATGGGTTCAGAAACCCATGCCCTTTCCTCCTAAACCATCCAAGTCAATGAATGATGAGGATTTTGAGCGCTCTGCTGAAATGATTACACCTATTTTCTTACATATGCGCCTAACTGATATGCTTAAAGTAAATCCTTATGCTAAGTATATGAAGGATATCATCACAAATAAAAGAAAGATACCGGAAGCTGAAATTTCCACCATGCTTGCTAATTACACTTTTAAGGGTAGAATACCAAAGAAACTTGGAGATCCGGGTGTACCAACTATACCATGCTCCATTAAAAGAAATTATGTTAGAACTGCTTTATGTGATCTTGGAGCCGGTGTTAGTGTTATGCCTCTCTCTTTATATCGTAGACTTGAATTGAATAAGTTGACACCTACTGAAATATCTTTGCAAATGGCTGATAAATCAACTGCTATACCTGTCGGTATTTGTGAGGATGTGCCTATTGTGGTTGCAAATGTCACTATCTTAATGGACTTTGTTATTCTTGATATTCCCGAGGACGATAGTATGTCTATTATCCTTGGTAGACCTTTTCTTAATATTGCAGGGGCTGTTATTGATTGCAACAAAGGCAATGTCACTTTTCATGTTAATGGTAATGAGCATACGGTACACTTTCTGAGGAAACAATCTCAAGTTCATAGCATCAATTCCATTGAAAAAGTTCCAACTATCATTTTTGGAGGTTTTGAATTTCCTCTCCCCACTGTCAAGAAAAAGTATGATATTCTTATTGTCGGGGATTTTCATATCCCCATTGGGGTAACTTAGTGTTATTCGAAATTTCTCCGGTCCCGTGTTATTCGGAATGAGCTTGTTAACAAGACTTGATCAACCTTGTTAGTGGATTCATTTTGATGATCACGAGATGGATGAAACTAGAAGGCACAACCTTCTGTACCCTCCTTTTACTTTCTGTTATTTAGAATAAATAAAGAAAAAATAGTATTATCCGTCTATTTTCTGAATTATCCGTGCATTAAAAAATAGTCCAAAAATAAAAGTGCTCCAAATGCTTTGCAAATTTAGTATGATTTTTCTGGAATATTTAAGGATTTTAGGCACTGAAAACACTGCAGGAGGGGCAAGCACTAGGCCACGAGAGAGGAGGCCGCCCCCCTGTAGGGTGCACCCCCTGTTTTGTGGGCCCCTAGGGGCTCCCCTCCACTTATGCCAGCACCCACACACTTCATCTTCTACCCCAAAAAATCCCCATCCAGCTCAAGCACGAGTTCTAGCTCGTTTTGCTGCGATTTTCGATCTCTTAGCTCAAAGCTCCATTCACAAAACTGCTTTGGGAGATTGTTGCTTGGTATGCGACTCCTCCATTGGTCCAATTAGTTTTTGTTCTAGTGCTTTATTCATTGCAAATTTTTGCTGCATAGGTGACCATGTTCTTGAGCTTGCATGTTAAATTTTTGAGGTCCCAAGCAATTCCAATGCATGATATAGGCTCTAGGCACTTGTAGGAGTAGTTGCTATCAAATTTGTTTAGTTTTATTCACTTTTATTTTGAAGTTACTAAAATTTCAGAAATTTTCAGAAAAAGAAATATGCTTAGAAGAATGTACCAAGGAGGTTCCTCGGCAAAGAAAGGGCCAAGGATTTCTATACGTGAACAAGATGTTAATTTGCCAAGGGACGCAAATGTACGGGTTTGTGAGTGGCCATCCGATGATTTTATGGTCGAAGCAGGCTTCAAGGAGGAATTTGACGCGTATGTGCGTAATGCCGTGCTGGAGGACTTCTTACAAGATAAGTGTCCTCAATATTATCAATTGACTGATTCCTTTGTGCGGAGGTTTGAATATATTTCTGCGCGTAATTCTCCTAGTGTCATGTTTGATATTTATGATACATCTTATACCATGGATTTAGAGGATTTCACAACTGCTTGCAAACTCCCGCAGTGGGGTAATATTAATGATCCTCCCAAATCTGAATTTAGAGATTTTCTTGCTAGTATTACTGTGGGAGAATCTAGGGACGTAGCACAAGCTACCATAGGGAGCATTCATTTTCCTGCTATACATTATTTTGCTCTCTTTATTGGTAGATGCATTAATGGTAAGGATGAAGTATGTCACATGTGTGCTCCTGATCTTTGTGTCCTCAAGAGTGTTGTGTCAGGTTATAAAGGTTATAACTTGGGGGGCAATAGTTGCACGTAGGTTGCAGAATAATAGTAGAATGGGAGATTTCTTTGGGGGAATTTATGCAACCCATGTGGCTAATTTTCTTAATATAGCTCCACGAGAGGGGGATATGATTGTACCTCCTGTTTATTTGGATAAAGAAGCTATGTTTGATCATCATTTTCTTGAGAGGAATGAACAATTCCTCCATTATCGACTAATCTATGACAGACGCAACGTCGTCCCTGTTACTCTTCCTGCTCCCTACCTTTTTGATTATAAGGCAAAAGGAAGATATGTTGTCACCAGGGAAGAAGCAACTGAATATGAGAGGTGTCGTGGAATTGTCACGTCAGATGTCCTCGTGAAAGGACTCAGTCGTGGAGCCATCGCAACTAGGAAGCTTGAAGAGGTTAAATCGGGACAAAGGACACGAGAGGGTTTATACTAGTTAGGCCCCTTACGGTGAAGGTAAGGCCTACGTCTAGTTGGGTTTGGTATTGATGTTTCCATGACCAGGGATCAAGATATGCTATGCCCGGCTCTCGATGAGTTGTTTCTTGCCCTAAGCCGCCACCAGGTCGTCCCCTTATATACACGGGTTGACGCCCTGTGGCTTACAGAGTCCCGGCCGGCTTATAAACAGTGTCCGGCTCGGGGACAAGTTAAATCTACCTTATGATACAAGTCATGCCATCATGGCGGTTTACTACAACGGGCCTTAAGTCGCCTGTGGGCCATAAGCCCTTTACTGAATCGCCATCTTCATGCTTGGTTTTGGGCTTCTCTCTGGTGAGTCTTCTTTGCGTAACCCGGCCCCTCCTGGGCGGCTTACACAAGTAGTTATATCCCCAACATTAGGCCCCAGATTGATTTGAACCTGTTCATGTCAATCTTAAAATACCTTAATATATACTCAGTCTTCTGACCGTGCAAAAGGGTTTCTTTTAACCCGCCATGACGTCATCTCTTGGATCCGGGTTAAGCCGTTGTGACATCATCCTTTTCTTAAAAAAAATTTCTATTCCACCGTATCTTTCAACGGATCTCTGTTTTTATTGACTGTTCCGAAAATCGAGGCATCGGAGCCGCTGGATAATAATTCTTATCTCCTCATTTCCCGCGCCGTCTCAGTTATCCTCTCCTTATAAATAGGTGCGACCTAGGTCTCCCATTCTCCTCCTTCCAGTTGTCTTCTTCCTCTTGCCTCCTCTCGGGCTCTGCCGCCGCCGTTGTCGAGCTTCCTGTCTTGACCGTCTCAGGCCGCTGCATCGACCTGGTTGGACCAGAGAAACGCGACGAACCTCCGCAACCCATCCAGATCTGTAAGTTCCCTTCTCTTGCTTGCTTAGATCCGCATTAGAGCTTCTTCGAGTTTGTCAGAGTTCATCACCATTAGAGCCAAACCCTGGTTAGTTTGCCTCTTCGATGCCTCTTCTGATCTGAGAATGATATAAAATGGCCGCGGTAGTTGTTTTCGCACTTGTTTTGGATAAAAAGCAGATCCCTTTCTCTGCATAAAAGCCTCATTCGAGCCTATGAACACATCTGCGTCAGTTTTTAGGTCTAGAAAATTTTCTTATCAGAACAAACCTTTGATCTCAAATATTAGCAGAAGATTATGAAACCTGTTTTTATCACCCGGAAAACTTCTTCTGTTAAATGCCCTTAAACACAACTGTCCAGGTGTCCGGTTTAAATAAATAACACTGGTCTGTGATCCTTGCTTGCTTCTCATGACCTTAAGAATTTTGAACTGCTCTTGATACTTGTAGCGGCTTAAATATTGTTGCACAGTCACATCATTAGGCCCCTCATTAAGCCACCACCTTGAATAATTAGGATATTTCTCCCGGGTTAAAATTGAACTGGATCTTCTTATTTTGTAATAGGCCAACTGTTGTCATGGCCCCTAAGGCGGCCAAGGCCCCTGTAACCTGCAATTGGGTCCCATCCACAGTTACTAAGAGTAAACTTGCTGAGTTCGTGAAATCTGGCCACCTGCCAAAAAAGGAGGTCATGTCTTATCATGCCCCTGACCCGTCTGAAGAGAGGCCTCAACCCAAAGAAGGGGAGGTGATAATTTTCACAGATCACATGAACCGGGGATTTGCCCCTCCTGGCTCAAAATTCTTCAGGGAAGTTTCGGCTTTCTTTGATCTTAGACCTCAAGACATTGGACCCAATTCCGTGTCAAACCTTTGCAATTTCCAAGTCTTCTGCAAGGTGTACCTGGGAGAGGAGCCAAGTCTGCTTTTGTTTAGAGAACTTTTTTACTTGAACCGGCAGAATGAACGTGCCAACGGGCCTAGTCTTGAGCTTGGCGGCATCTCGATCCAGCGGCGGAGAGACTGCCTTTTTCCTTACACTGAACTACCGAGCCACCCAAAAGATTGGAACCAGACGTGGTTCTACTGTCAGGACACTTCTCCGGCTGATGAGAAGCCTCTGCCAGGTTTTCGCGCCCTGCGCCTTGAGTCCAACCATCAGCTGGCGGATAAGTTGACCGCTATTGAGCGCCTGCCTCTCAATCCCACCATCAAGAAGATCAAAGCTCTTTTAGGAAACGGGTTAAATGGCATCGATCTGGTCCGAGTCTGGGTCACCTGGCGAATACTACCATTAAGCCTTCGCTCCAGCTTAATGTGTACTTACACAGGCGAGAAAGATGATCCAATGCGTCATAACCCTGATGACTTACCAGATGACGTGGTAGATGCTACAACCCAGTCGCTGCTGAAGGAGGGCACTGTAACTAGCAATGCCTTCGGCTTACTTCCCTTTTGCAAGAAGAACCCGGCCCCTGCAGTGAGTTACCAATCTTAATAAATACTCTTTAACATGTTATACCTTCTTTGTACTTATAATTCTTTATCTTTTTCCATAGGCCGGTGATAATTTCTGGAAGGTCAAGTATGACCACGAGGCTGCCAAACAAGCCAGGGCAGCCAAGAAAACCGAAAGGAAGGCCGCCAAGACAGGCACCTCAAAGAAGAAGAAACCCAGCGCCTCCGACTTATTCAAATTGGATGATAGTTCTCCGGATGATGAAGAGGTAATCCTTTAGATTTCTTAACTCCCTTGTCATTATTTTACTGACATTCAATCCTTTCAGGAGGATACAGGGAACAGTCAAGCAGTTGAAGAAGAGGTAACTATAATCTCCTCCGACTCAGAGCCTTTGCCAAAACAAAAAAATCTGAAGGGTGACCCGGAAAGTAAGATTTTCACATCCTCTAGCCTATCAAGATCCTCAATTTCTTTTGAAGCAACAACAGCTTGAGAACCGGAGGCAGACTCGGGCCAATCAAGACGCGGAACTCTCCTCCGGCTTACCCGATGTAACTAGGAAGCGTCGGACCGAGGTTATCTCCGATTTACGTTCTGTTTTACCTTTGGCGGGTTTGATTCGCCAACCTCTCAATTCATCTGACTCCAATTATCAGGATACCTCTCCTTCTTCCGACGAGTCTATGCAATCAAACATGCCGGCTTTCAAAACGGCTCCCGGGTAATGTAACCTTTCTTACTTTAAGTTTTTTCGGCTTATGCTTTAACACTCATCCTTCTACCTTTATTGACAGCCTGCAAGTGAAGCCCAGCAAGAGGGCAAGGAAAAATAAGCCGTCCCAAGACCCGGTTGTCACTGAACCGGCGCTTGACTTGTCCGCTCCTGACAGCTCCACCCATCAACCGCCGCCTAAACCGGCTTCTGATATTCCGGTGCCAACTTCTGACCCGCTTGCTGAAGATGTTATCCACAACTCTGATAACCAGGAAGCTCCTAGTCCGGCCAAGACAACTGACCCGGAAGTTGTGTATCTGAAAAGTCAATTTGTTGAACCGGGCCGGCCTACTGTTCTTGCCCAATGCACTGCCAAGGAAGAATTTTCCCAACGTCGAAAAGCCAAACAGGACATCACTGACTATACTCACTTAAGCATTGGTGATATAGTCTCGGGATATCTGAATCAAGTGCATAATAGTCATGACCTAGAAATTGACATGGTGAAACAAATACAACACAAATCTGAGGTATAACTTATGCTATTTTCCTGAATCTTACTTACCGTACCAGCCCCCAAGTCTATTGCTTATGAATGAATATGCTGCAGACTTAGAAATCTACTTACTGTTAGTTTGTCCGGTTTAAAGTGAATATATTTAACCCAGTGATAGCATGAGACTTTGAATTTGTGTTACACATTAGCCCCCAAGTGTCAAGTATCTTTACTTGTAAAGTGCTTGAGACTTAATATGTATGACCCGACAGGGTAGGTAAAAAATTCTTTAAGCACCCCCAAGTGCCAAGTATCTTTACTTGTAAAATGTTTGGGACTTGAATGTTACCTTACCATGATTCTTACCATAACCTGGTACCAATACAGGCCACCACAAGTCAATTTGAATCGGATCTTGATGACCTGAAGAGCCGGCTGAAAGCTCAAGAGCTTGAAACTCAGAAAGCCAACTCCAAGTTTGAATTCAGCATCTCTGAACAAGAGAAGTTGAAGAAAAATTTTGAATCAGAAAAGAAAATCTGGGCTGATGAGAAGGCTTCACTGGTGACTCGGGCCAAGGCGGCAGAAGCATCTCTTGCAGAAGCAACAACCGAGCTGTCCGATTTAAAATGACAGATATCTCAAATGGTCTCAGCCATCTTTGGTAAGTTACTCTGCAAAACCTCAAACATTGTAATTTTCCAATGGTTATTGTGATAGTTATCTCCGGCTCATTGTTATGCTTGTGAACATACAGGCCCCAGGAGTACCAACCTCAAGCAAAACATGCTGATCAAGCTTAAGGCGGTTTACACCTTAGTGGAGCAGTTGTACTCCGGGTCACAACGTGCCTTGGCCGTTGTGGCCTTATCAAATACCACTCCCCACCTCCTACAAGATGTGCTGAAGCATCTCGCAGTGTTACCTCAACGAATTCAGGATTTAAGGCAGGCATCTTCAAGAGCCAGAGTCGTGGCCGCATTAAGCCGGGCAAAGGCATGGGTGCCAGAACTTGATTTGGCTAACCTCTCTCTTGGATATCCAAGCCTGAAGGAGGACGGTACTGCATTTGATGATCAAGATTTCACCGCCTGTGTCAAAGTCGTACGTCCCTTGGCGACCCTTATTGGGAATGATACTGATCTTACTAAGTATTCGCCGGGCTATGATAGCGAGAACCGGAGAATTCCAAACATTCCATATGACCAAGTCAGCCTGATCCCTCCAACGCGTAAGCATACCTTTGCCTCTGAAGTGGACCCGGGCGGTTTAATAGATGATGAGGCTGAGTTTGAAGCCTTGAGTGGCATTGACTGGGCCTCGTCCACCTTCCAGGACAAAGCAACCGACGGAGAGGCGGAGAAGGATAACCCGGAGTCTTCAAGCCCACCGAAGGAATGAACCGCCAAGCGTTTTTGTACTTTGCCAAAATAAGGCTTCACTTATTCACACTCGGGGAGCCTTGTAATAGGATAGAAAAAACCTCTTAATGTTTGTCATGCCTTCGCGCATGTTTATGGCGCTTAATACTTTCGTAAGCCGCCATTGTTATATATTTCCATCTTATGTTGATCGTTTGTCTCCTTGATGTTAAATTTGCTTGCCTCATCCTGCAATCCCTTTGGTAACCTCACTTTCTTATGTGACCTTCACCATGCAGATGGATTCAACTCCTAAAAGTTGGAACATATAATACTCACCTAGCACTTAACAATCTAGGATAATTAATATTAAGCCGAAGGAATCAAAAGCCATCTCTCAGTGCTTTCAAAAAGGTCTCAAAATAGTCAAATAATTATGCTTATGATATATAAAAACAATGTTCAAGGGCCTCTGATTCGATTACGATCAGTAAACCGTTCCAAAGGGGTTAAGTTAAGATTCGGATACGACCATATAGCCCCCAGTGGCTTTGGCGATGCCGATCAAGTGGGTATCGACAGCTATGTTCTCTTTGGTTCGTATACGACCTATGTTTGAACAGGAAGCCCCCAAGTGAACATAAGAGTTGTTTAATGACGCTGATTCGAATACGATCCACGTCAGACCCAAAGGGGTTAAGCTATGATTCAAATATGATCAAGAAGCCCCCAAGTGGGTTTGGCAGTATGCCGATCAAGTGGGTATCGACAGCTATGTTCTCTTTGGTTCGAATACGACCTATGTTTGAACAGGAAGCCCCCAGTGACCATGGCTAGATTTAGATATGATCATAAGCCAGTCCAAAGGGAAAGCCGGATTCGGATGTGATCCGCTCCCTGTTGGTTGCCTCCACTACCTGATAAAGAAGACACATAGATTTTTGAGGGTAAAAAGAACAGAGGCCCTGCTTTATTCCTTTATATAATATATACATTGTCAGAAAAATATATACATCTTGAAAGCCGGTGGCTTAAGTATAATAAGGCCGGAGATGAGCAATATTCCACGGCCGGTGGGTCTCCTCCTCCGACTTACGTGAGTCTTTGTGCTCTCGAACATCGATGAGGTAGTATGACCCGTTGTGCAGATTCTTGCTGACCACAAAGGGCCCTTCCCATGGCGGGGATAGCTTGTGCATATCAGACTGATCCTGGATGAGCCGGAGCACCAAGTCGCCTTCCTGAAAGGTTCTGCTCCTAACCCGACGGCTGTGATAGCGGTGCAGGTCTTGTTGATAAATCGCCGAGCGGGCTATTGCCAAGTCTCGCTCCTAATCTAATAAGTCAAGTGCATTTTGACGAGCTTCTTCGTTGTCAGCCTCAACGTAAGCCGCCACGCGGGGTAAATCGTGCCGGATGTCACTTGGTAGGACCGCCTCTGCACCATATACCATAAAGAAAGGCGTGTAGCCTGTAGATCTGTTAGGCGTAGTGTTGATGCTCCATAACACAGAAGGTAACTCCTCCACCCAACAACCCGGAGTCCGCTGTAAGGGGACTAAGAGCCGGGGCTTGATACCTTTCAAGATCTCTTGATTAGCTCTTTCTGCTTGACCATTGGATTGAGGATGAGCAACAGCCGAAACATCAAGCCGGATATGCTCTCGTTGACAGCCATGGCACCCTTGGAGAGATTAGTGCCATTATCAGTTATGATGCTGTGTGGGAAACCAAAACGAAAGATCACCTTTTTCATGAATTGAACCGTTGTGGCTGCATCACACTTGCTGACCGGCTCTGCCTCAACCCACTTTGTAAACTTATCCACTGCCACCAGGAGATGTGTCTTTTTATCCTTAGACCTCTTGAAAGGCCCAACCATGTCAAGCCCCCAGACTGCAAACCGTCAAGTAATTGGGATCATCCTCAATTCTTGAGCCAGCACGTGAGCTCGTCGTGAGAACTTTTGACAACCGTCACATTTGCTGACCAGATCTTCCGCATCAGCATGAGCCGTCAGCCAGTAGAAACCATGACGGAAAGCTTTGGCTACCAGAGATTTTGACCTGGCATGATGGCCACAATCCCCTTCATGGATCTCACGAAGTATTTCTTGGCCTTCTGCAGGGGACACATAGCGTTGAAACGCCCCAGTGACACTTAGGTGATGTAACTCGCCGTTAACAACCGTCATAGACTTGGAGCGCCTGACGATTTATCTTGCCAAGGTCTCATCCTTAGGTAACTCACCTCGGGTCATATAAGCCAAATAGGGCACTGTCCAATCCGGGATAATGTGAAGAGCCGCCACCAGCTGTGCCTTTGGGTCTAGCACCGCTAGCTCTTCCTCGGTAGGCACTTTGACAGAAGGGTTATCCAAAATATCGAGAAAGGTGTTAGGCGGTACCGGTTTACATTGAGATCCTAGCCGGCTTAAAGCATCAGCTGCCTCATTCTTCCTTCGATCAATGTGCTCTACTTGATAACCCTTGAAGTGACCAGCCACAACATCTACTTCACGACGATAAGCCGCCATAAGGGGATCCTTGGAATCCCACTTGCCTGACACCTGTTGAGCCACGAGATCTGAGTCGCCCAAGAACCTTACCCGGCTTAAATTCATCTCCTTGGCCATCTGGAGACCATGGAGTAAGGCCTCGTATTCAGCTGCATTGTTAGTACATGGAAACATAAGCCGGAGTACATAACAAAATTTGTCACCTCGAGGGGAAGTTAAAATGACTCCAGCCCCCGAGCCTTCTAGCTGCCTGGACCCGTCAAAATGAATAGTCCAATATGTGTTATCTGGCTTCTCCTCAGGGGCCTGTAACTCTGTCCAATCATTGATAAAGTCCACCAAGGCCTGAGACTTAATAGCAGTACGTGGCATATATTTCAAATCATGAGGCCCAAGCTCGATGGCCCACTTGGCGACTCGTCCTGTGGCCTCCCTATTTTGGATGATATCTCCCAAAGGGGCAGAACTTACCACACTTATAGGATGACTTTGAAAGTATTGCTTCAACTTTCGGTTGGCCATAAACACTCCGTAAACGAGTTTCTGCCAATGTGGATACCTTTGTTTAGACTCAATGAGCACCTCACTGATGTAATAAACCGGCCGTTGAATCGGATGCTCCTTGCCAGCTTCCTTACGCTCCACCACGATGGCAACGCTGACGGCTCGTGAATTAGCAGCCACATATAACAGCAATGGCTCTTTATCAATGGGAGCCGCAAGAACCGTCGGTTCAGACAATTGTCTCTTCAAGTCTTCAAAGGCAGCATCAACGGCCTCACTCCAGACAAAAGTGTATGTTTTCTTCATCATCTGATAGAGTGGTAGGGCCTTCTCACCTAACCGGCTTAAAGCGGCAACACGACCCGCCAATCGTTGAACATCATTGATGCACGCCGGTTTAGCCAGAGAGGTAATTGCCTTGATCTTCTCCGGATTAGCTTCAATGCCTCTGTTTGATACCAGAAAACCCAAAAGCTTGCCTGCAGGTACACCAAATACACACTTGGCCGGGTTAAGCATCATTTTATAAACCCGGAGATTATCAAAGGTCTCTTTTAAATCGGATATTAAGGTTTCCTTTTCTCTGGACTTCACCACAATGTCATCTACATACGCATGAACATTACGCCCGATTTGATCGTGTAGACAGTTCTGCACACATCTCTGATAAGTCACCTGAGCACTCTTGAGTCCAAACGGCATAGATACATAACAGAAGGCCCCAAATGGAGTGATGAAAGCCGTCTTCTCCTGGTCCTTAACTGCCATTTTGATCTGATGATAACCAAAGTAAGCATCCAAAAAACTCAAACGTTCACAACCCGCCGTAGCATCAATGATTTGATCAATACGGGGGAGAGCAAAGGGATCAGCCGGACAAGCTTTGTTTAAGTCCGTGTAATCCACACACATCCGCCAGGTGCCGTTCTTCTTGAGGACAAGCACCGGGTTAGCCAACCACTCCGGGTGAAAAACTTCAATAATAAACCCTGCCGCTAAGAGCCGAGCGACTTCCTCTCCAATAGCTTTCCGTCTCTCTTCATTAAAACGCCGAAGAAACTGCCTGACCGGCTTATACTTTAGATCAATATTGAGAGTGTGCTCAGCGAGTTCCCTCGGTACACCCGGCATGTCAGAAGGTTTCCATGCAAAGATGTCCCGGTTCTCACGAATGAACTCGATGAGCGTGCTTTCCTATTTGGGATCCAAATTGCTGCTGATGCTGAACTGCTTAGAAGGGTCACCCGGGGTAAAGTCAACAAGCTTTGTCTCGGCAGCCGATTTAAACTTCAACGCCGGGTCGTGCTCTGTAGTTGGTTTCTTCAGGGAGGTCATATCCGCCGGGTCAACATTATCTTGATAAAATTTGAGCTCTTCCGTCGCACAGGCCGACTCAGCATAAGCCGCGTCACCTTCTTCACACTCCAATGCCACCTTCCGACTTCCATGCACAGTGAGGGTGCCCTTGTGACCCAGCATCTTGAGCTGTAAATAAACATAACATGGCCGGGCCATGAACTTAGCATAAGCCGGCCGCCTGAACAGAGCATGATATGGGCTCCTGATTTTGACCACCTCAAACGTCAACTTCTCAGCTCTGGAATCATATTCGTCTCCGAAGGCCACCTCTAGCTCAATCTTGCCAACTGGGTAAGCCGACTTACCAAGGACCACTCCATGGAAAACAGTGTTGGACGTCCTTAGATTTTTATCAGTTAACCCCATGCGTCGAAAGGTCTCATAATAGAGGATATTGATGCTACTACCCCCATCCATGAGTACCTTAGTGAATTTATATCCACCAACCTGAGGTGCTACCACCAAGGCCAACTGACCCGGATTATCGACCCGTGGAGGGTGACCTTCTCTGCTCCATACAATGGGCTGTTCTGACCACCTCAAGTAATGGGGAACGGCCGGCTCAACAAAATTCACGGCCCTCTTATGAACCTTTTGGTCACGTTTGCATAAGCTAGTGGTAAACACGTGGTACTGCCCACCATTCAACTGCTTCGGGTTGCTTTGATAACCCGACTGCTGCTGCTGCTGCTCTCCTTGACCAGACTGCTGTTGATTATAGCCTCCTTGACATCCCTGAAAGCCGGAACCTGAGCCGCCACCCGGACCATGAAAACTGCCAGCCCCGGAACCGCCGCCAGACCCATTATGGCCATCATAGGAGTTGGAATTATTAAATGCCTTCATGATCGCACAATCTTTCCACAGGTGTGTGGCGGGCCGCTCCCTGGTGCCGTGTCTCGGGCAGGGCTCATTGAGTAGTTGTTCAAGAGATGGGCCTGACCCGCCGGATCGAGGCGGTTTACCCTTACGTCTCTGATTGTTAACTTGCGCATTGGCGTTGGCCACAAACTCCGGGTTACCGTCTGCCTTACGCTTATTGCCTCCTTGATTCATCGGGTTATGCTGCTGACCCTTTCCATTGCCGTTCTTCTTTCCCTTCCCAGTCTTTTCCTCATCAGACGCAGGATCCTTGGTACTATCAGAATCGGCATATTTGACTAAAGCCGCCATAAGCGTACCCATATCATTGCAATCACGCTTAAGGCACCCCAGTTTCTGCCTTAGTGGCTCAAAACGGCAATTCTTTTCCAACATGAGGACTGCAGAGCCGGCATCCATCTTGTCAGATGAATGTATTACTCCTTGACCCGGCGTACCCAATGAGTCGTAGATTCACCTTCCTCCTGTTTACAATTTGTCAAGTCCACAATTGACATAGACTGCTTATAGGTGTCTTTGAAATTCTGGATGAAACGGGCTTTCAGTTCTGCCCATGAACCAATGGAATTGGGCGGCAAACCCTTCAACCAAGACCGGGCTGTTCCATCTAACATCATGGTGAAGTACTTAGCCATCACCGCATCGCTGACTTCTAATAACTCCATAGCCATCTCGTAACTTTCGATCCAAGCTCCGGGCTGTAAGTCGGCCGTGTAATTCGGCACCTTTCGAGGTCCCTTGAAGTCCTTGGGCAACCGCACATTATGCAAAGCCGGTACCAGGCAAGGAACACCACCGGTTCTAGTGGCTACTCCCGCCTCAATGGAAGTCGTTGGATACTCTGGAAAGTCTTGATGTGTCGTCTGTTGAGCCGCTAGTTGAGCCGCCCGCTCGTTCTCCTGACGTATTTGATCCTGCACCGGATTATAGCCACCGGGCTGGTTACGGCATTGGGCGTTGCTTGACAAAGCTTCCGACTCCATGTGCCTGCTGTAACTCGGGCTCCGGTTCTGGTGAGGCGGCGCTAACCAAGGCGGAGGAGTTGAATGAATTCTGTCCCGGCTGTAAGAATTGGTCTCTTGCTAAGCTAAGGCCGTCTGGAGAAGTTCTCTGACCCTCCGGGTCTCCACTGCCGCCGGGTCATCACCGTCCGTAGGAAGAGCCGCCAAACGTGTTGAGGCTGCGATTAAGTTCTCCATGGGGTTGGAAAAGTGACCCAGTGGAATCGGCACATAACACGGCGGTGCCATGCTCACGTGAGGTGGTGCCATCTCTTGAGGCTGAGCCGGCCCTCCTGTTCCGGCTGTCATAAGTTGATTGGCCTCTGGCGGGTTACTTGGGCCGGCTTTGGGTGTAGAAAAAAGAACCCGAGGGTCGTAATTCGGAGGTAAACGGGACTGGGTTTTCTGATGTCTCCTCCTCATCACCTCATTGGATGCGTTTAAGCTTATTGTGAGCTGGTAAGCTTCCAACTGCAGCCGTTGTGCCCGAGCATCTAGAGCTGCCCGCTCTGTGGCTAATCTAGTGTCCTCCACTGCCAAGGCCTCCTTGGCCTGAGCTATTTCCTCACGCACACGTACCACCTCCGCGTCATGCTCATCTTTATCTGCGGGAATAACCGTTGCGGTTAACAGGGTCGTAAGCTTGTCCATGAGGTCTATCAGCACCTGAGCCGGCGGGCGCACGGGGCCGCCTGCCCCAGCTCCTCCTAACCCGGACGTTACTACTGCAGCAGCTGTAGAGTTTGAGTCGGGCTGAGTCCCAACCATGAAGACTCCTTCCCGTCTTGGCGGCTCACAGGGGTCCGGAATACTGATGCCATTGGAACAGCCCCCGAGCACGCCGTCTTGCACTTGGTACAACGAATCTGTTGAACCGGCGGACGAATCACTGTCTGAGAGGACGGCCGTCTCACCCCTATCTTCAGATCCTTCAGAAAGTTCCTCTCCATGGATGCAGCCCACGAAAGCACGCTTCATAACAGGTTGAGTCCGGGTCTTCCTTGCACGCTGAGCCGTCTCGACGAGGTCGGTGCAGTTGTCCGGCTCAGGGCCCGGCTCACCGATACGGCCGATGAAGACGTGGATTCCGCCGAAGGGGACCCGGTATCCATACTCAATTGAGCTGGCGTCGGGACCCCAGCCTTCGTCGTCGATGTAGATCTTGCCGCGACGACTCTTGGTCATCCGGCCCACTACGTATCCCTTGAGCACTTCGAAGTTGCCCTTCAAGAACTCAAATCCACGTGCGCTGGCCCCATGGTGGGCGCCAACTGTCGTGGAATTGTCACATCAGATGTCCTCGTGAAAGGACTTAGTCATGGAGCCATTGCAACTAAGAAGCTTGAAGAGGTTAAATTGGGACAAAGGACACGAGAGGGTTTATACTAGTTCGGCCCCTTACGGTGAAGGTAAGGCCTACGTCTAGTTGGGTTTGGTATTGATGTTTCGATGACCAGGGAGCAAGATATGCTATGCCCGACTCTCGATGAGTTGTTTCTTGCCCTAAGCCGCCAGCAGGTCATCCCCTTATATACACGGGTTGACGCCCTGTGGTTTACAGAGTCCCGGCCGGCTTATAAACAGTGTCCGACTCGGTGACTAGTTAAATCTACCTTATGATACAAGTCATGCCATCATGGTGGTTTACTACAATGGGCCTTAAGTCGCCTGTGGGCCTTAAGCCCTTTATTGAATCGCCATCTTCATGCTTGGTTTTGGGCTTCTCTCTGGTGAGTCTTCTTTGCGTAACCCGGCCCCTCCTGGGCGGCTTACACAAATAGTTATATCCCCAACAAGAGGGGAATGGAGGCAGCCCGCCAACACGCTGCTGCTCAGGAGGCGGTCGCCTCTGCATCTCAGTACTACCCCAATTTCACTTATGGATATCAGCCAGGCGGTCATTGGTATTAAACCAACTTAGGCCAAAAGCCTAATCTTGGGGGAGTACGTATTTCTCACCGACTTTACATTCATGTTCACACACTAGTCGTCGGTGCTCATACTCTTCCATTGTATTATCCATGCTAGTTTAAATTTTCTTTTTCTAGCTTTCTTCTTGTGTGTTTGATAAATCTTTAGAAAAACCAAAAAAATAGTTAGTTTAAATTCTATTCTCGTAGTAGAAATTAAAATGAAAACCCCAAAAGATTTCTTATTCTTCTTCTTACTTGTTGGGAGCTTTCCCGTGTAAATAGTTTTATTTTCTTTTCTTTCTTTTGGGGGTGGAGAAGACCATATTGAAAATTCTTAGTGGCTCTTATGCATGATTGTTTATTTAATTTAGAGCCCATATTACTTGTCTTCTCTCTTGAGTTGAATGCTTGCAGATTCCAGCTTAGTCCAATGCACGTGCACTCTTATTATTATATACATCGTTCGATCGTGCAAGTGAAAGGCAATAATGACGATATATGATGGACTTATTGGGACGAGAAAAGCTGGTATGAACTCGACCTCTCTTGTTTTTTGTAAATATGATGAGTTCATCGTTCCTGAGTCAGCTATTATGAAGTAAACATATTTACAATGACATTTAGAGATTATAGTTGCTCGTGCCATGCTTGATTAGCTATGAGTTATAATGGTTTACCTTGCGTGCCAACATGGTATTAGAATGATTATGATGTGGTATGGTGGGATGGTATCCTCCTTTGAATGAATTGAGTGACTCGACTTGGCACATATTCACGCATGTAGTTGAATCAAATCAACATAGCCTTCATGATATTTATGTTCATGGTGGATTATATCCTACTCATGCTTGTACTCGGTGTGAATTAATTTTAATGCATGTTTATGACTGTTGTCGCTCTCTCAGTTGGTCGCTTCCCAGTCTTTTGCTAGCCTTCACCTGTACTAAGCGGGAATACTGCTTGTGCATCCAAACTCCTTAAACCCCAAAGTTGTTCCATATGAGTCCACTATACCTTCCTATATGCGGTATTTACCTGCCGTTCCAAGTAAATTTGTATGTGCCAAACTCCAGGCTTTCAAATGAAATTCTGGTTTGTATGCTCGAGCAGCTCATGTTACAACTAGGGCTGCCTATATCTTCCATGCTAGGTGGGTTATTCTCAAGAGGAGTGGACTCCGCTCCTCATTCACGAGAAAGGGCCGGTAACCGAGATGCCCAGTCCCATGATCCAAAAAGATCAAAGCAAATCAAAATAATTAAACAAAACTCCCCCAGGGTTGTTGTATGTTGGAGGCACTCGTTGTTTCGAGCAAGCCATGGATTGATGCTTGTTGGTGGTTTGGGGAGTATAAACCTTTACCATTCTGTTTGGGAACTGCCTATAATGCATGTAGTATGGAAGATACAGCCATCTCATAGTTGTTGCGTTGACAGCGAAAGTATGCCGCTCAAAATGTTATTCAATCTCTATTTTAAAATCGAGCTCTGGCACCTCTACAAATCCCTGCTTCCCTCTGCGAAGGGCCTATCTATTTACTTTTGTGTTGAGTCATCACCCTTCTTATTAAAAGCACCGCTGGAGAGCACACTGTCATTTGCATTCATTATTATTGGTTTATATTGGGTATGACTTGACTGGATCTCTTTTACCATGAATTACAATGTTCAGTCAGTCCTTGATCTTTAAAGGTGCTTTGCATTTATGTTTTGCGGTCTCAGAAAGGGCTAGCGAGATACCATTTTGTTATATCATGTTATGATTATTTTGAGAAAATGTTGTCATCCGAGTTCTATTATTATGGCTAGCTAGCTGATTATGTTATTGATACGACTAATTGTGAGACCTATGTGTTATTGTGAGTATGGTTAGTTCATAATATTTGCTGAAACTTGAATGTTGGCTTTTCATGTTACAACAACAAGAGCAAACAGAGTTTGTAAAAGTTTTTCTTTATCACTTTCAGTTTATCAACTGAATTGCTTGAGGACAAGCAAAAGTTTAAGCTTGGGGGAGTTGATACGTTTCCAACGTATCTACTTTTCCAAACAATTTTGCCCTTGTTTTGGACTCTAACTTGCATGATTTGAATGAAACTAACCCGGACTGACGCTGTTTTCAGCAGAACTGCCATGATGTTGTTTTATGTGTAGAAAAGAAAAGTTCTCGGAATGTCCTGGAAATCCACAGAGACACTTTTTGGAATTAATAAGAATTTTTGGCGAAAGAATTAATGCCAGGGGGCCCACAGCCTGTCCACGAGACAGGGGCGCCCCCTCTAGGGCGTGACCTCCTATCTTGTGGGCCCCCTGGACCTCCTCCGACCTCAACTCCAACTCCATATATTCCGTCTTGGGGAGAAAAAAATCAGAGAGAAAGTTTCATCGTGTTTTATGACACTGAGCCGCCGCCAAGCCCTAATCTCTCTCGGGGGGGCTGATCTGGAGTCTGTTCGGGGCTCCGGAGAGGGGGATTCGTCGTCGTCGTCATTATCAACCATCCTCCATCACCAATTTCATGATGCTCACCGCCGTGTGTGAGTAATTCCATCATAGGCTTGCTGGACGGTGATGGGTTGGATGAGATTTACCATGTAATCAAGTTAGTTTTGTTAGGGTTTGATCCCTAGTATCCACTATGTTCTGAGATTGATGTTGCTATGACATTGCTATGCTTAATGCTTGTCACTAGGGCCCGAGTGCCATGATTTCAGATCTGAACCTATTATGTTTTCATGAATATATGTGTGTTCTTGATCCTATCTTGCAAGTCTATAGTCACCTATTATGTGTTATGATCCGACAACCCCGAAGTGACAATAATCGGGATACTTCTCGGTGATGATCGTAGTTTGAGGAGTTCATGTATTCACTATGTGCTAATGCTTTGTTCTGGTTCTCTATTAAAAGGAGGCCTTAATATCTCTTAGTTTCCGCTAGGACCCCGCTTCAAAGGGAGGGTAGGACAAAAGATGTCATACAAGTTCTTTTCTATAAGCACGTATGACTATTTACGGAATACATGCCTACATTACATTGATGAATTGGAGCTAGTTCTATATCACCCTATGTTATAACTATTGCATGAGGAATCACATCCGGCATAATGATCCATCACTGATCCATTGCCTACGAGCTTTTCACATATTGTTCTTCGCTTATTTACTTTTCCGTTGCTACTGTTACAACTACTACAAAAACCCCAAAACATCTATCTTTACTTTTGCTACCGTTACCTTTATTATCATACCACTTTTGCTACTAAACACTTTGTTGCAGATACTAAGTTATCCAGGTGTGGTTGAATTGACAACTCAACTGCTAAGACTCAAGAATATTCTTTGGCTCCCCTTGTGTCGAATCAATAAATTTGGGTTCAATACTCTACCCTCGAAAGTTGTTGCGATCCCCTATACTTGTGGGTTATCATCGACCCGTTCCTAGTTAGCCGAAACACCATAGGAAACGGAAAAACCGCAAACTCAAAATCTCAAACGTCAAATGCCAAAATTGAAGGAAATATGCCCTAGAGGCAATAATAAAGTTATTATTTATTTCCTTATTTCATGATAAATGTTTATTATTCATGCTAGAATTGTATTAACCGGAAACATAATACATGTGTGAATACATAGACAAACATAGTGTCACTAGTATGCCTCTACTTGACTAGCTCGTGAATCAAAGATGGTTAAGTTTCCTAGCCATAGACATGAGTTGTCATTTGATTAACGGGATCACATCATTAGGAGAATGATGTGATTGACTTAACCCATTCCGTTAGCTTAGCACTTGATCGTTTAGTATGTTGCTATTGCTTTCTTCATGACTTATACATGTTCCTGTAACTATGAGATTATGCAACTCCCGTTTACCGGAGGAACACTTTGGGTGCTACCAAACGTCACAACTTAACTGGGTGATTATAAAGGAGTACTACAGGTGTCCCCAAAGATACATGTTGGGTTGGCGTATTTCGAGATTAGGTTTTGTCACTCCGATTGTCGGAGAGGTATCTCTGGGCCCTCTCGGTAATGCACATCACTATAAGCCTTCCAAGCAATGTAGCTAATGAGTTAGTTACGGAATGATGCATTACGGAACGAGTAAAGAGACTTGCCGGTAACGAGATTGAACTAGGTATTGGATACCGACGATCGAATCTCGGGCAAGTAACATACCGATGACAAAGGGAACAACGTATGTTGTTATGCGGTTTGACCGATAAAGATCTTCGTAGAATATGTAGGAGCCAATATGGGCATCCATGTTCCGCTATTGATTATTGACCGAGAATAGTTCTAGGTCATGTCTACATAGTTCTCGAATCCGTAGGGTCCGCACGCTTAACGTTACGATGACAGTTTTATTATGAGTTTATGAGTTTTGATGTACCGAAGGAGTTCGGAGTCCTGTATGAGATCAGAGACATGATGAGGAGTCTCGAAATGGTCGAGAAGTAAAGATCGATATATTGGACGACTATATTCGGAGTTCGGAAAGGTTCCGAGTGATTCGGGTATTTTTCGGAGTACCGGAGAGTTACGGGAATTCTTATTGGGCCTCATTGGGCCATACGGGAAAGGAGAGAAAGGGCCAAAAGGGTGGCCGCACCCCTCCCCTTGGACTAGTCCGAATTGGACTAGGGAGGGGGGCGCCCCCTTCCTTCCTTCTCCTTCTCTCTTCCCTTTCCTTCTCTCCTACTCCTACTACATGGAAGGTTTCCTAGTTGGACTAGGAAAGGGGGAATCCTACTCCCGGTGGGAGTAGGACTCCCCTAGGGCGCGCCATAGAGAGGGGCCGGCCCTCCCCCTCCTCCACTCCTTTATATACGGGGGCAGGGGGCACCTCATAGACACACAAGTTGATCTTCGTGATTGTTTCTTAGCCGTGTGCGGTGCCCCCCTCCACGATATTACACCTCGGTCATATTGTTGCGGTGCTTAGGCGAAGCCCTGCGACGGTTGAACATCAAGATCGTCACCACGCTGTCGTGCTGACGGAACTCCTCCCTGAAGCTCTACTGGATCGGAGCCCGGGGTGCGTCATCAAGTTGTACGTGTGTCAAGAACTCAGAGGTGCCGGAGTAACGGTGCTTGGATCAGTTGGACCGGGAAGACGTACGACTACTTCCTCTATGTTGCGTCAACACTTCCGCTTCGGTCTACGTGGGTACGTAGACAACACTCTCCCCTCTCGTTGCTATGCATCACCATGATCTTGTGTGTGCGTAGAATTTTTTTTGAAATTACTACGTTCCCCAATAGTGGCATCCGAGCCTAGGTTTTATGCGTTGATGTTATATGCACGAGTAGAACACAAGTGAGTTGTGGGCGATACAAGTCATACTGCTTACCAGCATGTCATACTTTGGTTCGGCGGTATTGTTGGATGAAGCGGCCCGGACCGACATTACGCGTACGCTTACGCGAGACTGGTTCTACCGACGTGCTTTGCACATAGGTGGCTGGCGGGTGTCAGTTTCTCCAACTTTAGTTGAACCGAGTGTGGCTACGCCCGGTCCTTGCGAAGGTTAAAACAACACTAACTTGACGAACTATCGTTGTGGTTTTGATGCATAGGTAAGAACGGTTCTTGCTCAGCCCGTAGCAGCCACGTAAAATTTGCAACAACAAAGTAGAGGACATCTAACTTGTTTTTGCAGGGCATGTTGTGATGTGATATGGTCAAGACGTGATAAGATATAAGTTGTTGTATGAGATGATCATGTTTTGTTGAAGTTATCGGCAACTGGCAGAAGCCCTATGGATGTCTCTTTGTTGCATAAGATGCAAGTGCCAAATAATTGCTTTACTTTATCGCTATACGATAGCAATAGTTGGTGAGACAACCATGTGATGACACATTGATATAGATCAAGATGATGAAGATCATGGTGTCGTGCCGGTGACGATAGAGATCATGACAGTACTTTGGAGATGGAGATCAAAGGCGCAAGATGATCATGGCCATATCATGTCACATATTTTGATTGCATATGATGTTTATCTATTATACATCTTATTCTTGCTTTGATTGACGGTAGCATTTTAAGATGATCTCTCACTAATTATCAAGAAGTGTTCTCCCTGAGTATGCACCGTTGCCAAAGTTCGTCGTGCCCAGACACCACGTGATGATCGGGTGTGATAAGCTCTACGTCCATCTACAACGGGTGCAAGCCAGTTTTGCACACGCGGAATACTCAGGTTAAACTTGACGAGCCTAGCATATGCAGATATGGCCTCGGAGCACGGAGACCGAAAGGTCGAGCGTGAATCATATAGTAGATATGATCAACATAGTGATGTTCACCATTGAAAACTACTCCATCTCACGTGATGATCGGTTATGGTTTAGTTGATTTGGATCACGTGATCACTTAGATGACTAGAGAGATGTCTGTCTAAGTGGGAGTTCTTAAGTAATATGATTAATTGAACTTAAATTTATCATGAACTTAGTCCTGGTAGTATTTTGCAAATTATGTTGTAAGATCAATAGCTTGCGTTGTTGCTTTCATATGTTTATTTTGATATGTTCCTAGAGAAAATTGTGTTGAAAAATGTTAGTAGCAATGATGCGGATTGGATCCGCGATCTGAGGTTTATCCTCATTGCTGCACAGAAGAATTATGTCCTTAATGCACCGCTAGGTGACAGACCTATTGCAGGAGCAGATGCAGACGTTATGAACGTTTGGCTAGCTCAATATGATGACTACTTGATAGTTTTGTGCACCATGCTTTATGGCTTAGAATCGGGACTTCAAAGATGTTTTGAACATCATGGACCATATGAGATGTTCCAGGAATTGAAGTTAATATTTCAAGCAAATACCCGAGTTGAGAGATATGAAGTCTCCAACAAGTTCTATAGCTAAAAGATGGAGGAGAATCGCTCAACTAGTGAGCATGTGCTCAGATTGTCTGGATACTTCAATCGCTTGAATCAAGTGGGAGTTAATCTTCCAGATAAGATAGTGATTGACAGAATTCTCTAGTCACCATCACTAAGTTACTAGAACTTCGAGATGAACTATAGTATGCAAGGGATGACGAAAACGATTCCCGAGCTCTTCGTGATGTTGAAATCAACGAAGGTAGAAATCAAGAAAGAGCATCAAGTGTTGATGATTGACAAGACCACTAGTTTCAAGAAAAGGGCAAAGGGAAAGAAAGGGAAACTTCAAGTAGAATGGCAAACAAGTTGTCACTCCCGTGAAGAAGACCAAAGCTGGACCAAAGCCTGAAACTGAGTGCTTACACTGCAAAGGAAATGGTCACTGGAAGCGGAAATGCCCTGAATATTTGGTGGATAAGAAGGATGGCAAAGTGAACAAGGGTATATTTGATATACAGGTTATTGATGTGTGCTTTACTAGTGTTTATAGTAGCCCCTGAGTATTTGATACTTGTTCGGTTGCTAAGATTAGTAACTCGAAACAGGAGTTACAGAATAAACAAAGACTAGTTGAAGGGGAAGTGACGATGAGTGTTGGAAGTAGTTCCAAGATTGATATGATCATCATCGCACACTCCCTATACTTTCGGGATTAGTGTTAAACCTAAATAAATGTTATTTGGCGTTTGCGTTGAGCATGAATATGATTTGATCATGTTTATTGCAATACGGTTATTCATTTAAAATCAGAGAATAATTGTTGTTCTATTTAAATGAATAAAACCTTCAATGGTCATACACCCAACGAAAATAGTTTGTTGGCTCTCGATCGTAGTGATGCACATATTCATAATATTGATGCCAAAAGATGCAAAGTTAATAATGATAGTGCAACTTATTTGTGGCACTGCCGTTTTGGTCATATCGGTGTAAAGCGCATGAAGAAACTCCATAAAGATGGATTTTCGGAATCACTTGGTTATGAATCATTTGATGCTTGCGAACCGTGCCTTTTGTGCAAGATGACTAAAACTCCGTTCTCCGGAACAATGGAACAAGCTACTGACTTATTGGAAATAATACATACCGATGTATGCGATCCAATGAGTGTTGATGCTCGTGGCAAGTATCGTTATTTTCTGACCTTCACAAGATGATTTGAGCAGATATGGGTATATCTACTTGATGAAACATAAGTCTGAAATAGTTGAAAGGTTCAAAGAATTTCAGAGTGAAGTGGAAAAATCATCGTAACAAGAAAATAAAGTTTCTGCGATCTGATCGCGGAGACGAATATTTGAGTTACGAGTTTGGTCTTCAATTAAAACAATGTGGAATAGTTTCACAGCTCACGCCACCTGGAACACCACAACGTTATGGTGTGTCCAAACATCGTAACCGCACTTTATTGGATATAGTGCGATCTATGATGTCTCTTACTGATTTACCACTATTGTTTTTGGGTTATGCATTAGAGACAGCTGCATTCACGTTAAAAGGGCACCATCTAAATCCGTTGAGACGACACCATATGAACTGTGGTTTAGCAAGAAACCCAAGTTGTCGTTTCTTAAAGTTTGGGGCTGCGATGCTTATGTGAAAAAGTTTCATCCTGATAAGCTCGAACCCAAATCGGAGAAGTGCGTCTTCATAGAATACCCAAAGGAAATTGTTGGGTACACCTTCTATCACAGATCCGAAGGCAAGATATTCGTTGCTAAAAATGGATCCTTTCTAGAGAAGGAGTTTCTCTCGAAAGAAGTGAGTGGGAGAAAAGTAGAACTTGATGAGGTAACTGTACCTTCTCCCGAATTGGAAAATTGTTCATCACTGAAATCAGTTCCAGTGATTTCTACACCAATTAGTGAGGAAGCTAATGATGATGATCATGAAACTTCAGATCAAGTTACTACAGAACCTCGTAGGTCTTCCAGAGTACGGTCCGCACCAGAGTGGTACGGTAATCCTATTCTGGAAGTCATGTTACTAGACCATGATGAACCTACGAACTATGAGGAAGTGATGATGAGCCCAAATTCCGCAAAATGGCTTAAGGCCATGAAATCTGAGATGGGATCCATGTATGAGAACAAAGTGTGGACTTTGGTGGAGTTGCCCGATGATCGGCAAGCCATATTGTATAAATGGATCTTCAAGAGGAAGACGGACGTTGATAGTAGTGTTACTATCTACAAAGCTCGACTTGTCGCAAAAAGTTTTTTGACAAGTTCAAGGTGTTGACTACAATGAGATTTTCTCAACTGTAGAGATGCTTAAAGTCTGTCTGAATCATGTTAGCAATTGCCACAATTTATGAAATCTAGCAAATGGATGTCAAAACTGCATTCCTTAATGGTTTTCTCAAAGAAGAGTTGTATATGATGCAACCAGAAGGTTTTGTCAATCCTAAAGGTACTAACAAAATGTGCATGCTCCAGCGATCCATCTATGGACTGGTGCAAGCATCTCGGAGTTGGAATATACGCTTTGATGAGTTGATCAAAGCATATAGTTTTGTACAGACTTACGGTGAAGCCTGTATTTACAAGAAAGTGAGTGGGAGCACTACAGCATTTCTGATATGTATATGTGAATGACATATTGTTGATCAGAAATAATGTAGAATTATTCTACAAAGCATAAAGGAGTGTTTGAAAGGAGTTCTTTAAAATAAAGACCTCAGTAAAGCTACTTACATATTGAGCATCAAGATCTATTGAGATAGATCAAGACGCCTGATAAGATTTTCAATGAGTACATACCTTGACAAGATTTTGAAGTAGTTCAAAATGGAACAGTCAAAGAAGGAGTTCTTGCCTGTGTTGCAAGGTGTGAAGTTGAGAAAGACTCAAGACCCGACCATAGTAGAAAATAGAAAGAGAATGAAAAGTCATTCCCTATGCCTCAGTCATAGGTTCTATAAAGTATGTTATGCTGTGAACCAGACCTATTGTATACTCTGCCCTGGTTTGGCAAGGGAGTATAATAGTGATCTAGGAGTAGATCACTGGACATTGGTCAAAATTATCCTTAGTGGAATAAGGATATGTTTCTCAATTATGGAGGTGACAAAAGGTTCGTCGTAAAAGGTTACGTCGATACAAGTTTTGGCACTGATCCAGATGACTCTAAGTCTTAATCTGGATACATATTAAAAGTGGGAGCAATTAGCTAGAGTAACTCCGTGCAGAGTATTGTAGACATAGAATATTTGCAAAATACATACGGCTCTGAATGTGACAGACCCGTTGACTAAACTTCTCTCACGAGCAAAACATGATCATACCTTTGTACTCTTTGGGTGTTAATCACATAGCGATGTGAACTAGATTATTGACTCTAGTAAACCCTTTGGGTGTTGGTCACATGACGATGTGAACTATGGGTGTTAATCATATACAGATATGATTATTGGTGTTAAATCGCATGGCGATGTGAACTAGATTATTGACTCTAGTGCAAGTGGGAGACTGAAGGAAATATGCCCTAGAGGCAATAATAAAGTTATTATTTATTTCCTTATTTCATGATAAATGTTTATTATTCATGCTAGAATTGTATTAACCGGAAACATAATACATGTGTGAATACATAGACAAACATAGTGTCACTAGTATGCCTCTACTTGACTAGCTCGTGAATCAAAGATGGTTAAGTTTCCTAGCCATAGACATGAGTTGTCATTTGATTAACGGGATCACATCATTAGGAGAATGATGTGATTGACTTGACCCATTCCGTTAGCTTAGCACTTGATCGTTTAGTATGTTGCTATTGCTTTCTTCATGACTTATACATGTTCCTGTAACTATGAGATTATGCAACTCCCGTTTACCGGAGGAACACTTTGGGTGCTACCAAACGTCACAACGTAACTGGGTGATTATAAAGGAGTACTACAGGTGTCTCCAAAGGTACATGTTGGGTTGGCGTATTTCGAGATTAGGTTTTGTCACTCCGATTGTCGGAGAGGTATCTCTGGGCCCTCTCGGTAATGCACATCACTATAAGCCTTGCAAGCAATGTAGCTAATGAGTTAGTTACGGAATGATGCATTACGGAACGAGTAAAGAGACTTGCCGGTAACGAGATTGAACTAGGTATTGGATACCGACGATCGAATCTCGGGCAAGTAACATACCGATGACAAAGGGAACAACGTATGTTGTTATGCGGTTTGACCGATAAAGATCTTCGTAGAATATGTAGGAGCCAATATGGGCATCCAGGTTCCGCTATTGCTTATTGACCGAGAATAGTTCTAGGTCATGTCTACATAGTTCTCGAACCCGTAGGGTCCGCACGCTTAACGTTACGATGACAGTTTTATTATGAGTTTATGAGTTTTGATGTACCGCAGGAGTTCGGAATCCCGGATGAGATCGGAGACATGACGAGGAGTATCGAAATGGTCGAGACGTAAAGATCGATATATTGGACGACTATATTCGGAGTTCGGAAAGGTTCCGAGTGATTCGGGTATTTTTCGGAGTACCGGAGAGTTACGGGAATTCGTATTGGGCCTCATTGGGCCATACGGGAAAGGAGAGAAAGGGCCAAAAGGGTGGCCTCACCCCTCCCCTTGGACTAGTCCGAATTGGACTAGGGAGGGGGGCGCCCCCTTCCTTCCTTCTCCTTCTCTCTTCCCTTTCCTTCTCTCCTACTCCTACTACATGGAAGGTTTCCTAGTTGGACTAGGAAAGGGGGAATCCTACTCCCTGTGGGAGTAGGACTCCCCTAGGGCGCGCCATAGAGAGGGGCCGGCCCTCCCCCTCCTCCACTCATTTATATACGGGAGCAGGGGGCACCCCATAGACACACAAGTTGATCTTCGTGATCGTTCCTTAGCCGTGTGCGGTGCCCCGCTCCACGATATTACACCTCGGTCATATTGTTGCGGTGCTTAGGCGAAGCCCTGCGACGGTTGAACATCAAGATTGTCACCACGCTGTCGTGCTGACGGAACTCCTCCCTGAAGCTCTGCTGGATCGGAGCCCGGGGTGCGTCATCGAGCTGTACGTGTGTCAAGAACTCGGAGGTGCCGGAGTAACGGTGCTTGGATCGGTTGGACCGAGAAGACGTACGACTACTTCCTCTACGTTGCGTCAACGCTTCCGCTTCGGTCTACGTGGGTACGTAGACAACACTCTCCCCTCTCGTTGCTATGCATCACCATGATCTTGCGTGTGCGTAGGAATTTTTTTGAAGTTACTACGTTCCCCAATAAAAATGGTGGTAGCGGAGAGCGGTGGTGGTTTGCACTTGGCAATGCGGAAGTGGAATGATGGGTTATGCGAGTTGAAGTTTAAGTTGCCGTCCCTAAGTAGCCGAACCACCTTAGGAGACACAACTCACAACTTAAACAAAATTAGGTTAAGTTGGGGTGGAAGTGTATGGTGGGTAAGCCTATGCGGAAGTGGTGGTGGTGGTTGATGAAGAAGCAATCGTACCTAAGTAGCCGAAACACCTTAGGAGACTCGAATCACTACTCAAGCAACCACTAATGCTATGGGGAACAAGATGGGTTAGGTCGCGGAAGTCGATGGTGGTGTAGCGGATGATATGTGGTGGAAGGCCTAGGCAAACTTGCCAAATTTTGGAAATTTGATGGAGTCAAATGATGTTGGTGGTATTTTTGTGGGATGGGAATGTCAATAGCTTCGAAACAAGCTAAAGAATGTCAAAATCGGAGTTCGGATGAATTAGTTATGGTCTTATGGACAAAACAAAAATCATCCGAAGTGGGAATCTACAGGTTACGGACGTCCGTAAATGGACGGATGCCCGGTCGTCGGACGTCCGGGAGGGCTCGGAAATCCGTGATTTCTGTTCTGTTGGCAGGCTCTGGTCGTCCGAAAAAGGTCAGACGTCCGGGGGTCGGGGTCAACGCGGGATTTGAGCTCCGGGACGCGATTTTGGGCGGAATTTTGGGATTTTGGGGTCAAAAATTGAGGAGATTTCGTGGATGGAAATGGGGGAAAAGATGGGGGAAAGCTAGATCCGCTTGAAACCAAGCAAATCCATGGATCAAAATCAACAGAATATCATCCAAACCAACAAATCACAAAAAAATTTGGGGCTATTTTTGGTGGGGATTCTCGAAATTTAGGACGAAATCAAGCAAAAGAAGGCTGCAAAACGGTGGGAGGGACTCCAAATACGTGATCAACGTGGCTCATGATACCATATGATACGGGGCTAACCCGGTGTAGGGCGATCTTTCACGTTTGGAGTGGGATCCCTCGAAAAACATGAAGAACACAGGGAAGAACGGGGAGAAATCACAAGGGGAAACACTCAAGAACAAGTCCAATCACACTTCCACTAGACAATCAAACACACAAGATCCACAAGGGTACATGAACAACAAAAGGAAAGATACAAGGTAGAGTTCATCTCTACGAGGAGGTCTTGATGGAATCCTAGAAGGATCTTCCCACGAGGGGGTCTTGACGATATCCCGCAGGATCTTCTCACATGGAGGTCTTGAACTCCATGGGAGTGATCTCTCTCTCTCTCTCTCTCAACAGGAGGAGGTAGGAGCAAAGCTCACCTAAGAATGAGCTATCATATTTGCTTACCCTAGAAAGGAGGTGGAGGTGGTCTATTTATAGTCTAAGCCACGAAGGGGTAAGTGGGAGAGGGATACAAGGCCAAAGGCCCGCGGCTGCGCACACAGGCGTCGGACGTCTGGTCGGTGTCGGACGTCCGGAGGCTCGGGACGGTCCGGACGTCCGGAAGTCTTCGGACTTCCGTAAATGTCGTTCTGTCGCCGTGGCACCGGTCGTCCGGTGGCGCTCGGTCGTCCGTGGCCTGGGAGGTGTCGGACGTCCCGTCTCGGTCGGTCGTCCGATCGCTATAGATCTTGTCGGCAGGACTCTTGGGCTGGCTGGAGTTCCAGGTGTCGGATGTCCGGCATAGTCTGGTCGTCCAGTGGCTGTAGATCGTAGCAGCTCCGTTTCTTCCGTCTTCTCTTCCATGCTTCCCTCGCGGATGGTGTAGGTGCTCCTTGGCGCTTGCACTCCTCCTCGTCGTCTGTGAAGCTCCGGCAATACTTATGCATGCACACGGGAGAAGTGTCAAGTAGTACACCATCCTCGAAGGGGTCAAGTGAGCACGTGTAAAGGAGAAGATTCACCTTTATGTGTGAGAAGTAGAGGTCGCACGTGTCACTTGCCAAACGGACTCTTGACATGGTGATGTCTGTAGGATGCTCCGCATCACTCCTCCTCCATAGGGTCGGATGCGGGCGGTGCTGCTGGCGGTGGGGGTGCATTGGCCTCCACTCTAGCCACCGATTGGCCAGCGCATGCGCAAGGCCAGGCCACCTGGCGAGCTCCTCACGCTCAGACTCCTCGATGACCCTCCTTGTGGTCTTCTCGAGGGCCGCAATGTAGGCCTCCTCCTTGGCCTCCTAATCCCCCTCCTCCTTCACCACGACTGCCAGTGATGCTGGAACGGTGAGTGTGTGTGGTGCACGGGGCGCACCCTTGAAGCATGACCAGCTGGTCGTGCTCGGTGGCGAACCACGCATCCTAGTTCGGTGAATCCGCTGTGTAAGCTGGGTCGCGAAGGAGGTCGGCCGGGAATAGAGCACTATGGTGGTGGATCTCTGTCAGCTGTGCGTGCCCTGTGTCCGATACCGCCGGCACCGGAACCCTATCGACGTTAAGGTGCCACCTGTGCGGCAGGTTCGCGTAAGGATATGGCACCAACACGCCATGTTCCAGAAGTATTGGCAGCGGTGTACCAACACGTAGAGGCGAAAGCATGACTCTGCCGACTCAAGGTGACTTATCTGTTCTCATAGTCATCGATACAATGTACGCTCACAACCATTGAATAAATTGTACAGAAGACCAAACCAAGAAAATTCAACGAGGCTGTGGAACAACTCACATGCGCCAACCATAGATTGAGTGGATTATCCTAACGATGAGCAAATGATCTTAATGACAAGCGGTCAGTGAGATGATGTTGCTCCTGCATCCTGTGATGATTGGTGATATAGCGTATTAGGGTTTATAGGTTATGAAACATCTATATATCAGAGGAAAACGACACGATTGAGCCTAATCAGAGCACTAATCGAACGGCATGACTGGACGCTGTCTGTACTAGCGTCCAGACCTGGACGCAGTTAGCAATAGAGTCCAGCCTGGATGTTGTTATTCTTGGCGTCCTTCCTATTTTTACAATTTTCACCGGCCTGTTATCAGTTTCAAAATTACAGAATTACCATTTACTATTAATAAAAAAATTGGCCTTTTTTCCATCTACCTATCAGCGGTGGATCCTTCTAAGTTGGTTACCATGACTACCAATTAACTAACTTCACCTCTAAATTTCCTACCATAAGGACACTTAATCACGCCAAATGTCGGGAACAGCCTCTCCAGACACCTTTAACCATCCAATGATGGTCACCTAATTTGTTTGAACAAGTGCGTACGTCCAAAATCCTCCAAACCGAACAACGAGGCGACGTTCTCAAGGCCCCTCAGCCTCCATTGCTCCCTCCAACATCAAGTTGGATCCCATCTCCTAAGACACAAGAGGAGCAGAATCCGCCAAGTTTGATCGCACCAAGAGATCCCACCCAGAGGAGATAAATTATTGATGCATCTCTATGACACAAACTTGAAAGGTATCTAAAACTTTTACATATTAGCCAAGTTATGGTCTTGGTAATGTTTCTGTTCATGAGGATTAGGCAACTGGATACATGATTTTAGACAACTGTATGGTTGATTGTGGGTAACCGGATACATGGTTTTAGACAACTGTATGGTTGATTATGGGCAACTGGATACATGGTTTTACAGAATTGTATGGTTGATTGTGGGCAAGTGGATACATGGTTTTAGGCAACAGTATCGTTGATTGTGGGCAACCGGATACATGGTTTTAGACAACTGTATGGTTGATCATGGGCAACCGGATACATGGTTTTAGACAACTGTATGGTTGATTGTGGCAACTGGATACATGGTTTTAGGCAACAGTATCATTGATTGTAGGCATGTGAGGCAGCTTATAATGACTTCTTGTTGATAGGCAATCATAATAGACAAACTAAGAAGAAGTTGTTTTTCTATAGCACTAAAGTTGCCTTTTTAGCACCCAAAGTTGCTCAAAACAGAAAGTTTGTCGAAACACATCCATATGGGATCTACTTTTGAAGAACTCGTCGCGAGAAACCCAACGGTGAAAGCAAATCTGAATTCCCATACTTGAATCAAAAAGTTATGGCTTTTTAAAATTTTATTAAGCCCAAATAAATGCACATACATGTCCTTTCTTGACTGATTTGTGTAAAGTAGGTAGCGTCGATGAGATCACGAACAGATACTTTCCTTTCTTGTAGTGTAATGATGACACAGAATGCTAATTACTCCCTCCGTTCCTAAATATTTGTCTTTCTAGAGATTTCAAATGGACTACCATATACGACGAATGTATATAGACATATTTTAAAGCGTAGATTCACTCATTTTGCTCCGTATATAGTCACTTGTTGAAATCTCTAGAAAGACAAATATTTAGGAACGGAGGAAGTACTATTTTTATAGGGTGAGTTTTTTGTCATGTACTGCATGCGCTCGCAACACCCAAATAGCGCAGCTGCACTTTGAAGCATTTAGGACAGGTACTTCTTTTGCTTGTTAGCGCTCCACAGACACACACACACACAAATCCAAACACATTACATTTCCTGTAGAGTACATGACAAATGGTGTTGAATTACAAGGCATACAAACCCTATTGCCCCCACCACATTGTACGAGAAAGCATCACCCAAAGACCAGAGTATGATATGGAAACTGTTGTTAGTTGAACAATCAAGTTTATGCATCTAAGGCTATCATCTGAAATGTTTGAAACTCTTACACCCATAAACAAACTGTATAACAGCACTTGGTACAGTTTAGTTGTTGTCATTGACAGCAACTGCAAGTGCCAGTGAAGTTTAGCCCTAGACATACAAATGCTAGTCCTTGGAGATAGAGATTAAAATAGTAGCTAGTCTTGCCAGTGAATACAAGGTTGTACGATGCACAGAAGAAAAGAAACGCCGAAAATACAATCTCGCGAAAATTAACCCTGCAAGAAAAAAATGATGATGTCAGTTACAGTCTAGCGCATATGGTCTGAATGCTCATAGACTTGACTAAGATGTTGGTTTACCTGTCTCTTAATCTTTTCCTTGTTTTCTGTAACAAGGGAACTTCGCTATCTTCAAAATTGTTCCCTGTTTTCTTTGTCACGACCCACTCGTTAAACTCTGATAATTCGAATAGACCAGAGAGGGCAGCTCTCATGCGATGCATTGTCATCACACTCTCGAACAAAATCCAAAATGGCAGAATGTGTAAATTTCTGCAGAGATGGTTTTAAGGACGTTAAGTTTTTAGTATGTGGAGAAGCGGAGACAGTAATCAAATTGTAGCTGAAAGCACTTCTTGAGAAACTTACTTTGGATGTCTAATGGCTGTGACCACTAAAAGTACTGTGGGAATATATGCGATGCCCCAGACTGGTAGGAATAGTTCTGGGATCATAACTGAGATTGGAAGTATGATATTGTAGAGAATACACGCGACAGTAGGGGCCACAACTCTCCGAACCAAGAAGAAGCTATAGAGCATATGGAACTTCTTGATGAGAGATACATCCTAATGAAACAACAATGGGATGAACTTCAGTTTTCTTTAAATATTTTTGTTTTAGAGCCCAACGAGGGAAGAAAACCCTACCTTCGCAGTCAAAATATCTTTTGCTACTTTTCGGAATAAATGTGCACCACCACAGGACCACCGGAATTGCTGTCGACAGTAGGCCTTGTAAGTGGATGGCAATTCACTCTTAACCTGCATTTTGCTTGCATAGTCAATTGATTGCATCAGACTATAATACTTTCAACAACATTGTTGTGGTATAAAATCCACTCACTCTGATATCCCCGACATATACAAATTTCCAACCCTTCAGGGTTGCTCGGACTGCCAAGTCCATGTCTTCAACTGTAGTGCGGTCCTTCCAACCTCCTGCCTCTTTGATGGCTGATGTACGCCACACTCCAGCGGTTCCTTGGTTTAAAACAGAAATTCCTTAAGACAACCATTTATTTTCTGATCTATGTTCTAAAGTTTTTTATTTTATTTTGTGGCTTAGAATCCGTAAGTTGTAAAGGTGTGTACCATTGAAGCTGAAGAAGGAAAAGGTTGCTGATCCTGCTTCTTGCTCAACTTTGAAATGGTAATCAAAGAACATCTTTTGTACCCTTGTCAACAGGCTCGCGGTGTCATTCACTGCAAAATTCTGTCAATTAAGAACCGATCAATTCAATCGGAGCAAATAAAACGCTATCATGTCTGTGGAGTGGTACATTAGCACTATTTTGCAAGCCAAATTTCTGGGAACTGTTTTGGTACTTTGTTTCTGGCACCACATGACCGATAAGACAGGATAAGCACAACACGATTTAGATGTTCATGAAATGCAAAGAGACGGTTCTTTTGTGCAACCAGAAAAGTGAGTTTTTTTGTCCTGACTTTCTCGCCTTAGTTTTCTAGAAAGTGCTTCCGTGCATTTTCGAATGAGGTCAGGGAATGGTCATACCATTCCTATGTAGTGAACTGGTGATGTGATAAAATATTTAAAGCATATACGACAAGTGCACACATATAGGACAAAAGAAAAATTATAGTTCAGTTTTCATTTCATGATCTATTGAAAACTGTCTTGTGATAGACCTGTAGCTGGAAGGAGGAATGCTCCAGAGCTGATAGTAAATGGAGTACTTACCGAACGACCACCGAGCTTGAACAAGAGCAACTTCTGGATTGTGCACGAAGAACGGCACTGTTCTGAGAAGGAAGTCTGGTTCAGGCTGGAAATCAGCATCAAAGATGGCAACATATTCACACTGCTTGGCATAGTCACATTCCATTCCCTTCTTCAGGGCTCCTGCTTTAAACCCCTTCCGGCTGCTTCTCGTGGCATACTTGATGTTCAGACCCTTGACCGCCCAACTTTCACATTCAAGCTCCACCAAGTTCTGCAGAAACAAGTAACCAATCAGCATAGATGCTCTAGATTGCATATAAGAATATCGATATCCTGTTCTAGCAGCATATCTTAGCATGTCATTTTGTTATTGCCCTGTGAAGTCTGATCACAGAGGAACTTGAGCTTGGTAACTCAGAAGTCTTGTAAGTGGGAAAAAGGAAAGGATGAACTAACTTTTCAACCACTTGTTAGCATGTTCCTTGAATGTCTCCGCTTGCAATTGGAGAACTTCCTTCTCAAGCAAGGTTTAGTTTTGTTGCTATGCCATCACAAATGGTCTTTATTGTCACTGGATGGCATTATACAAATCCAATGGGATAATACAGATCTGAATGTCACTGTTAACGTGAGGTCAACCTGCTTACTACACTAACAGACTTTTGTTTGGGAGGCCACCCCCGCTTTATCTAAAGGTACATGTGCACGCCAATCAGTCTTTCTACCACATCCCACTAAACCGACCTGTCGATTGGAATATAATCTTCAGTTCGGCCAATCTGCAACTAAAAAGAGACGAGAAGGTCTGATACCCCATGTATGCATCGCTATATTGCATAAACTTTTCTACTGAAATAGGCTTCACATTTTCCCCCAAAACGAACCTTTATGGAATATCAAATGATTTATCTTAGTCAATTGTATGGTGTGCAACAATCTGAATGTTCAAAAGAAGAGCAATTTGCAAGGAATACTACGGAGAGTGTCAGGTAAATGCCTTCGATCCAAAATAGAAGTCATAATTTTTGGCAGTTGGGAAGATCCCTCTCTTTGAGAAGAATATGCCCACCAATTATTGAACAATCTCTTCAGATCCATAGGTCCGAATAAAGATTGGACAAGTGGGCGGCCAGCAGGAGGGGGTCAGGGGCAGGGGCCTCCTGGTGTAGGGAAATATCAGGACTAAGTAAATGAGCTCATGTGGATGTATACTGTATAACACCCACCCATCTCGCCGGTAATCAGTATCAGGGTTAAACTTCAGGCCTGTGCAGAAGAGGAGTAACTTTTTTTTTTGAACTGAAGAGGAGTAACTTCTGGTAAAGTTTTGATGTTTAGTTCAGATTTACATACCAACACTTTACCAAGCAAAGTACCATTCTTCCAAACGGTCCTAGTTGGACCATGTTGCTGACTGACTGGAGTAGTGTCCAATGGTCTCCATGGCTTCTGGTGTGGTTAGATTCAGAAATTGTTGCACTGGCTGCACTTTGTGTGATGACCGGTGGACCCGTGGCATAAATATGTGTGGTTCTGGTTGGATGTCCAGGTCAGTGTGGAGCAACTGAAACATAAATGGGCAGGAAGCGCTATTTTCTGGCAATTGGACTGAAACTGTTTCCACCGGGAAATGAGCTGTTACAATTTCTCACTTGCATCATTATCATTACTTATACTGGCCGACATAGGTCCCCAGCACCCAGAGAGTTGGGGCCCACATACTTTACCCATGTGATTGCAGGGCCCAGAATCCAGACGCGAGAGAATAATTATCATTTTCGCCCTGCTCCGGTGACAACTTGCGAAGTTCTGACAGTGAAAGGAAACCCAGTGACAATGCTACGTCTAGTTCTCTCGATGCCAGACGTTGAAGGAGCTTTCATCCAAATAACCCCGTATATAGAAGCCTACGATTAAACTGAAAGAAAAAGAAAATCTCGACACCCACCTAACTAAGAATAAGTTGCATGCTCCTATGACAGTTAGTCTTGTCTGGTATCAAAACTTTTGACTTCTTTGCTGTAGTATCACAAATAGGATAGGTCTAAATTCATATTTCCTTTCTTAGCAGCAGCAGCAGCAGCAGCAGGTTGAAGTCTCACTTATTTGAGGAGGACCATACTATAGAGCTAGATAGGTGAGTGTTCAGGTTCACCACTTCTCCTAAAATAAAATAGGCAAGTTGCAACAGACATGGTTGTAATGTACTAATGCAGTAATGCGGTATGGGGGCAGTCGTGCTAAAATAAATAATAGTAGTATCGTTCAGCAGAATGAAATCCAGCCATGCAACAGGAGGAGTTAAAGTCTACCTTGATAAACGGATCGGTGGAGTCGTCCAGCACTTGGACGATTATCCTGTCCTTTGGCCACTGGAGCTCACATGCCGCGCCTATCGACAGCTTGTACACCTACGCACACAGCTCGACCGCACGAAATAAATTAGCAAGACGCACAAATATTATAAACCTCGCAAAAGAACAAAGAGATCGATAATAGATCCAACACAATCAGCTAAAAAGAATTTGTTTTGGTGTTCTGGACATCACCAAAAAAAGAGATAATGGGTAAGAAATTGTGATCACCTCCAGCTCATTGTACATGGGTATCTGCACGAGGACCATGGGGTAGTGGGCGCCCCCCTTCTCCTCGTCGTCGCCGGCGAGGGGCTCCCACTTGAACCGCCACTCGGGGCGCCAGCCGACGGCCTTGACGCCGAGGCTGACCACGCAGTTGTACAGGGCCTCCACCACCAGCATCACCGACATGACCATGCACGCCCAGACGGCCACCTGCAGCGCCGGCGCGATCACCCGGCCCCGCACCCGCACCCACAGCTCGTACACCTCCGCCAGCGACACGCCCCCCGCCGCCGACGAGGAGGAGGAGGAGCCATCGAAGATGCCGATGAACCACGAGATGGTCTCCTGGAAGTCCACCCGCCCGCCCACTGCGAGAGGAGAGAGAAAAAGAGCAATGATGGCCCGAGAAATCAGATCACGTCACGTGCGCCCCGGCGCGGGGCGCGAGGGAGAAAGAAGCGAGAGGGAGAGAGAGTAATGTACCGGCGAGCGGGTGGCTGAAGTCGACGGCGCCGGTGGAGACGGCGGAGAATAGGGCCGCGGCGGCGGCGAGGGCGAACAGGAGAGCGCCGCCGATTTCTGCAGCCTCCATGGGCGACGGAGGGGAGGGGCGGGGGCAGAGAAGAAGAGTTGCGACTGGTCGACTCGAGCCCAAATGGGGGCGTTTTCCTTAGGTCTACACCAGCGTGTGTACTTCTTTTGATAGGCTTCCTTCGGTGTACTACGTGCTTTATATATCTCGTGCAAGTGGGCACACTTTTGCTATCACTCCCCCAACTATTAAATCGGAGACATAGCATTTGATATTTGAGAACAATTTCGCCACGAACTTGCCACTAAACTTTGAGTAAACATAGCATTTGGGTCGTGCTAATATATATAGTTTAATTTATTTTCTTCCATACATCACTACCTAAAAGATCGGAAACGCTTCGTTTCAGCTGGCGGATCACACGATCGTCCGCTGCCTCCTCCATACGACGCTTGTCTTTACTTGCCTGTTTCTGCCAAAAAAAGGAAAAATCTGAAACATCATTGGTATTGCAAAAATTTATTTGGCAACAACGTCCATGTTGCAAACAGTGAAGGCGAAAAAAAAACTGCATTTGTTTTATGGACCATCATCTGTGCTGTAAAAAATTCTTCTTCAACAACACCCATATTGCAAAAAAATGAGGAAGAAAATAATATTAAATTATTTTCAGCAAAATCAACTATGCTGTAAAAATTTCTTCCGCAACAACACCCATTGTTGCAAAAAATGTGATGACGAAAAGAATTATTAAATTATTTTCTGCAATATCATCTATGTTGCAAAAATTCCTTCCACAACAACACCCGTGTTGCAAAAAAGTGAAGATGAAAAAAAGTTCTGCAACATCACATATGTTGAAAAGGTTTCTCCCGTGTTTCAAAGAAGTGAAGATGAAAAAAAGTTCTGCAACATGACATATGTTGAAAAAGGTTTCTGCAATGGGTGAGAACTGTGTTGGACGCTTGATAGCGTCAGATCTAACGGCTGCCGAGGCGACGGGTATTTTAGAAAGATCTGCCGGCCGATGCATAGCACGCACCTTAAAAGATTGACAACGTTCATGAAAAACAATATCAACATCTATGATGGTAGTTCAACATCAGTAGACACACCGTGAAACATGCTTTCTAATCAATACTCTTTGTTTTGCATCATAAATGTTGATATTTTTTTGTATAAAGTATAAACTTATCCAAACTTCAAAATGAAAAACTTTAACAATAGTTGTTAAAGTTAGTAAAGTTAATTTAACACCATGGGAATACTTTTTATGATAGATTAAACTTTTGTCGGCATATGCAATCAAAGCTACTAAATTTAGCTGTTTATTTCCTCAAGAGGAATGCATTTACATAGACATATAATATTTCTCATGATTCATATGAAAAAGGAACATCACGAGAGTGACTAATTATAGAACGACCTCTTGAGGTCACACCACAAGCTAACTTTGAACACACAAAAAGCAAACTCTAGACGACCCGTTTGGAATTTCTCTCCAATATGAGACAGATAAAAGGAACGGCCGTAACTCTACATAGGGTTCTTAATGACTCCTTTTTTAGTAAATTCCATTGTTACCCCCAAGATCCGCCTTTGTGACGGACATTACCCATTGAAAAACAAATCTCGCAATCATACTCTCGTTGGTGCACTTTGGTGCCACATTTTATTTCTTTTTTTACCCCCAAGATTCGCCTTTGTGGAAGGTATGCACTGGCCTTCTCCTCTATTTAGTCATCGAACGAGGCTCTTTGTCTTCTTAGTTAGGTTTAGGGTTTTAGGAGGGTTGAGCAGGGTAAAATTAGGGGTCCTATTGTTTGATTTGCTGTCGTTTTTTGTTCTCAAGTGTTTTAATCCGTCGATCGCTGGAATGTATTTGCCTTTTTTTGAATCAGTGGACCCAACATAGATTTTAAACGTCGGATTTCACATAGGGGAGAGTTTGTTCGAATTGGTCCTTGCCTGGACTATGTCGATGGGGATGTGCCCCATGCAGAAATTGAGAGGGACGAGTTGTCCTTACAAGAGTTCAAAGGCTGCTGTCGGTGTCAAAACCGGCGGATCTCGGGTAGGGGGTCCCGAACTGTGCGTCTAGGCAGATGGTAACAGGAGACAAGGGACACGATGTTTTTACCCAGGTTTGGGCCCTCTTGATGGAGGTAAACCCCTACGTCCTGCTCGATTAATATTGATGATATGGGTATTACAAGAGTGGATCTACCACGAGATCAAGGAGGCTAAACCCTAGAAGCTAGCCTATGGTATGATTGTTGTAATGGAGGTTATGTCCTACGGACTAAAGCCCTCCGGTTTATATAGACACCGGAGAGGGCTAGGGTTACACAGAGTCGGTTACAATCTTAGGAGATCTACATATCCGTATTGCCAAGCTTGCCTTCCACGCCAAGGAAAGTCCCATCCGAACACGGGACGGAGTCTTCAATCTTGTATCTTCGTAGTCTTGGAGTCCGGCGGACGATGATAGTCCGGCTGTCCGGACACCCCCTAGTCCAGGACTCCCTCAGTAGCCCCTGAACCTGGCTTCAATGACGATGAGTCCGGCGCGCATAATGTTCGGCATTGCAAGGCGGATTCCTCCTTTGAATAATCCAGAGAAGATTGTGAACACCCGGATAGTGTCCGGCTCTGCAAAATAAATTCCACGTTCCACCGTAGAGAGAATAATATATACACAAGTTCAATCTGCTGACGTATTTTGTGGTATGACGTCACACCACTACCAAGCCTTTACTTGAATCGTTTTTTATTATACCACCTCAGCGCGTTTAGCAAAGCGGTTTCCTTGGCACGTCTTGTCGAAGCAGAGATCGTGTTCCCCTTATTCCGGGATTCTCATCAATACGGACGTGGGTAACACAACCGCGCCATTGATGGTGGCGCTTGGGAGATAAGCGAGTTTTACCGGGCCGGTGGGGACGTATAGTCTTCGTCCGCCTATATAAGGGATAAGGATTCACCTTTTCACCTACGCCTTCTTCCTCCTTTGCTTATCCACCTCCGCGCACTCGAGCTCCAGCGCCCAAGTTCGCGCATCTCGTCTCAACCTTCTCCGACCATGTCCGGAGCGGGAGGCAAGTGGTTGGCCTCCACCGTTAAGGAGGAGCACATCACAAAGCTGCGCAGCGCTGGATACCTTTTCGGTGACATCGCGCACCGGCTGCCCGACGAGGGGCAGCTCATTCCCACCCCCGGGCCCCATGAGAGGGTCGTTTTCCTTCCCCACTTCCTCCGCGGACTGGGCTTTCCACTTCACCCCTTTGTCCGGGGGCTCATGTTCTACTACGGCCTGGATTTCCATGATCTGGCGCCGAACTTCATCCTCAACATCTCGGCGTTTATCGTCGTGTGCGAGGCCTTCCTCTGCATCCAGCCCCACTTCGGCTTGTGGCTCAAGACCTTCAACATCAAGCCGAAGGTTGTGAAGGGTACGCAAGCGGAGTGCGGAGGCGCCATGTTGGGCAAGATGCCCAACGTCCTTTGGTTCGAAGGGGCCTTCGTGGAATCCGTCAAGGGGTGGCAATCGGGGTGGTTCTACATCACCGAGCCGCGCGAACCTACATGGGCGGCGGCCCCCGAGTTCAGATCTGGCATCCCTACGCAGCTCACCTCCTGGAAAGAGAAGGGCTTGCTGTGGGGTAATTCGAAGGAGCTGACGGGACTCCAAGCTTGTATCCAGAAGCTGGTGAACAAGAAGCTCAGGCTGGTTAACGTGGTCCAAGTCATGCTCGTTCGCCGGATTCTCCCATGCCAAGAACGGGCATTCAATCTGTGGGAGTTCAATCCGGAACAGCACCAGGCGCTGAGCGGGCTCTTCGACACAACGTACGAAGGCGCCTGGAGGGTGTTGTTTAAGGGCGTCGAAGCCCCCGCATCCGCGACGGAAGATCGCGGATTCCACTCGCAGCGTCCAGCTGACGAGGTAAGTGATTCTACCCCTTTACGGGACACTTGTTGTCAATAGTTCGACCCTAAGCGGGTTTTAATCTCCCTTTTCCTTTGACAGGAATGGATGAAGAAGGCCGAGCAGCTCATCTGCCCGGCTCCCATGCCAGAAGACCCAGTGGACGCCCGTCTAGCGGGGCTGCTGGTTCTGGCACCGCACGTGGTGCCGGAGAAGAAGGCCAAGAAGGTGGCCACGGGTACTCAAAAGAGTTCCCGTTTTCAGGTGTCCGACGACTCCGAGGCGGATTCCTCCCCCGAAAATGAGGAGGAAGAAGACTCTCTCCCAGAGGAGGGAGAGAGGAAGAGGAAGGCCTCGGTCCAAGAGGGGAAGAACTATTCCCCCGGACAGCTCCGCCAACACCAACGTTGGGGATGAAGAGTGGCCCTCGAGGGCCAGGCCTCAGGCGAGATCGTAAGCATCCGGATCCCTGAATAATCTGCAATTTCCTTTACGTCACATAGTGTCCTTCTAATGCCACATACTGCCTATAGTCCGGCCGACGATGATCTCCCTGCTTCGTCGAGCGGGTCGTTGGCTGCGTCGGATGTGGAATCCATTCCGACCGCCTCCACCCCTCACGCCGCTGAGGACGCCGAGGTGGGATCCCGGGAAGGGACCCATCAGGAGGAGGCTCCGGAGGCGCCGCAAGGCAGCCTCCCGGACTTTGCGCCAGACTCTACGACGGAACCTGCAGTGGTTCCAGAGTCCGGCAGGCGGCCCCTTCGGAAGAAGGGCAAGACCGTGACACCGGCGGCCCCCATCCAACCGGAGGTGCCGGACAACTTGTTGGAGGTGCTCCAAGGCGCCTCCATTGAGGAAGAACACCGCACTATTATGAGTGCGGTGATTCAGAAGGTTCAGCTCGCCAAGAGCGGGCTGACCGAAGCCTGCAGTAGCCTTCTAACAGGCTTTGAGGTAAGAAGTTAAAATTATGTAATGTAATACCGCATAGACAGTAGCCCCTGATGCTCGGTTCGGTGTTCGGAAAGAAAAGCCGGACGGAGGATCTAAAAAGATGTACGCAGGGTTGCTAATAAATTATGTCAATATGGGTTTGCAGGCTGCGCTGCTAACCTCTGCCGCACTGACTGCGGAGGTTGGTGCATTGAAGCAAGATCTCGAGCGGTCCGAGCGAGAGCTCGGCCATGCCAAGAGGCAGCTCGAGGACAAAGAAGGCGAGTAACACCACTTTGAATAATTACCTTACAGAAAAGGATTTAGGTTGCGAAAAATAACAAGGATAACATGGGCACTACAGGGGCCACTAACGAGGTGGCGACCCTGAAGGAGGCCGTGTCCGCAGCCGAACATAATGCGGCCGCGGAATGGGTAGAGCGAGAGAGGCAGGAGGCGCGGGTGGCGGAAGTGCGGCAAGAGCTCCAGGCTCTCATGGAGAAGCATGAGAGTTTGGAGCGCGACTCAAAGACTCGAGAGTCCGAGCTCGCCTCGGCTCTCGAAAGTGCCAAGTCCGCCAAGGCCGAGGCCCGTAAGGCCCTTTAGGAGGTTGAAGATGTGAAGAAGATAGCGGCGGGTAAGGCATTTTTCATGCAAAGCAAGCATGTTAATGTAAACTACCTGACACTTACCCGAATTCGGAGCTCTCCAGGGGCGTTTGCAGATCTGTCGCGCAGTGTATCCGATGCCGCTGCATTTTACCGTGGCCAGGAGGGGAGCTCAATGGAGAAGGTCTTCTGGTCTCAATACGCTGAGGCCGGCCATCCGGTGCCCCCTAGCGACCAGCTGAAACAGCTGGTCGAGCTCCACAAGGCGGCTGAGGAGGCCATGAAGGGCCTTATAGTCCGGCTGTGGCCTGGACAGGCCATGCCTGGGAGCTACTTCGGCCTCGTGCGGCGGCTGGTGGATGCCTACCCCTGGGTGGAGGTCATCAAGCGCTCCGCCTGTATTGAAGGTGCTCGTCGGGCCCTTGCCCGCACAAAGGTGCACTGGGGCAGGCTGGATGCGGAGAAGCTTCTTACTGACCCGCCGCCAGCGGGCAAGGAGTATCGTACGCCCGAAATGTACTATAAGACTGTCCTGAAGGGTGCCCGCAATATTGCGGATGAGTGCCCCAGAGATGTAATTTTTGAGTAAACTCGCTATGTATTATCCTGTGCGCTGAAAACTTTGTTCATATGTGCTAAGCAACACTTGTTTAATTTAAAATATTACCTTCTGTGCGGCCGTTTATAAGATCTGAGAGATGGCAAGTCGTTGGCTTTAGCCCCCAAGCCGCGAGTGCTGGGGTGTTCGGGATAAACTTGAGCACTCTTGTTCCCATTTTTGGGTCCATCGAGGGAGGCACTCAACACAATGAACAAGGCAACCGGACTTATAATGCTTGAACACTCTCACTTAGCCATAGAATTCTATAATTTTAAATTTCGGCGAAGCCCCTAGTATTCGGAAGACCGAATTCAGGGCGCTATCCACGCCTTCGTCGGACATTATCTGGTACTTCGCTCGAAGCGGCATAAGTCTTTAGGGACCCGAAAAGACCTCTCGAACAGCGACCGGTCTCTCGCCTTATCATGCCAGTCAGTTTTAGCTTTCTCCACTGAGGCGCTCGCCCAGCTCAACCGGAGCGTAATCGCAGTGGTTCTCCCAGTGCCACCTTAGCCGACAGAACGGAACGTAAGGCACCAAAACGTGGGAGCCGGGCAAACCCAACTATTGACCCAAGACATGATTCGGAGCCGATTCATATAATTCTATAAGTTCGGGGTGCCGCACTTGTGAAAGTGTTCGGACTTATCACACCATAATGCGGGGAACATAAGCCCCTGGTGTATTCGGCCGTACCAAAATATACGGGTGCAAGATGTCATTTAATGAATATATATATAAAGTAATGTAATTACAGGCAAAAAGTGCTGCATTATTTATTGAAGGAAGTCTGCTATGAGTGCGGACTAATACAAATAGTGCAGTAAGCAAGGGTTTGGACTAATTAAACATGTCCCCCTCCAGGGGTGGGCTGCGGACTGGTGTATATAATCAAATTTAATGCTCGTAATGGAGACCACCTAAGTGTTCGTCGCAGCCTTCTTTCTTCCCTGGCAGTTGTATCGTGAGTTCGGCAGGTTCACCGCCGGACAGGGCCTCTGGTTAACGGAGTCCTGTGTATACAAAGAAGGAAAATAATAATAAAAAAGAGTGACACACTTGCGAGCCCCTGGTGTGGTCGAGCCGCACTCTGGGTCTATTGTGGTCGTGCCCCTTCCCCTACGCCCATGGTATCTCCAAAGCGTAATGATGTACGCGGAGGGTTGTTCTTGCGATCATGCGAGGGCTGGGGTCAGGGCCGCATTGCTACGCGTGCTCGGATCATGCCAGGTGGTCTTGGTTGGTATTGCTTCGGGCGTGTTTGGCTGTATCCGGCCGTTTAACGGCCGGACTCGAAAATTGCCTTAAAAGGCTGCTCTGTACTTCTGCCGCGAGAGCCGCTGTATGTTCCTCTGTTCGGAGGGAGCGTTCCGTATTTCCATTGAGCGTGATGACTCCACGAGGTCCTGGCATCTTGAGCTTGAGGTATGCGTAATGCGGCACCGCGTTGAACTTTGCAAACGCGGTTCGTCCGAGCATAGCGTGATAGCCGCTACGTATGTCGAAGATTAACTCCTCGCTCCGGAAATTGTCCGGGGATCCGAAGACCACTTCCAGTGTGACTGAGCCTGTACAATTGGCCTCAACACCTGGTATGACGCCTTTGAAGGTCGTCTTTGTAGGTTTAATCCTTGAGGGGTCTATGCCCATCTTGCGCACTGTGTCCTGATAAAGCAGGTTCAGGCTACTGCCGCCGTCCACCAGGACTCTCGTGAGGTGAAATCCATGGACGATTGGGTCTAAAACCAATGCGGCGAATCCGCCATGGCGGATGCTGGTCAGATGGTCTCTTCGATCGAAAGTGATCGGACAAGAGGACCATGGATTGAACTTCGGGGCGACTGGCTCCATCGCATATACGTCCCTTAGTGCACGCTTCCGTTCTCTCTTGGGTATATGAGTTGCGTATATCATGTTTACCGTCCGCACTTGCGGGGGGAAACCCTTCTGTCCTCTACTGTTCGGCAGCCGGGTTTCTTCCTCGTCGTTGCTATGCAGCCCCTTGTCGGCAATTAACTTGCCTGCCTGCTTGAATACCCAACAATCTCGGTTGGTGTGGTTAGCTGGTTTTTCGGGGGTGCCATGTATCTGACATGAGTGGTTGAGTATTCGGTCCAAATTGGACGGACCCGGAGTTGTTCTTTTGAATGGCTTCTTCTGTTGACCGGGTTTAGAGCCTCGGAATCCGGCATTGACTGCCGTATCCTCCTTGTCGTCGCTGTTAATACGGCGTTTATTTTTGCTTCGACGCGACCTGCCATTGTTGTCCTTAATATCCGGACTGCCAGAATTTTTACTGAGGTTGTTGCTGCGGGCTAGCCAGCTATCCTCTCCCGCACAGAAGCGGGTCATTAATGATGTGAGGGCTGCCATGGATTTCGGCTTTTCCTGTCCTAGGTGCCGGGCCAGCCACTCGTCGCGGATGTTATGTTTGAAGGCTGCGAGGGCCTCTGCATCCGGACAGTCGACGATTTGATTTTTCTTTGTTAAGAACCATGTCCAGAACTGTCTAGCCGATTCATCTGGCTGCTGAATTATGTGGCTTAGGTCATCGGCGTCTGGTGGTCGCACATATGTGCCCTGGAAGTTGTCGAGGAATGCGGCTTCCAGGTCTTCCCAACACCCAATTGACTCTGTGGGCAGGCTGTTAAGCCAATGCCGATCCTTTAAGCTTGAGTGGGAGATACTGATGGCGTGGAGATCATCGTCGCGGGCCATATGGATGTGAAGGAGATAATCTTCGATCCAAACCGCGGGGTCTATTGTGCCATCGTAGGATTCAATGTTCACGGGTTTAAACCCTTCAGGGATTTGATGATCCATTACTTCGTCAGTGAAGCATAGCGGGTGTGCGGCGCCTCTGTATTGAGAAATATCACGACGTAGCTCGAGGGAGCGTTGTCTGCTGTGTTCGGCCCGGCCGGAGTTGTTGTATCCGGCGCGACGGTATTCGTCGTGGGTCGTTGGGCGCCCACGTGATCCGTAGATGGATCTGGATTGTCTTGCTTTGTCCTCCAATATATCTCGCAAGTCCGGCGCGTTCCCTCTTGGCTTCATACTTTTGGAGCGATGCCGGGGTACGGTCTTGGTGGAGGGCCTGAATGCCTCTTTGTCGCGACCACGGGGTGGTCGGTCGGCCGTATTGTGCGCTGGTGATGAAGGTATGTATGCTTCCTCCTCTAATCGGGGGAGCAACTTGCGTTTTGGGTAGATTTTGGAGGGGCGTTCGAGTTCATACTCTTCGGCCGCGAGGACCTCAGTCCATCTGTCGGCCAGCAGGTCTTGATCAGCTTGAAGCTGCTGCTACTTTTTCTTTAGACTATTTGCCATGGCGATGAGCCTGCGTTTAAAACGCTCTTGTTCGACGGGATCCTCTGGCACGACGAATTCGTCGTCGTTGAGGCTTGCCTCGTCTCCGGAGGGAGGTATGTAATTATCAACCTCGACCTCTTCGTCTGCTGCTCTCTCGTGAGGGCTTGCTTCTGCATCCTCCTGCGCTGAGTCTTGCAGGAGGGGATTGTCTTCGGCACTATCTGGGGTATTATTATCTCCTGTGCCGGAATCTCCATTCTTGCTGTGGCGGGATTTAGAGCGGCGCCGCTGACATCGGCGCTTGGGCTGTTTCTTTAAGGAATCTGCCTCCGCTGCTTCTTCACCGTCCCCATCTTTTGAGGTGTCCACCATGTATATATCATATGACGAGGTGGTCTTCCAGTGCCCTGTAGGCGCTGGTTCTTGTTCGTCTCCGGCATCGTCGTCCATACCGTCGATGTCATCGGAGTCGTAGTCTAGCATGTCGGTTAGATCGTCGACAGTGGCTACAAAGTGGGAGGTGGGTGGGCTTTGAATTTCTTCGTCGTCCGCATCCCAACCATCCTGGCCATAATCCGGCCAGGGCTCTCCGGATAGCGAGAGATGCTTTAGCGAATTTAGAATGTCGCCAAAGGGTGAGTGTTGGAAGATGTCCGCGGCAGTGAACTCCATGATCGGCGCCCAATCAGATTCGATTGGCAGGGGCGCAGGGGGTTCGGAGTCCGGCAGGGAGTCCGGCACCTCGGAGTCATGAGCTTTACATGGGACAAGTTTAGTGTTCGGCTCCATCACCGTGGAAGGTGCAGCCCCCGAGGCGGTGTCCAGCCACCGGTCCTCGATCTGCGCTATCGGCTCCGGACTAAGGGCCGGAGCGGATTCATGTGCGGCCACCAAGGCACTGTCCGGCGGCAGAGCTAAATCATGCCCATCGTGACAGCGCGGCGCGCTCGGTTGCGGCTCGAGTCCGTCGAAGATCAAGTCCCCGCGGATGTCGGCCGTGAAGTTTAGGCTTCCGAACCTGACCTGATGGCCAGGGGCGTAGCTTTCGATCTGCTCCAGATGGCCAAGCGAATTGGCCCGCAATGCGAAGCCGCCGAATACGAAGATCTGTCCGGGGAGAAAAGTCTCACCCTGGACGGCGTTGCTGTCGATTGAAGGAGCCGTCAAGCCTATCAGTGACGACACAGAGGAACTCTCAATGAAAGCACCAATGTCGGTGTCAAAACCGGCGGATCTCGGGTAGGGGGTCCCGAACTGTGCGTCTAGGCGGATGGTAACAGGAGACAAGGGACACAATGTTTTTACCCAGGTTCGGGCCCTCTTGATGGAGGTAAAACCCTACGTCCTGCTCGATTAATATTGATGATATGGGTATTACAAGAGTGGATCTACCACGAGATCAAGGAGGCTAAACCCTAGAAGCTAGCCTATGGTATGATTGTTGTAATGGAGGTTATGTCCTACGGACTAAAGCCCTCCGGTTTATATAGACACCGGAGAGGGCTAGGGTTACACAGAGTCGGTTACAATGGTAGGAGATCTACATATCCGTATTGCCAAGCTTGCCTTCCACGCCAAGGAAAGTCCCATCCGGACACAGGACGGAGTCTTCAATCTTGTATCTTCGTAGTCTTGGAGTCCGACGGACGATGATAGTCCGGCTGTCCGGACACCCCCTAGTCCAGGACTCCCTCAGCTGTCTCAGGGATCATATTGTTGTGAAGGAAAGTATGAAATATTACTTCCTTTTGCATGGTAGAGAGTTGGTAAATGGCCTAGTTTTATTGTATGATGATGAGGGCTGCATCAAGATGTCAGACCACATGACTATTGGTGGAGTTGATGGTATCTACGTGGAATACAATGGGTAGCACAATTCAAAACAAGAAGAGGGTAGTGGTTCTAATTCTGAAGATGAAATGCAGTATGAGATGGGGCAATGAAAGTGAAAAGGAAGTTCCTATTGTCATGACTGCAGAAGTGTTGGGATCTACGGTAGGGTGCGTCGACTGCAAATTAAAATTTCCTACGCGCAGAACAACCAAGAACATGCTATGGGAGATGGATCACAGTTTGTTACCACTAGACGCGCAGTGCCGTGCAGCGGAAGAAGAGTTGGGGCAACGCGTCCGTGTGGATCGTCTCCTCCTCGTCCGATCTCCCTCGAACAGCCGGTCGTCCGATCCCTCTTACAAGTTCGCCGGAGCGGCGCAAGTGCACCGCCTCTAACGGTATCCGCGCATGCAGGAGGAACACCATGCGGCGGACTGCTAGGTCCAATCACACAGTCGGCGGCGAGTGAAGGTGGCTATTCGCAACACATGCAAAGCCCTAACGATGGCGCCAAAGCGATCAACCGCATGAGTGTGCCGCACCTCCACTTTATATAGGCGTCCGTCGCGGGCTCAACACTTGGGCCTCGCATGGACCCTAAAGCCCATAAGTCTACTCGGCCACAATCCGAATACAGCTCGGATCACATCCGGCCAGTGTCCTCGGATCTGACCTCGTAGGTTCCTTCCCTTAAGCGCGCGACCCCTTAGGTTCAAGTCGGCTTGGTCGCAGTTCGGATCACCTCCGAACTGCACGGTTGGTAGCGACCTCTACCAAGGCATGCCGAACACCAAGCAGACTATGAAGCTGGTTAGGCGAACCTGTACAACATGTCACACTTCGGTTCCCTTTGCCACACGATATATGTTGTCGGGCTCAAGGCGAGATTGTCATCCTTGTGCTAGCCCGACCTCTTTCTCGTTCCAGTGATGTCGACCACAAACCAGATTATCTCATAATCCTTGTCGCATGGTCATGCTTATCCTGGTCGGATCACACGAGGGGCCTAGAGTATATCTCTCCTGATCGGAGGGGCAAATCCCATCTTGCTTGACCATGTCTCGCAGCATGGGACTGGACAAACCCGAAACCTACCTTTGTAACTACCCAGTCATGGAGTAGCGTTTGGTCGGCCCAAAGCAAGTCTGTCACCATCTCGAGTACATGTGTCAGCTCAGGTATTAGGACATAGAACATATGTTGTACTAGAGACTCACAGATGACATATCGCTGCATCTCATAGTTGGGTCTGTCCGACTCAGACCTTATCTCGACTCGGATTCGACTACGTCAAATCCGACCAGATCCTTCCCAGTCCATATTATCCGGTTAGCATCCAATGCTCCATGGCTAGTAAGATCGAGTCTAGTCTAGTCCGACGTGTGCCCACACGTCACTTGCGACTAGGGACAATTTAGGATGTATCGTACAACACAAGATCTCACAGACAAGTCACATACTTGCCAACAAGTATCATTGATTACATCCAAGGACTATCTTTATTCATAAACACATAGGAAATATCATCATACATGATTACCTCTAGGGCATGTCTCCAACAAGAAGATGATCACAATGTCAATGCAAGTACATAAGAACAATTACTTGAGCAGGTGCTTGTTCCTAATGATAGTGGTGTTATCACTGCAGTAATTAGGAGCCCATTGAAGAGAACAAATGCAGCTGTTGTTTTTTCACAACCATCTCAGAGTTCTCAAGTGATGAACCATTCTTAGTGTGAGCCTAGTAAAGCAACAGAGCAACCAACAAGGAAAGGTGCATAGCATAAAGAAGTAGAGCATGCAAGACAGCATGGGCAGAGCTTGCAAGACAGCAAGGAGAGCAAGGAACTGGAAATGCAGCAAATTAAGGAGGGGAGTTAGGGGCAAAGAAAGAAAAAGAATAGTTAGATTTAGAGGATATTGAATATGTGCCACACCTTGATGATAATGGAGAGAAGTTAGAGGTTGTTGAGATGAGAAAGCATGCAAGGAAATTTAGAAAGAAAATGAAAGGCTCTAGGAAATGGTTGAGTCATATGCAATAAGGACCATTCCATTTTATTTCATTGCAAATGTTGAGGAGGTGGTAGAGGAAATGGATTTTGAGTCATGTGATGTGGACTACAGTTATGATGAAGATAGTGATGGGAACATGAAGAAAAGGAAGAGAAAATACCCAAGATTTGACCGAGAAACTAATATTCCACATTTCAGTTTAGGGATGGTTTTTACAAGCAAAAATCAGTTTGTTATGGTTATTAAAAGATATGGTCTTGCAACCCAAATAAGCATGAGATTCAAGAAGTCAGAGGAGAATAGGGTGAGAGTTAATTGTGGATGGCCTAGCTATCCATGGATTATTTATGAAACAAAGATTAGCATATGCTCAAGGTTTCAAATTATAACCTATCATGATGACCACCAGTGTGCACAAAACAGATAGGACATATTGGTTACTACAAAGGTAATAGCCAAGAGGTATGAGCATTTCATATTGGCCAATCTAATGTGGAAAATTGATAGCGTAAAAGCTACTGTCCTACAAGACATGTTTGCTGATGTGTCAACTTCAAAAGTGCAAGTGAACTAAAAGAATTGGAATGGACAAGTTGTTGAGTGGTACGAGGAATGAGTACAATAAAGTATTTGACTATCAATTCGAGTTGCTTAGGAGCAACCCTAGCATCACAGTTGTTGTTTGCTTGGATCCAACAGGCATGGAAAAAAACAATGTGGTTCAATAGTTTTATGTATGTTTCAATGCAATGAAGCAAGGGTTTACAACTAGTTTTAGTAGAGTAACTGAGCTTGATGGATGTTTTTTCAAAGGAGCATGCTAAGGAGAACTATTGGTTGCAATTTCAAGGGATGCTATGTATCCTATTTCTTGGGCAGTAGTGGAGAAAGAGACAACTGAGAACTGGAAGTGGTTCATTTGCCTTCTAATAAAAGACTTCGATATCAATGAGCATGGAGAAGGTTTTCATTTCTGATCAGCAAAAGATATGCTTTGTTCTATGGTTTGGACTCATATGCTCTGGTGTATGCTTTTGTAAATTTTGGTAGGTAGGGAAGGTAAGGTTAGGTAGGTACCGAGAAGGTTCAGTCGTCTCGATGAACTGGAGACTTTGGGTAAGGTTAGGTAGGTGACGAGAAGGTTCAATCTTCTTGATGAAGAGAGATTTAGGGTAAGGTTAGGTAGGGTTAGGTAGGTGTCGAGAAGGTTCAATCGTCTCAACGAAGCGAGACTTAGGGTAAAGTTGGGTAGGGTTAGGTAGGTGTCGAGAAGGTTTAGTCTTCTTAGTGGAACTAGACTTAGGGTAAGGTTATGTATGATTTTGTCATATATTCTTTTTTTCATATATGCTTTTGTCTTATATATGATTTTGTCACATATGCTTTTGTCATATATAATTCTTTCTATTTAGTGCTAACATTTTTTCTCTTTTGTAGGGATTAATCAAAAGAATGAGAGATTACTTACCTAGGGTGCAACATAGGATGTGTGCTAGGCATATATATGCCAATTGGAGAAAGAAACATAGGGCTATGAGTCGCAAAAAAGATTCTAGGCAATGCCAAGGCTACTAACAGGAAGAATTTCAACTACAACAAGGCCAAGCTACCACAGAATACCCCTGAAGGTGCACAGGACATCATGAGGACAGAGCCAAAGCATTAGGCTAGGGCTTTTTTTCACTTGGTTCAAATTGTGAGTCAGTTGACAACAACCTATGTGAGTCTTTCAATAATGCCATTACAGAAGGAAGGTACTTCCCAGTCATTTCATAGCAAGATAAAATAACAAAGAAAATGCTTATCAGAGTTCAAGAGTAGAGAACCAAAAGTGCTAACTGGAAAGGAACAATTTCCCCTAACATATTTAAGAAACTAAAGGTCAGTATTGCAAGGACACGATATCTTGAGGTGCTTTGGAATGGAAAGGATGGATTTGAGGTCAAGCATATGCAAGGAAGAGCCAAGAGACACATAGTCAACCTGGACAAATGTACATGTTCATGTGGATATTTTCAGCTAGCAGGCCTTCCATGCTCTCATGACAACAGTGTTATCTATAGGAGTGGAGAAAATATAGAGGATTTCATTCACAAGTGCTACTACATTAAAACATTCAAGAAGATATATGAGAACTACCTGCAACCAGTAGAGGATAAAGAAAACTAGCCAGTTTCTCAAAATCCTAGGCCAGTGACACCTAGGTATATTGCCATGCCAGGAGCAAGTAAGAAATTGGCAGGAAATGACAGGAGGAGAGAAGAGGGAGAAGCACCCAATGGGAAGAAGTTGAGCGAGCATGGCATTCAGATCATTTGTGGATTTTGTAAGTTCGAGGGACACAACAAAGGTTCTTGTCATCATAATCCAAATAGGAACAAAAAAGCAAAGGCATTTCTTGTCAAGAAAAGAAAAAAACTTAGGGAAGCAGATTAATTTATTGGCCAATTTACTATGAACAATAGAACTGTATGCTCTGTTTCTGTAATCAGCAATTGATCTTTCTTTTCTCTCTTCTTTGCTCTATTCTAACCGTAATGCAGGAAGCACATACTGAAGCATTGAAAAGAAGGACTGCAACAAACACTGTGCCCGCAGCGCAACTTGTATCAAGGACAAAAGCTACTGAAAGTTCGCAACATGCATTAGCCTCAAGCTCTCAACCTACAACCACAAGCTTTAGACCTCCTAGAGGTACCAAAAATTCTTCAACAACTGTAAATGTTGCACCTAGAGGAAGCACATCTACTGGCAGGGGCTGAGTAGCAAACAGAGGGAGAGGAGGTACAAATGATGAACCTGGAGGAGGCACATCTATTGGCTGGGCAGAGGAGCAAAGAGAGGCACACGAGGTTACATGTCCTACTTCACAACAAGTGGAAACTACTGAAGTTATTCCTTTGAATGTTATTTTGGTTATGTGGACCAAACCATGTGAATTTGTGGTCAAATTAGATGTGAAGCTACTAGTTATTTTGACTGTCGGTTTCCCCGAACTTGTGGTTATGTTGGATGTGAACCAGTTGGTTATGTGTAATGTATTGTTAATTAATTGGTATTTATGTGTGATCTTAGGACATCTCCAACGCTGACCCTCAAACAGCCCGCATACGTCCGGACCGCATGGTTCGGACCCTGGAAGCCATCCGATGTGTTCTTGTATCGATCCACTCGGCGGTCCAGACACACTTTTTCCCATAAACCAGAGACAAAATAGGGGGGCATCCGGACCGCTGCCACGCCCGCTCCTAACTACCATGGCCCACCAAAAACCCTCCTTCACTCGTGTGAGTTCCCACCAGACGCCAGAGGCCCACATTCATGATGTAGAGCGGTTGCTCCGCATTGACGCCGGCCTAGAGCGGATGCGACCTCTCACTGGCACTAGCACTAAAGCGATGCATCGGCCGAGAGCGGGCCCACGAAACGTTTACTGTACGGGACTGCTATGTCTTGAGCTTGCGTTGGTTTTCCTTGAAGAGGAAAGGGTGATGCAGCAATAGTAGCGTAAGTATTTCCCTCAGTTTTTGAGAACCACGGTATCAATCTAGTAGGAGGCTCCTCAAAAGTCCCACGCACTTACACAAACAAAAAAATAACTCGCAACCAACGCAATAAAGGGGTTGTCAATCCCTTCACGGCCACTTGCGAAAGTGAGATCTAATAGAGATAGTATGATAAGATAAATATATTTTTGGTATTTTATAATATAGATGCAAAAGGTAAAGATGCAAATAAAAGTAGATTGGAAGCAAAGATGATAAGAGATAGACCCGGGGGCCATAGGTTTCACTAGAGGCTTCTCTCAAGATAGCATAAGTATTACGGTGGGTGAACAAATTACTGTCGAGCAATTGATAGAAAAGCGAATAATTATGAGATTATCTAGGCATGATCATGTATATAGGCATCACGTCCGCAACAAGTAGACCGACTCCTGCCTGCATCTACTACTATTACTCCACACATCGACCGACTCCTGCCTGCATCTAGAGTATTAAGTTCATAAGAACAGAGTAACGCCTTAAGCAAGATGACATGATGTAGAGGGATAAACTCATGCAATATGATATAAACCCCATCTTTTTATCCTCGATGGCAACAATACAAGACGTGCCTTGCAACCCTTTCTGTCACTGGGTAAGGACACCGCAAGATTGAACCCAAAGCTAAGCACTTCTCCCATGGCAAGAAAGATCAATCTAGTAGGCCAAACCAAACTGATAATTTGAAGAGACTTGCAAAGATAACTCAATCATACATAAAAAAATTCAGAGGAGATTCAAATATTTCTCATAGATAAACTTGATCATAAACCCACAATTCATCGGATCTCGACAAACACACCGCAAAAAGAGTTTACATCGAATAGATATCCACAAGAGAGGGGGAGAACATTGTATTGAGATCCAAAAAGAGAGAAGAAGCCATCTAGCTAATAACTATGGACCCAAAGGTCTGTGGTAAACTACTCACAACTCATCGGAGGGGCTATGGTGTTGATGTATAAGCCCTCCGTGGTCGATTCCCCCTCCGGCAGAGCGCCGACGAAGGCTCCAAGATGGGATCTCGCGGATACAGAAGGTTACGATGGTGGAAATTGTGTTTCATTAGCTCCCTGGATGTTTTCGGGGTACGTAGGATTATATAGGAGGAAGAAGTACGTCGGTGGCCGCCCGAGGGGCCCACGAGACAGGGGGCGCGCCCTATAGGGGTGGGCGCGCCCTACCCTCTCGTGCCCGCCTCGGCTGCTTCTTGACTTGCACTCCAAGTCCTGTGGATCACGTTCGTTCCAAAAATCACGCTCCCGAAGGTTTCATTCCGTTTGGACTCCGTTTGATATTCCTTTTCTTCGAAATACTGAAATAGGCAAAAAAACAGCAATACGGGCTGGGCCTCCGGTTAGTAGGTTAGTCCCAAAAATGATTTAAATGTGTAAAATAAAGCCCATAAACATCCAAAAGGGGTAATATAATAACATGGAACAATCAAAAATTATAGATACGTCAGAGATGTACCAGGGACCGTTCAATGCCCATCTGTCCGTATGCCGCCATTAAGCAGGCTCACTAACAGAGGAACCAACTCCGGCGCCATGCATTGACGCACCCGGACGCTTGGCCTCACCGGAATCCGCTATTTAAGGGCGGTCACACCCGGCTAAACTCCACACCACAACATATCCACTCCACATCCTCCTCCCTTGCACCACATCCACCATGACCGTGAGCGGGAACACTCTGTGGGAGAGCCTGTCAATGGAGACAAAGAACGAGATCTCTGCCCTTGCAGCCACCAGGCAGAGCCGTTGTGCCAGGGGGATCGAGGCCGACATGCCGACCAACTCCCCTGAGCTCTCCAACGATGACCCGACAATGAAGATAAGGTCCGACGACGACACTGCATCAGAGACAGTGTCGGTGCATGCCGACTTGACCATGAAGCAGGCGCAGGTGCACTACGATGCCGCAATGGTAGATGAGGAGCAGCCTGCGCCAGCTCCTATGTTGGTATTCCGGTAGAAGCGGGAGGAGCAGAGGTACAACCTGCTCCTCCTCGAGTAACACCAGCTGGTCGAGGGCCAAATCTACGCAAGCGTGCAAGTGAGGAGGCCATGGCCACGGCAAACCCAAACTTTGCTGCAGAGCAGCTGACGCTCTACAAGGCCGCGCACGCTCAACCTGTCGCTTGCAACATAATGAAAAATGTTTGAAATGTAATGAATTTCATCCAGTTTATATGAACCATCGTGTTTGCATGAATTTCGTCCCGTTAGTTGAAACCCGGCTTGAAATGTATGCGGGCATCGTTGGATATGGCCGGCTCTCGCATCATGTCCGCAGACTGCCCCCTGTCCGCGGACAGATGCGGGAGCAAATTTGCAGGTCAATGTTGGAGATGCTCTTAGTCTCTTTAAATTTCTTGTTATTTTGTTGTCTTATGAAGATGATCTATATGACTGCTGTCAAGTAGTTAGCACTGATTTTGGCAGCAACCTATGAACATGATTTTGACAACAAGATGTCAAAATGATCTATAGGACTAATGTGAAGTAGACAACACTGATTTTCACGGCAAGATATGAACATTTTTTTTTGACATCAAGCTGTGAAGATGTGTAAGAATGACATCGCACACAACCATATTTCCAAATACACAAATCACACAAGTGGCACTACATACCTCATGTCAAGATTTTGAAACTGAATTGCATTCAAATACATTACATTGCTGCAAAGGATTGCCTGAAATTCATTACTAACAGATTCACTAGCCTAACATCATCCCTGCAACTATACCAGACATAAATATTAAAATATCACAATGCCATAAAAACATCTTTTTTCTAACACGTCTCTCACTAACTGATGCAATTTCTTCATTTACTTTCAGCATCACTACATCACCGAAAGCTGCAACACCACAAGCTCCTTCACTTAAAAATGCAACAACATCTGCCTCCAGCTTCCACAGTCTATCTCAAAGATCTCCCAACAATCCACACACAAATGGAGTTGTAGGCCCATCATGCCAGTCAATGAAGCCATGTCGTTCAATTCATGCAATTTTTCTTAGACAGAATAACAAGAAACAAAGCAGAACAGAGGAACAAAGCAGAGCGCAAGAACAAATCGGAGCATACCTGAGCTTTAACGCATGCATAGTACCTCCTGTCGTGGTTCTAAGTCTGATAGTAGAAAGGGGGTAGGTATGGAGAGGCAAGATCTTAGCTATGGCGAAGATGTACACACGAGGTTTACGAGTTCAGGCCCTTCTCGGAGGACGTAATAGCCCTACGTCTCGGTGCCCGGAGGCGGTCGATTGGTTTATGTGTGTTGTGTTACAGGGGGTGCGAACCCTTGTCCCAGAGGAGGGGGGTGGCTTATATAGAGTGCGCCAGGACCCCAGCCCACCTCCATTACAAGGAGCTTAATGTACATAAAGTAAGGGAGTTACTGGCAACAGCGGTCTTAAATACTCTTAATGCTCATGAAGACAAAGGAGTGAATGCCCGGCCATTGTGCGCTCTTCCGACTCCTGGTCTTCAATATGGTCGAGTCATTCCCCATACGGTCGAGTGAAAGTGGGGAATGATGGTCGAGTGATTACACCGTCGAGTGAATTCTTCGTCTTCTTATCTTCTGGGGTAGTGACCTTGGGTAGGACGTATAGGTCAGGCCTATGACCCTACCCCAGGTCTGTATCCTCATCAGTAGCCCCCGAATGGATTAAGGTGCGAGTGCAAAATAGACTGAAATTAAGCTTGACCCGAGCCTAGGGATCTCGCGAGCGCTTTCTGCACGTCTGAGCGCCCGCGTCGATGTTTAGTGTCGACTCAGTCGCCTTGATCCATTCAGTGGACAGACGAGTGAACTGTTGATCTTATGTGCCGAGTGTCGCGTTGGAGTGCGGGATCCTGGGCGCGATTCCATGCAACGTATCCCGAATTCCGTGGGATATGAAATTTCGGGGAAGCGCGCCATACGGGGAGTGCCGAAGCGGGCGGAGCGGATAAACAGTGATTCCTCGATTCCCGTGCCACCTTTTTGCCATGTACGCTGCGCGCGACTGTTGCGGGATTTGATGGGATCGCCTGTTCCCACGCGTCAGTCACTCGGAAACAACCTCTTATAAGGTGGCCGGACCGAGGCACCAGTACTGTGCACATCTTCTCTTCCTTCTTCTTTCTCCGTTCCTCCGCCACACCTTACTCTCCCGCTCCGACGTCGCTGCCCCGTCGCCATGGTGAAGGACAAGACGGCGGCGCTAGAGCGTGCAAAGAAGACGAAGAAGGTGGCGAAGGGCAGGAAGCAGCAGCGCGGGTCATCATCGCGCGCGAGGCTGCCGCCGGGCTGGATCCAGGGCGATTGGATCCGGTCTTCGATTCAGCAGGCAGACCTGGACGAGCCGGTGGAGTCGGGGTTAATCGCCAAGGGAGCGGCAAGGCTGTCGGAGGGGGAGATGAGCCCTCAGCCTCAGCCGGGTGAGTGTGTTCTGCTCGCCACCCATGTCGACCGCGGCTTTTCGCTTCCCCCGCACCCTTTCTTCCGGAGGTTTCTGAACTTTTTTGGTGCTCAACTCCACCACTTCTCCCCCAACACCATCACGTATTTAGCTGCTTTCGTGTCAATGTGAGAGAACTTCCTGGGGTGTCGACCGTACTGGGGCCTTTTCAAGCACATCTTCACTATTCATTCTCAATCGGTGAAGAAGGCAAAGTCGAGTGATTCGAAAACTCATGTCATCCAGATGTGTGGGGGTTTAGGTATCCAAAAAAGGAAAGGGAGTGCCTTTCCTGCTATGACTCTTCCTGATTCCGTTAGAGGTTGGCAATCGACTTGGTTCTATTGCCAGGATGTCGCGGCTCCAGGTCAGTCGACCGGCCTTCCCCACTTCTTGTTTGACCGAGTCCAGACTCCTGCCCCGCTGAAAGTTACGACTGGCGAGACCATGGAGGCAAGGATGTTGGTAGATAGGGTGGTCCAGCTTATCAATGACAGTGTCACGGGTCTGGATCTGTTGGAAGTGTTCCTCAGTCGACGCATCCAGCCTCTCCAAGCCCGCGATCATCCGATGTGGCTCTATTCCGGACCGGACGACACCGCACGGGTTCATCCAGAAGAAGTACCGTCTGCAACAGTAGCTTCGTGGTTGAGAAGCATCACAGGCAATCAGGACAATCCCAGAGGATCTAGGTGAGTCGTCCCCTTTAGCAGCGACAACCCACCTGACAAGGTACGCTTTTTGCTCCGACCGTTTCCCATTCATGTTCCGACTGTACTTGAGATTGACCGACTCATGTTTGACCAACTTTGTTCTGTAGGTGTTCACTGAGATGCATTCGATGCCCAATGGCGAGCAGGCTTTGGAGCAGACCCAGGAGGGGGAGGACAGCGCGGAAGATAGTGACGAGTGGGATTCTCAGGAAGACGACGACGAGGAGGAGGAGAGCGAGGAGTCGGACAAGGAGGAGGAAGTCGACTCGCCGCCGCGCTCCAAACGTCGATCCAAACAGCAGCATGACCCGGCCGGCGGGCGCGGGAAAGGTGTGGGTCCGAGTGCCAATACCCAGAAGCGCGCTCGGACGTCGACTCCGGAGCCGATGGAGAAGGTGGCCAAGCAGCCTAGAGTTGCTCCCTCTAAGGCTCGGAAGACACTGCCGCGCATCAAGATGGACGTCCCCGTTGCCTCAGGGTGGGTATCTTGTTCGTGTTTCCGTAAGTCGACTGAAAAATTTCTTGATCTGACCAACCCATCCTTGCGTCTTTCCAGCCCTACCTCTGCTGCCACTAACATGGACATCGACAAGGCACCAGGAGATGAAGAGGCCACCTCTCGAGCTGGTAAGTTCATTCGACCAAGTTCTGTTTAGTCGAGTGGATGGCCAATTGACTGAAAACTTGACATTTCTCTTCTTATGTAGCTCCACAAGATATCGTTGTGCTTCCTGATGACGATGAAGAAGAAGTGCCTCTACAGGAGAGGAAGAAGAAGAGTGGAAGCTCAAGCAGGAGGAAGCTTGAAGTCTAGGTCCCTCTGTCGACACCGGCGCCTGAAGCGATGGTCCAGACCAACATCACATTTGCTAACCCGTTGACGACTGATCGTCCATCGGGGTCGACTGCACAGACACCTGTTGCACCGGTACAACTCCACTCATCTGACCCGGCAGCTACTTCGGCCCCTCTGGAGCCATCTCTCTTTGCTACATATCAAACTCCAGACGACTCACCGAGTGCTGCTAGGGAAGCTCTTCGCCAGGCGAACCTTGTCATGGAGCAGGTGAAAGTGATGCATGAAGCCAGTCAGATAGCTTACAACACCAGCACTGCTCTTCAGACCAACGTTCAGGTCAGCAAAACTCCGACTCAAATTTCTAGATGTCACTTTTATATCTGATCACCCACTGGGTGTTCTTTTGTTTAGAACTCAGGAAATCTTCAATTCTGCACTTTTTGAATCAGTGGGGGCACATTGAGTGCACCCACTGGGTGTAGTCCCCGAGACCACGGTCGGCTGCTGGCAGTCGACCTAGGTCTAATAATGTGTCTCTCTTTCTTTTTTTGAACTCATGCTGAGTATTGATCTGATCCAGTGGGGGCACGCTAAGTGCACCCACTGGGTGTAGTCCCCGAGACTACTGTTGAAAATTTGATTCGACAGTAGTCTTAGAATAACTCTTTGCTTTCACTCGGCTGTGCGATCTGTCGACTGATATGTTCTGTCTTTCTGGTTGCAGAGGTCTTGTGATCTTGGAGCTCGACTCACCGAGTTGAAGAAGAAACATATCAGCGTTGAACTTGACCTCGAACTTGCGAAGAAGAATCTGAAGACTGCCCAACAAGAAACGGCCATCATGGGAGGTAATCACTTGACCATCCTGCCTGTTTTGTAACTTCATGCTTCGCGCTAGTTTTTCCTTAAGTCTCTTTGAGCCGAGTGATTTCACACGAGCAGATGTGCGTCGTGAAAATCGTCAACTTCAGTCTCGTCTGAAGAGTGTTGTTTCTTTAGAGAGGATGAAGGAGGCTTTGGAGCAGAAGGATCTGGATCTGGCAGCCGCTCAGAAGGAGGCACGCGAGAAGACGAAGCTTGCGGACCAGAAGCTGGCTTCGGTCAGTAAACTGGAGGAGGAGAATGCGAAGCTGAAGGCTGCCATCACAGACGCCAACCAGGAAGTTCAGCAACTGAAGAAGGACAAGAAAAATCTGACCACTGAAGTTGGCGGCCTTAAGACCAAGACCAACAAGCTAGAGTCCTATCTGGAGTAACTCGCCACCAAACTTGTTCTAAAGCTTGAAGGTATGATCAGTCGACTCATCACTTTGTTGCCGATTGAACTTTATCATCTCGTCATTGACTCACTTTTTGCAATGGGACAGAACTATGTCAGTACTTTGAGGCCGAAACTGGGCGGGTCGAGACAGGTCTCGACCCCATTAACTGTCCCATGAAAGATGAAGTTGCGATGAACTTTCTTCGACTGGAATCGCGCTTGGACGGTGCCGTCGACTATCTGGCTCGGCTAAAGGCGGTGATGACCCGAGTGGATGCTGAGCTCTGGCCTCGGGAGGAACTGTCTCAAGACCTCGAGTCCTTGATGGCTCGGCTAAACCAGATTCCAGGTCGAGTGCAAGAGTGGAAGAAATCCTCTGCCCGTTGTGGTGCTGATGTCACTTTGTCTCTGGTCCGAGTGCACTGCAAGGAAGCTAAGGAAGACAAGTTGGCAGCTCTCAAAGTGGCAAACACTAAGAAGCACTCCTTCCAGGACTTCATGGACACTTTCCTCGAGGCATCCACTCGCATCGCCGACAACATCGACCTCGACAGCTTCTGCGACCCGGCCAGTCCTTCTCCCGCCGAGTAACAAAAGAAAAACGTTATGCTATCACTTTTATTTGCCTCGGGATGCCGAGTGAATTTGTAACCGTTAAAACTCCTTCGAGTCTGATGCCCGAGCACTTTATTCTGCGATTAAGAAACTTTGGATTTGTCACCTCATAAACTGCATCTGTCTTCAAACGAAAACCTTTTTTCCCTTGAATTGTTGTCTGTTTGCTTGATGCAGCTGCTGGAGAAGGTTGGCCAGTCGACTGATCGGGAGGTCCTTGAGCAACCTTGATCAGCTTATCAGCGAGGCATTCCAGTCGACTGATCGGACGATCCTTAGCAGCATTGATCAGCTCATCAGCAAGGCACTCAGCAATGGTCTCGATGTTTTTGTCAACCGATTGGGTGATCCTTGAGGAGCATTGATCAGCTCATCAGCAAGGTATTCAGCAATGGTCTTGACGCTCTTGTCAACCGATTGGGTGATCCTTGAAGAGCATTGATCAGATCATCAGCAAGGTATTCAGCAACGGTCTTGACGTTCTTGTCAACCGATTGGGTGATCCTTGAAGAGCATTGACCAGCTCATTAGCAAGGCACCCAACAGTGGTCTCGACGTTCTAGTTGGCCAATCGGGTGACCTTTGAGTAGCATTGATCAGCTCATCAGCGAGGCACTCAGCAATGGTCTTGACGTTCCTGTCAACCGATTGGGTGATCCTTGAGGAGCATTGATCAGCTCATCAGCAAGGCATTCAGCAATGGTCTTGACGTCCCTGTCAACCACCCGGAAAGGTTTTTCAAACTTAGGCGAGCACTTGGCTGCAGCTAAGCCTCCGAGTGGGAGGATTGCTCACCACTCGGTAGGGTTTTTCAAACTTAGGCGAGTACCGGACTGCAGCTAAGCCCCCGAGTGGGAGGTTTGCTCACCACTCGGTAGGATTTTTCAAACTTAGGCGAGTACGGGACTGCAGCTAAGCCTCCGGGTGGGAGGTTCACTCTCCACTCGGTAGGATTTTAAAACTTAGGCGAATGCAGGATTGCAGCTAGGCCTCCGAGTGGGAGGTTTGCTCTCCACTCGGTAGGATTTTTATTACTTAGGCGAGCACTGGGCTGCAGCTAAGCCCCCAAGTGAGAGGCAGACTCATCACTCGGTAGGATTTTCATTACTTAGGCAAGCACTGGGCTGCAGCTAAGCCCCCGAGTGAGAGATAGACTCATCACTCGGTAGGGCTTTTATCACTTATGCGAGCACTGGGCTGCAGCTAAGCCTCCGAGTGAGAGGCAGACTCGTCACTCGGTAGGATTTTATCACTTAGGCGAGCACTGGGCTGCAGCTAAGCTCCCGAGTGAGAGGCAGACCCATCACTCGGTAGGATTTTTATCTCTTAGGCGAGCACTGGGCTGTAGCTAAGCCCCCGAGTGAGAGGCAGACCCATCACTCGGTAGGATTTTTATCACTTAGGTGAGCACTGGGCTGCAGCTAAGCCCCCGAGTGAGAGGCAGACTCATCACTCGATAGGATTTTCATTACTTAGGCAAGCACTGGGCTGCAGCTAAGCCCCCGAGTGAGAGGCAGATTCATCACTCGGTAGGATTTCCGTTACTTAGGCGAGCACTGGGCTGCAGCTAAGCCCCCGAGTGAGGGGTAGACTCATCACTCGGTAGGACTTTTACCACTTAGGCGAGCATTGGGCTGCAGCTAAGCCCCCGAGTGAGAGACAAACCCATCACTTGGAAGGATTTTCATCACTTCATCTTAAGCGAAAAAGATTCGCAGCTAAGGTAATTCGTACAAAAGAAATAGACAACAATCATTTGGAAGAAGTAAATTGTGTCTTTGATAGTCAAACTAAAAGGAATCTCTTATTACATCTCATCATTCTAAATATTTAAGAATAGAAAGGGCGGAGTAGATCCGCATTTCAGGCGCGTGGCTCATCTTTATTATGCTCGACGTTGAAGAGACGGTAAGCTCCATTGTGGAGCACCTTGGTGATAACGAAAGGGCCTTCCCAAGTAGGATCAAGCTTGTGAGGTCTTTGCTGATCCACTCGAAGAACCAGGTCTCCTTCTTGAAACGCTCGACCCCTCACGTTTCTTGCGTGCAATCTACGCAAGTCTTGTTGATAGATGGTCGACCGGATCAAGGCCATCTCTCTTTCTTCTTTTAAGAGGTCGACTACATCTTGCCGAGCTTGTTCTGCTTCTTCTTCCAAGAAGAGTTCGACTCGAGGTGCATTGTGGAGCAAATCACTGGGAGCACGGCTTCGGCTCCATAGACTAAGAAGAATGGAGTCCTTCCAGTCGACCGGTTAGGGGTTGTCCTCAATCCCCACAGCACGGATGGGAGCTCGTCGACCCAGGCTCCAGCTGCATGTTTTAGGTCACGCATCAACCGAGGCTTCAATCCTTTGAGAATCAATCCATTCGCCCGCTTGGCCTGTCCATTCGACTGAGGATGGGCGACTGAAGCGTAGTCGACTCTCGTGCCTTGGGAGGCGAAAAAGGCTTTGAATTCTTCAGAATCGAAGTTCGAGCCGTTATTAGTGATAATGCTGTGTGGAGCGCCATATCTGAATATAAGTTCCCTGACGAAACTCACAGATGTACTTGCTTCAAGGCTTTTGATGGGCTTGGCTTCGATCCTCTTGGTGAACTTGTCGACTGCCACCAGCACATGAGTAAATCTGCTCCTGCCTGTCCTCAAAGGTCCAACCATGTCCAGTCCCCAGACGGCGAAGGGCCAGACGATTGGAATTTTTTTTAGAGCCGACGCAGGTTTATGGGACATATTGGAGTAAAAATGGCAGCCTTCACACTTGTCCACTATTTCCTTAGCCATCTCGTTGGCCCGCGGCCAGTAAAACCCAGCTCGATACGCTTTGGCCATGATGGTCCGAGAGGACGCGTGGTGACCACAGGTTCCCGAGTGAATATCATTGAGGATCACTCGACCTTCCTCTGGCGTGATACACTTCTGGCAAACTCCAGTTGCACTTTCTCTGAACAACTGTCCCTTTATCACAGTAAAGGCCTTGGATCGCCGGACGACTTGTCGAGCCTCCTCTTCTTCTTCCAGAAGTTCTTTCCTAAGAATGTATGCGATGTATGGCACTGTCCAGTCGGGAGTGATGACCAGAACCTCCATGACTAAGTCGACCACAGTTGGGATGTCGACTTTAGTCGGATCTATAGCACTCTTGGGCTGTGGCGACTCTTCTATGAAGGGATCCTCCTGAACCGAAGGCGAATGAATATGTTCCAGAAACACATTGCGGGGGATGGCCTCTCTCTTGGAACCTATCTTTGCCAACTCATCTACGGCTTGATTTTTCAATGGGGGCACATGATGAAGCTCCAACCCCTCAAACTTCTTTTCCAACTTCCTGACAGTGTTGCAATAACCAGTCATGCCTGGACTTCTGACATCCCATTCTTTCATCACCTGGTTAACCACCAAACTTGAATCTCCATATACCATGAGGCGACGAATGCTGAGTGAAATGGCCATGCGCAACCCATACATAAGCGCTTCGTATTCTGCTTCATTATTGGAGGAATCAAAGTGAATCTGGAGAACGTAATTGAGCTTGTCTCCACGGGGGGACACCAATACTACTCCAGCACCTGCCCCGTTCAGCATCTTGGAACCATCGAAGAACATGGTCCAATGTTCCGAGTGAACTTGAGTCGGTAGTTGCTGTTCAATCCACTCGGCAAGGAAATCTGCGATTGCTTGGGATTTGATAGCTTTCTTTGCCTCAAACTTGATGTCCAGTGGAAGGAGTTTAATCGCCCATTTTGCTACTCGACCAGTTGCATCTCTGTTATTCAGGATCTCAGACAACGGTGCATCACCGACGACTGTAATAGAATGATCAGAGAAGTAATGTGCAACCTTCTTCATGGTCATGTAAATTCCATAGACCAGCTTCTGATAATGAGGGTAGCACTGCTTGGACGGAGTCAAAACTTCAGAGAGATAACAAACTGGGCGTTGAACCTTGTACGCTTTTCCTTCCTCTTCTCGCTCGACCGTGAGTACTGTACTGACAACTTGTCCAGTGGCTGCAATATAAAGCAGTAAAGGCTCTTTGCTGATTGGCGCAGCGAGCACCGGCTGGGTGGAAAGCAGGGTTTTGAGCTCTTCAAATGCTGCATCAGCTTCTTCAGACCACTCAAACTTATCAGACTTCTTCATCAATCGGTAGAGAGGCAAGGCCTTTTCACCGAGACGAGAGATGAATCGACTCAAGGCAGCCAAACAACCAGTCAGCTTCTGAACGTCATGCACTCGCACGGGGCATTTCATTCGGAGGATGGTATCAACTTTTTCTTGATTGGCGTCGATCCCTCGTTCGGAAACAAGAAAACTGAGCAGTTTTCCTCCTGGTACTCCGAATGTGCACTTTGACGGGTTAAGCTTGATATAGTACCTTCTTAGGTTGGCAAAGGTTTCTGCGAGCTCAGTCAACAGGTTGAAACCTTTGCGAGACTTGATCACGATGTCATCCATATATGCCTCCACATTCCGACTGATTTGGGTGAGCAGGCACTTCTGGATCATTCTCATGAACGTGGCTCCGGCGTTTTTAAGACCGAATGGCATGGTGACATAGCAAAAGCACCCGAATGGGGTGATAAAGGCTGTTTTTATTTCATCGGGACCATATAGTCGGATCTGATGATACCCGGAATAGGCATCTAAAAAAGACAAGCACTCACACCCCGCAGTCGAGTCAACAATTTGATCGATACAGGGGAGAGGGAAGTGATCTTTCGGGCAGGCCCGATTGATATGCTTGAAATCAATGCACATGCGAAGCGAATCGTCCTTCTTGGGGACCATGACGACATTGGCAAGCCACTCGGAGTGGTAGATTTCACGGATGAACTCTGCTGCCATCAGTCGAGCCACTTCCTTGCTGATTGCTTTTCTCTTCTGAACGGCGGATCGCCGAAGGTGCTCTTTGATGGGTTTTACCTTGGGGTCGACGCGCAAATGGTGCTCAGCCAGTCCTCTGGGTACACCTGGCATGTCAGAGGGTTTCCATGCGAAGATGTCCCAGTTCTCACGGAGGAACTGGATGAGCGCTTCTTCATATTTGCTATCGAGCGTCGTTGATATATGAGTCGGTGCAGCATTGGTATCAGTCGGGTGAATATGGATCGGCTTTGTTTCACCACTCGACTGAAACACAGAGTCCGTCGTAGGCTTCTTGGCTTGGAGCAAATCACTCGGGTCCGCACTCTTCTGATACTCTTGGAATTCAACCGCCGCCATCTGTGCATCGGCGATTTTGGAACCTTTCTGGAAACATTCTTCTGCTTTCTGCCGATTGCCAGTGACCGTGATCACACCTTTGGACCAGGCATCTTCACCTTGAGGTACACATAACACGGTCGAGCCATTAAACGCGTGTACGCCGGTCTCCCCAGGATGACGTGATAAGCACTCTGGAAATCCACGACTTCAAACGTCAACTTTTCTTTCCGGTAATGCTTGGAGTCACCGAAAACCACGTCGAGAGTGATCTGGCCGAGTGATTCGGCCTTCTTTCCGGGAATAACGCCGTGAAAGCTCATGTTGCTCTCGCTAAGCTTGGACATCGGGATGCCCATCCCTTTCAAGGTTTCAGCATACAGGATATTCAGGCCGCTTCCTCCATCCATCAGCACTTTAGTCAGTCGAGTGCCACCAACCACTGGGTCGACCACCAGCGCTTGCCTCCCGGGGGTGGCTACGCGAGCAGGGTGGTCTGACTGGTCGAATGTGATGGCTGTCTGAGACCATTTCAAGTATGTGGTCGTTGTCGCCGGAGCAACCATGTTCACTTCTCTGTTGATGACCTTCAACCGACTCTTGCTCTCAACATCGACAAAAATCATGAGGGTGGAATTGACCTTGGGGTAACCGTCATCTTCCTCTTCTTCCTCACCTCTGTCCGACTCCGTGTCCTTCTCATTGGGCTGTTTCTCCCGGAACTGTTGGATCAGGAGTCGACATTGTCGAGTGGTGTGCTTCGGGTAAATCAGATTACCTTCCTCATCTTTCTTCATGTGGATGTGACACGGCAAGTCCAGCACATCATTTCCTGCTTGATCTTTTACCTTCTTAGGAGGCCAGGGCCCCTTAGGTTTTCCCTTGAACTTTCCTTGAGCTACTGCTGCAATCTCACCAGGCGCTGCTAGTTCGGCTTCATGCTTTTGTTTCCGACTGGAACCACCTCCACCGGCCTCTTGACCGACCGGTTTACTCTTCCCGCTACAGAGTCGATCCTCTTCTTCTCCGTTAGCATACCGGGTGGCGATTTCCATCATCCGGGTCAGAGTCATATCCCCAGTCCGACCGAACTTCAGAACCAACTCTCGATACTTGACACCTTCCTTGAAAGCACACACTGCCTGATGCTCTGATACATTCTCCACGGTATGGTGCGAAGTGGTCCACCTCTGAATGAATTCTCTCAAAGTTTCGTTCGGCTTCTGCACACAATGTTGCAACTCGGGAAGCCCTGCCGGCCGTTTGCACTTGCACTCAAAGGTCCTAACAAACACTCGAGATAACTCCTCCCAACTGTGTATACTGTCCGGGGCCAACTGAGTCAACCACGCTCGGGCTGACCCTTCCAACATAACAGGGAGATGCTTCATTGCAATCTCGTCGTTTCCGCCTCCAATATGCACCGCCACTCGGTAATCCTCGAGCCAAGTTTCAGGCTTGGATTCTCCAGTGAACTTGCTGACCCCTGTTGCTAATCTAAAGTTGGGAGGAATCACTGCAGCCCTGATGGCTCTACTGAAACACTCTGGGCCAGAAACATGTGGCCTGCTGCCACTCGGACGGTCTCTGCCCAGGTCTTCTCTATGTGCTCGATTTCGGTTGACCAGGCCTTGGACGAGAATGGATCTCGCATCGAAGCCTGGCTCCCTTGGGTCGACTGGAACTCTGCGCTCGTCTCTGTGACGGCGCCTGTCATCATGCTGCCGAGGCCCATACGACGCGCTCCTCGGAGGAGACGTTGGCTCTCGACGACGATTGTCGCGATCGAACTGACGACCGTACTGCCCACGACCTTCACGCCACGGGGGTGATCTTGGGCTATGGGCAGACTGAACTGTATCTGCTGCCACGGACCTGCTGTGTATCCTATTCCGCGACTGAGACACCGCAGAATTCTGCTCTCCTGCTGCTCTGAGCAGGGCCCGGATCTGTTCCAACCCTCGGTCAGCCTCTGACTGGGACGGCTGAATCGACTCTGCAATCCGGGCCGCAGTAGTGAGGTTCTGAATAGGAGTACGGTGTACCTTAGGTGGAGGCGGGAAAAGCTGCCGCCAACTGGACTCATGAACTCGTTCCCGGGCTCGCTCGTCGAGAGCGCGCTGCAAGTTCTCCAGTCGAGTGCGCTCAGCCAAATTAGCCAAGCGCGCTTCCTCCAAGGCCCGAGCCTCGGGGGTTTCTCCGGCGATGGGTGTGTGAAGTGTGTCCATGTTACGACGACGAAGATCCTCTATCTGCTGCGAAGAGAGAGGTTTAGGACAATACTCCTCGTGGACCCGTGATGGATCGCCACCAGCCTCTTCGCCGTCCTCGTGGCGAAAGCCAGGGGGCCACGCGGACCATCGACCATCAAGACTTCAGCCGCAGGATCGCTGCTATCGCACTCGGACGCCGTCTCCGCGGAGCCAGTCGACAGATCGAACAGGCCGTGGAGAGTTTCGTCGGGCTCGATTGCCGTGACTTGATGGGTGGCCGAATGTCGAGCCATCGCTGAAGCCGCGACCAACCGTATCACTTGCAGCGATGAACAGCGGGGAGGGGAGATGCCACCGGAGCCGACTGATACTGGGTCAACGGCTGTCGAAGAAGAACGCCACGAACGCACACGCGAAAGTGCGTCGCCCCTCGGACGGGGAGCGCCTCGACATCGAGCGGAGCTTCCTGGAGCCACGCCGAGTCGTCGGCGACGAAAATGAGCGCGCCGAGACGGATCTCGCGGCCCTCAACTATCTCGCCACCGGAAACCATGATGATGATCGGAAAACAAACTTGCAACTTCACCAACAAGTCGCTAAGACACCTGCCCCACGGTGGGCGCCAACTGTCGTGGTTCTAAGTCTGACAGTAGAAAGGGGGGTAGGTATGGAGAGGCAAGATCTTAGCTATGGCGAAGATGTACACACGAGGTTTACGAGTTCAGGCCCTTCTCGGAGGAAGTAATAGCCCTACGTCTCGGTGCCCGGAGACGGTCGATTGGTTTATGTGTGTTGTGTTACAGGGGGTGTGAACCCTTGTCTCAGAGGAGGGGGTGGCTTATATAGAGTGCGCCAGGACCCCAGTCCACCTCCATTACAAGGAGCTTAATGTATATAAAGTAAGGGAGTTACTGGTAACGGCAGTCTTAAATACTCTTAATGCTCATGAAGACTAAGGAGTGAATGTCCGGCCGTTGTGCGCTCTTCCGACTCCTGGTCTTCAATATGGTCGAGTCATTCCCCATACGGTCGAGTGAAAGTGGGGAATGATGGTCGAGTGATTACACCGTCGAGTGAATTCTTGGTCTTCTTATCTTCTGGGGTAGTGACCTTGGGTAGGACGTATAGGTCAGGCCTATGACCCTACCCCAGGTATGTATCCTCATCACCTCCTTCGAGAGTTCACCAGACTCCGGGAAATCCAACGTAATGTCTTCTTCCCACGACGGGGGCAGTAAATTGCTGGCTTCTCCCGATAGGGCACCGACGACCTTGCTGCTTCGCATATCCGGTGAATCCCTCCGTCGCGGAAACACAGATGAAACAAACGACACTGACGACAATGTTGCTTCCGCCGCCAAGTGCCTGCCAATTGTCGCTCTCTTCCCCTCACATCAACCATAATTTGGTTCCCATCTCGCGTTTGAAAATATGTGGCCCAACCGATGTAGCGTTTCAAGTTAGCAATCCTACCATCCTATGGTGCCATGTCCACTGATCCCCTCCCAGGATTCAAAACATTCTTCACTCTATTTATTGAGACACATCCTTTTTTTGAAAAGGAGGATTACCCCCGGCCTCTGCATCACCATGATGCACACAACCATCTTTATTAAATATTCACTAGAGTTTGACAAAATTAATACAAGGATCAACCCGAGGCCTTCTTCCAGGTGAACAAAGTCGCTAAACCTACACCAATACAGATGTGCCTTGTCCGCATACCAGACACAATCTAATCCAGATGTCTTAATACTGCCCGGTCTAGGCGTCCTATAACATGCACCGCATGCACACGCTGAATGATCCGCCATCGCCATCTCCGCCATCCCGTCTTCAGGAGGAATCACTGCATAGATCCTCCCAGTCCTTTCTGTCGTCGACGTCACCACGACAGCAGACAACGTCGCCAGCCTACACGCGTTGATCAAACTGCATCCAACTCTGAGACTCCACTGCTCCACGCCGCCGAGACCCACCGTCTTCAATGCGGTCGATGTAACACCGCTCCACCTGTTGGCCTCTCCAGTGAACCACTGCTCTAAGACAATGCCCCCAGGATGGTGAGCGGCATCAAAGTCTCTGTCATCATCCGATCTGGGAGACCAAGACCTAGGGTTTCTCCCGTAACAACTACCACCTAGAGGAAGAGGGGCACGCCATCTGCAACTGCCGACGTACCCAAGCAGTGCCCACCGCCACGTAGCTCTCACGACGATGCCTTCAAAAAGGACACGATGCCAAGAGCGTCGTCACTGCCTTAGGGTTTTCACTCGAGAGACTGTGAGGTGGGAAAAGGTAAGGCGGATCCGAACGCGTCTTCAAGAAGAAAAACGGCACCCTCGGGTGTCGTCGCCGACATGAGGCGACCTGGAAATTATCCCAATCCGGATCCCCACCTTCCGCTGCGTCCCAACCCAGTAACCGGCTAGCGACGCGGCCATGTCCAATAAGTCACAGTGCACGAAACATCGGTTGGTGGAAGAAGCGGCTCGGCGCCATAGGCCACTGGGGCAGCAAGCCGCGGCACCAACCCGCCAGCAGGGGCGGAA